>NC_133426.1:25345000-25945000 GCF_049350105.2 Macaca mulatta | reverse complement strand
TGTGCAGTTTGACAAAACTTGTATTTTGGGCTTGCTAGTTGTAGCAGCCGATTTAAGGTAAAATTCCTTAACCCAACGCAGAAAAAAATAACACACATCAGTTACTAGGTGCAGAAGCAAATGTTTTAGCAATCAGTGTATTTCACGTATAGGAAAGACAGCCACATCTGAGAAATATTTCCAGTAATTTTTGAAGCCTAATATATTCTTAGATTTTTGTTTGTCTGTTTGAATATATATGAGAGAGAATATATTCTGGGAAAATTTTAAACTATGCATTAATCATGCTGATGATGACTTTGCATTCTGCATTTTTATAAATATATGAGATGGATATAAAGAAAGAAAAATATGGCCACATTTAGCATATGACCTAGAAAGTAGGAGACAAATACTACTGTAATACAGTAATGTACATGTAATTACTGTGCCTTAATTGAAACGTGTATTTCTGGATTAAAATATCTAAATTATTTTAATAAAAATCTATAATATTCCTCAAATTTATATTCAGGTTACATTCTGGCATGTATACAGCTGACTGGATAAGGGATGAGAAATAGATTATATCTAGCAGGCCCAATTTGGATAAATGGCTAGTGGTAGCCTGTTGGATTGTGTTGGTAATGATTATGAGGTCATGTTTGTTAGGAGTGGGAAAGAGGCCTGGAATCAGTTGGTGATGTCTGTTATGGACATTGAAGGTGGAGCAGAGGCATTTGTTTTGGGTTCCTGTCATCTTGAGTTATAAAGCAGTCTGACTTTTCAGTGATTAGCGGACTGCTTGGAACAAATGTGCTAATTGATAATTAGAGGACAAATGAATATCCTTTTACTGATTTCATTTTTACCCAATAATTTATCATTATGATTTCATTTTAATTGTAAGCTCTCCATTTCTTTTTCTTAGCCCCTAAGATAATGCACGTTTGACTTGCAAAATAAATTTGACCTACAAAATAAATATGCTGATTTACAAAAATAAATAGACTTTTAGAATTGGCAATGAAATTGACTCTTATTCAGTGGTTCAGTTACAGTGTCAGAGCATAAGGTGAAATGTAAGCATAATTAAATGTACACCTCTGACTAAATATCTATTACACAGTATTGGGTATAGAGTCTTGAATAGCAAGGCTTTTTTCTCATACTAATGAAGGTTTGGGAATTCCTGAGTTAGACAACTAAAGAAACAAAAAGAAAATCTGTATAGAGATATCTTGATAGGCAAACTGTTCTACCTTTAAGATAATGATAAAATACTTAATACAAATGAACGAAAGAAGGAGAATGCTAAATTACTGAAACTCACTTGCAGAGTTTACTCCATTCTGTATTCTATATTAACAGTAAGCCTGTATCATTTTAATTCATATGAAAATATTTGGATACTGTCTTGTGGATCAAGTGAGATAGTGGAGTAGCATTTTGGGGAAGGCATTAGGTTAGAAAGTCAGTTTCCTCTCAGGGTGCTAAGTAGTAATAGGAAATATCATTTGCCTCCACAGATTGATCAGTCTACAAATTTATGGATGCACACTTGAATTAAGACCTCAAAACCACCTGTAAATCTTATGTTTGCCTAGTCAGCTTTTTCTGTCTCTGAATTCCTTGTCACAGAAGCTATCTCAAACTTTCCCTCCACATCTTAAACCTTCCCAGTCACTATCTCATTAGAAGTCACCTCCTACGTAACAAAGACAAGCCATCCTGAAAGAAATTCTCCTATGTATTTCTATTTGTATATATCTCATCTTGCCTTGTCCCATGTCATACATTAGATATCTTTCTCTTTGTCTCTCTTTCAATGTCTTTGGCCTCTGTTGTCCTCACTCCTTAGATGCCTCACTCCATCAGTAATCCACTCTTACTTGAATCCTTAGCATAACTCACCAAATGACTTATTTCCCTAGCAAGCTTTACAAGTTCTCACTTCTCTTCTATCTTGAAAACAGATCCCTCAATCCCACTTCCCTTCCGGTTTCCACTCTATACATTTTCTTATCTCCATGGAGCAAACTTAAAGTTTTTGCTACACCTCCATTCTTAATTCCTCGAGTCCCATTCACTCCTTAGCCCATGGTAATCTGGCTTCTACCACTACGAAGTCACATGAAACCAACTTTTCTAATATCACCAAAGTCACCAGTGTTGAAATCCGATGGAAACTTTTCCAGTTATTTTTAATTTTATTTCTGGCCATCATTTGATACCATTAAACACTACTTCTTTCTTAATGTTCTCTCTTTTGTTGACCTTCATGGCACCACTTTTGGGGGTTTGCTTCTTAATTATCTGACCATTCCCTATAAGTCTAGTTTGTAGACTGTATTTTCTCTGCTAAATCTTTAAATATTGGTGTTTAACCTTTAAATGTTGGTGTTTCTTAGACCTTCTAACTCTATACTCTTTCCCTAGACTTAGTGTCATAGATTTAAATGTCATCTACATTTTGGGGGTGGCGGGGGGAACTGATTTTATTGCTTCAGTAACCCTGCTGCTCCTCTCAATTTCCTTTATTCCTTTCCACCTTCTACTTTAAAGGCAATAAAATTTAAGGGAAGTCTGCTGGGCAGCTTTTGAGTAAAAGCAGAGGAAAACTTGTTGAGACCATGCCTTCCATTTTCATCCTTTGAACTCAGACATGACGCCTGGATCTGCGGCAGCCACTTTTCCATTAAGAGGAGTCATAAAATAAAACCCCTCTTGGTATAAAAGAACAGAAACCTTAAGAGAGGAAAGTTCTTGATGTCATTTTTGAGCAACTAAAACAATGCCTGAAGTTGCCTGCCACCTGCCTTTGGAATTGTTTTATGTAAGAAAAATAAATCTGTGTTTTATGAGCCACTATCAGTTAAATTTTCTGTGCTGTGGTGTTAAAGGCCTTCATAAGACAGAAAATCCACATTGTTCCCCTAAACACCAGAACTGAGTTATCTACTGAGCATCTGCATTTGCATGTCTCAGAAATATGTCAAACCCAATAAGTCCAGAATGGAAATCGTCAACTTCCCCTTGCAACACTGCTTTTCCTTCTGTATCCTCTCATTAGTGAATGGAACTGAAGCTTTAGTGTCATTCTTGCTGCATCACTCCTGCTTTCTTAATCCCACATCAAGATCAGTAAAGATTATTGATTGTTGATACTACCTCCTAAATATCTCTGACTTATTTTAGAACATTTCATTGTATGTTTAAAAATTTGAAATATAAAAATATGTAGATGAGGGCATATTAAATACCTGTACAGTAGAATACATCATTATAATGCAAAGATAGGATTCCCATTCCTGTCTCCAGCGTGTTCTCCCAGTGGCAGCCAGAGTTGTATTTCTAGACTGTGAGTAAGATTATGCTGTTGCCCATTTTAATGTTTCAAAAGTTTCCTATAGTGCTCAAAATAAAGTTCAAACTCTTTAACAATCTTTACATTACATTTCTTGCACCCCGCTCTGGTTAACTTCTCTTGCCTTTTCTCTGGAAGTGACCTTTCTATCTGCTTAGTACCTTGCACTTAGCCCTTTAACAAACAGAACTTAATAAAGTTGGCTTTACTTTATATCTTCTATCAGACTCTGACCTTTGCCAGGCCGAGAAGAAAATCTTATTTACTACTGTACACTCAGGCCTAACACTGCCTGGCTCATAATAAGCATAAATATATGCTTACTTTGTATTCATATAAAATATATGAAGAATTCTGAATAAATGGAAAAACTCCACACTTCTTTAAAATTAGACCTCTATAATTGACTTTATACTTTAAAATCACTTTATTGAATAATCAGTTAATTTAACAATTCATCCTCATTGTTCAAAAAATTTAAATACATACATAAATAAATAATCCTCCTCTCTTCCTCTTCAATCCTTCTCCAATTCAAAGTAACCACTTGTATCAGTTTTTTGTGTAAAAAAAAGTAACTTTTTGCATATAATACATAGATTCTATATTAGTTTCATATAGCTCCCATAATAAATCATGGCAAACTTAGTGGCTTAAAACAACACCCATTTTTAAACTTACATTTCTGCAGATCAGCAATTGGGCAGAGTATGGTTAGATTTTCTATTTAGGGCTTCACAATTCCAAAGCCAGAATGTTGGCCAGATTTGTTCTCACTTGGATCACAGAGCCTTTTTCCAAGTTCATTTCTGTCATTGACAGTTCCTTGTAGTTGTAGGGGCTGAGGTTCCTGTTAACTTGCTGGCTATAGGCCATGGACCATTCTTAGCTCCTTCAGGCCCTGTGCATTCCATCTCTTGTGGCACCACCATCTTCAAACCAGCAATGGTACTGTTAAGTCCTTCACATGCTTCAAGTCTCTTTAAGTTCTTCTGACATCAGCTGGAGAACATCCTCAAGTGATTAGCAGGCCCATTGGATAATCTTATATTAAGACTGACTATTCCATATAATATAACATAACATAAGATAACATAATGTAACATAACATAACATAACATAACATAGCATAACTGCAGGAGTAATGTTTCATCATATTCATGGGTTCTGGAAAGATTAGGACAGGAGATCATTGTGAGAGCATAGATTTTCACAATACATGCCATTTTCCAAATTCCATTCTTTTCCCCTCATGAAATACTTTAGAGATGTTCCCATTGTAATTGCCACAGAACATTTCATAGTCTATAGGTGATGTAACCAACTTAATGATTTTCATATTGGTGGGAATATCAGTTTCTAATTTTGTGTTATACAAAGACTACATAGTTGTTAAGACCACGGATTTTGGCATTGCATATTCAAAGTATGTTGAAGTATTTTTTCCGTAGAAGATACTTTAAGATTATTTCTACCGTCCAGTAAACAAAGTGAATTATTCATTTTTTGGGAAAATTATCAGAAGAGTGATTCATTGAAAGAGAAAAAGATAGATGGCAGTAGGGATACATATCTAAACAGAACACTTTTAAAGCTTAAAACATTACTTTTGTTTTGTTTAAGAGACAGGGTCTTGCTGTGTTGCTCAGGCTGGACTTGAACTCCTGACCTCAAGCTGTCCCCCCATCTCAGTCTCCTGAGTAGCTGGGACTACTGGTGTGTGCCATGTTGCCCGGCTTAGTATTATTAGTTTTCATTTTGATTATCCAATCAAGATATGTGATTATAGGTCAGAATACCATAAACCCATGATATGAAGCTCCTGGTGATGTTTCCCACAGAATTGTTTAATGAACTTCAAGGAACATTTCTTTTTTGTTTGTTTGTTCCTGTTGCAGTTATTGTTTACATGTCTATGTAGCCTACTAGTTTACTTGAGTGTAAGTATGGTCTCATTTGATTTTATTGCCTTCACAGCTTCTGGCACATAGGAGGCGTACAGTGTGTTTGTTCCAAACTATATGAAAAAAAATGTTAATGGAAGAATCTAGTTCCTATAATAATGTAGGCAGGGAAAAGGAGCTATATGGAGACGGAAGGTGAGAATAACAATTCACTATTTGCATTTGACCAACCTATCTGCTCTCAGTCTCCAAATACTACATGCTCATTTTCTTCTCCCTGACTTTGCTTTTCTACTGTTTCAACTAGCTCTGCCACTTTCAGGTTGTTGGATAGTAAGAGTATTTTTTAAAAACTTTTATTTAGAAAATAAATATAGATTTACAGAAAAGTTACAAAGATAGTAGACAATTCCTGTCTACCCTTCATCCAGCTTCCTCTAATACTAACATCATACCTAAACATGGCACATTTATTAAAACTAAGAAATTAACACTGGTGCAATATTATTAACTCTAGACTTTATTCAGATTTTACCAACTTTTGTACTATTGACCATTTTCTGTTCGAGGATACAATTCAGGTTACTTTGTATTTAGGCCTCATATCTCTTTAGTCTCCTTTATGAATGTTCTTCAAATATAAATTAGGGAAATATTTATACCAACTTATAGGTCTATTGTGACAGGTAGATAAATGACCATAAGCTAAGCATTTATAACAGATTATGGCATATGATATTCGCTATGTTAGAAAAAGGGAGGCTATAAATATTCTTGTACTTGATTATTTGGGGGCATATGCATTATTTCCTCCGGATTAGATACTTAGCAATGGAATGAATGGATAAAATGATATTTATATTTTAAATTTTGAGGTATACAATCAAATTGCTCTCCAAAATGATATACCAATATGTATTAGAATATTCATTTTTCCATGCCCTTTCCAATAATTGATTGTTATCAATTGTTTTCATTTTTGCCAATTTGATGGGTGAAAAATTATGTCCCCTATTTTTAAAAACTCAAGTATCTCTAATTTCTAGTGAGATCATGCATTCTTTTAAAAGCTTATTGGCTATCGGTATTACTTCTTGTGTAAACTATCAGTTCATACCCTTCATACATTTTTCTATTGGGATCTGGATATGTTTCTTATTGATTTGTGGTTATTTCTATATTCTGGAAGTTTATACACCATATGCTTTGCAAATATTTTCTTTCAGTCTGACACTTGAATGTTAACTTCATAGTGCTTTTTAAAACCTGTGTCCATGGTAATATTTATGTAATCAAATTCAGTAATTTTAATATTGATCTGAATTGATCTGAAATTATCTTATATATGATATAAAGGAAGGTGGCTTTATCATGTTTAGGTAAACTCCCATATGTGCCATGCATTACATTGAATTTCAATATAATTATACATTTTAAAATTCAGGCAAATTTAGTGTCATAGCAGATCATCTAAAACATTATTCCCTTCCATTAACCCTGATCATCAATATAGCTACATTTTAAATTTGCACTATTATTATCAATATCCAATGATAAACATACTAAGAGAGAATGAGAAAAAGAAAAGAGAAGGGTGAGACACATTCCAAAAGGAAAATAATGACAAGCAAAATTTTGACCATGGGGTCCAATAATTATTTTCCGTTGATATGTAGGTAACTGTGTGCAGTCCCTCTCTCCCTCTCTCTCTCTCTCTTTCTCTCTCTCTCTCTCTCTCTCACACACACACACATTTATACTCTCAGAATAACATAAATTAAGTGCTCTGATGTATAATATGTTAGGTTATTTTTAATGGTAATAATATGTGACCTGTGAATAGAATTAGTTACCTATTAATTTGGAATACTAGAAAACCCAACATAATTCTAACTAAGGCATAAATTAAAATTGTTTCTGATATAAAGCATTCTTATTACTACCACATTAAGATTTAGTATGCAAAAACAAAGCAGATTTTACAAAAACTTGACTTTATATTAAAGTAGTAGTACCTCACCTGCCAATATGATTGTTAAAAGAAACCATTCTCTAGCCTCCTCTACCCTTCTCTAGCACCATTTTAGAATTTTTTAAAGTCTCCCTTTGGGCAGTCTTCTTATGGCTTGAGTATAAACAACACTTGTTTGTTAAATTAGTCTCAGTTCCACTCAAAGGTGCCTGGGCTTGGCTAGGCAAGCATGGACTGAATTGACACCCCAACTCTCCCCACAGCCAGATGATCATGTGCAGGTCTGAACTGCACAACCATATACAATAGTTCTGATGCCCCTGACCTCAGACTCCCATTATGAACTTCATTAACCCTGCCACTTTGAGGGTAAGACATGATTTCTCTCAAAATCAAATACAGAAACAGTGCAAAAACTAGTAATGAAAGGAAGTGGCTTCTATCATCCTCCGTCAAGACAACCTGACACTAAATTATCAAGATCTGCTAAACTGTTATTGGTAACTGATAACATACTCACTCTTATACTGATAGCAATACAATTATTTATAAAATCAATCAAAGTTAAATTCACCCTTGTATAAATACTATCCATTAACCACATGGGATTTTACATCTATTTCCAGATGCATTTAAGTCCACTAGTCCTTTGGGTAGACTCTTTAATGCCTTATTTTATGGCTTCCAAAATCTTGTGATCTAAGACTCACTTGGCTAATTACATGTGTGGAATACAAATGATGATACGGGAAAATTATTCTGGGTCAATATGAATGGTGACTCAGTGGGGCACTACAGAAAGAGGGAGTTTTGTTAATTGGAATTAGGAATTAGAGTTGGTCCTCTAAAATTTAAAGAGAATCTCAAGGGCCAAGAAGCTCCCCTTTTGCTGATTGACTATCTATACTGAAGGAGGATTCTAAACACCCTTCATCAGAGCTCTGTAAGATGGAGCTCCACAAAAAAGCAAAGACAACAATCCAACAAGAGCATTAGTTAGCCTCACCATTATCCTTTCAAAAGATCTGAGATACATATCAGTAAATGTTTGTAGACTATGGGCCTTAGTGGGCAAAATAACTATATTATTGTTGCTTCTTGTCTTGATGCCAAAATGCATAAAAACTGCTAATACATTAAATAGATATTAACTTTCAGTGATTGCAGACTAGATGTATGTTTTTAAATAGGTTATGCTTGCATATATGTAGCTGATTAGTCTTTATGAATTATATGCAAAGGTATTCTTTTAGAACCAAACGATGCTGTTCTATTTGCTTTAGTATGATAGTGTTTTGCTATCATGAAAAAATAATTGAATAGTCACATTGTACAAAGCTGAAAGCTTTTAATAAAGAATAGTTAAGATAATAAATGACCATAAAGAATACTGGGCATTATAGTATAGAGTGGTAGAAGGCCAAATGGAAGCTGGGGCAATCTCCTCTAGTACAGTTTGCTAATGCAGTAAATAGTACAGATTCTAGATTTTTCTTCTACTGAAATCTTCTCCAGCAAGGGCTTATCTCATGCCCTTGGTCCAAAAAAAATTTTTTTTTACTCTTTTTTTTCCTAATTTTGACCCCATCACTATATTTGTTATATAATTTAAAGATCTCTACACATATTTTTGGCTCACTTTATCTTTAGAATCTTTGATGTATGAAGCAGATGAAGCTTCGATTATCAAGTATTTGTTGGAAATTTTATTAAAAATATACAATGAGGCCATATTTACTTCTGTTACTATCAATTTATTGTTAATTTGTTTCTTATATATATATTTTACAAAGTAGTAGTAGAAGCAAATTTTGATATTATACTTCTTCAATAAGGGTCACTAACTCATTATATGTAGCTTTGTGGAATTCTGCCACTTAAAAAAGTGTTAAAAGCAATGGGAAAATGAGACACGGTGTCTTGCAGGTCAAGAAATGGTTTATATATGATGGTAATGAGTTTAAATTTATTTTTATGGTGAGTGAAAGCCTTTCAATTGTTTTAAAAGGAAGAGGAGAAGGGGAGTAGTATTTTAAAGAACTAACTATGGGTCATGAATTGTGCTTGTAATATACATGTATAATATTAGATAATCCTCACAATTTCATAATGGAAAAAGTATTGCCCCGATGTTACAAATAACATCAGTTTTAGAGAGGTCGATACATGGCCAAGATTGCAGACTCAGAGTGAGAGTTTGTTTGATACTAAAACCTGTTCTCTTCCCCTACCTCTGGTCATTTGAAATTGGTGGGGAAGATGCAGTGGAGGGTATTAAGGCTAAACATACTAAGGAGCTACTGTTGTAGGTGATAGCAAAGGATATTGAGCTCCTGAACCTAAGCTGTAGAGGTGGATATCAAGAGGAGAGAATGAATTCAAGAAATATATGAGAGAAAAATATCTCAAGACATGCAGAACAGAGTGAAGCAAAAAAAAAAAAAAAAAGCCTCAAATTTCAGCTTGGGTGATGGGATAATGCGATTGTTACCAAGATTTTAAACAATCCAGAAAAAAGCATTGTTTTGCACCTTTGTTGTGGAGAGTGAGGGATAATGATTTGATTCATGTTGTTTGTGTTGAATTTAAAGTGCCTATTTGACAGCCCAATAGAGCCATCTAGCATGAAATTGGATGAAAGTAACTAAAGCTGATAAAAAAAAAAAAAAAGGATCTCTTACACTGGTGGCAGCTGATTGAGATCAGAAGGTTATTGTAGTACCCCGAGAAACATGAATATTTAAGGCAGGAGTCTGCTCTGAAGGGTATATGAACCCTCTAATGTTTTTAATGTTTTTGTGGGGGCCGTATCCCCCATTTTATAAATAGTATGCCCTCATTATTAATTACTTTCTAAAATGGACGTTGGAAAAGATAACCCTACATAAACCCTGAGTGTCTCTGCACATTCTTGCTGGGAATGCCAAGATTGCAAGGCCCTGACCAATGTTTATCCAGGCCATTTGTCAGAGTTAGGTTAACAAGAGCAATACTGAGGAATAAGCAGGCTTACTGCTTGCTAGAAAAAGGAAAATTCCCTAAGCTCAGAGTTCTTCAGTTGCGATGCAAACCAACTGCATGTATAACATCAACTGAGCCCTTCCGTGTCATCACCATGAAACTTCCGGGAAAGGGAAACTAAAACAAACACACTAAGGCTCATAGGTCTTTCTGTGCCACAAATAATGAAGTTCTTTGTCTTTTACTCGTGTGCCTCAGCATTCCTGAACTACTAAAAAGGCTAACTTAATAATTTATTCACTTTTAAGTAAGGTAAAATCAAATCCAGATCTGAAAATGGATTGTGTTTTTTAAAGTTTGAATGTCAGAGGTGAGAAATTAAACCTAGCCTATGTATAACCCTGAGAAATGATGAAATATGAGAGTAATTTTGCAGAAGCAAAGGATATGAGGAGATGTGAAGGGAAAACGAACAGGAGAGAAGGTAGTCCCCAAAACTTATAAAGTTCAAGTAAAGACAGATTAAAATAATAAGTGAATTTGATAATTAAGTATTTGAATTTTCAATGGGAGCCAGTTCAGAGAAATGGTATGGTATATAAACTCTGGAATATCTAGTACAGTGATTTTCAAACATCTTAGTCTCATGGCCCTTTTACACTCATAAATTTTTGAATTACTAATCACTGTAAAGTAACAATTAATTACATGTTAATATAATATTTTTTAAAAATCTATATTTTCCAAAGAAAATAGTAGTGAAGAGTGGCACTGTTTTACATTTTGTAAATATTTTAAATATCTGGTTTAATAGAAAATAACTTGATTCTCATACTTATTTCTGCATTCATTTTGCTGTGATATCACATCTTAGGTCCTCTGGAAAATTCCATGTGCAGCCTAACACAAAGTGAGACTATCTGCTGTCAATACAGTATAGTGGTTATTTTTTAGTCTGTGGGGGAGTTAGTAGAATCTGGAAGGGGGCAAAAAATGACTTCTAGGGTACTGGCACTAGTATTGTTTCTTGATCTAAATGCTAATTCCATGACTGTATTCAGTTAGTAAAAATTAAATGAGTTATATACACTTACTTTCACCTTTACTGTATGTATGCTATACTTTAGTAAAAACATATGTATGTAAAGCATAAGTGTCAATCTTATTATCTCTGCTAATATTTAAAACACAGTTTAGTCTATCAATGAAGTAAGATAGATGCATAGTTTGATCGACAGATGGTGAATGTGGACGCATGTAGGCATGGAGTTAAAATGTGTATTTGCAATATAGTACAAAAAAAACCTTTCTAAATTGTGACTAAGCTAAACATTCTTTAAAGTTATGTTTACACATCCATTTATTTACAAAGTGAATGTTTCTTAGTTGATGACAGTCATTACTGCATGCCTGAGAGGTAAACTGATTTCATTTCCCAGATCTGCTAGGATGGAATTGCACCCATCCTTTAATTTCCGGTAAACTCCTCAACTCAGTATTTCTATTCCACAAAAGTTTCTTAAAAGGTAGATATGTGGCTGGCTTAATGATTCTCTTCACTTCAGTGTTCTGAAAGGATATTAATTAGTAGCTCTTATCTGGGTTTGCTTCCAATAATTCCAACCTCAGTATGAATGTGTTGTTGCTGCACTCTGAGAAAGTGCCAAAAATCATTTTTAATACACACAGAAAAGTACCCAGAGGGATCGTTTTCTTTGTTCTGTATGATTCTCACTTAGTTTGGACAATTTGTAGAAAAGTCTCAACATGTTTGCAGGGCACATATAAAGCAGCATTTACACTAATGTGCTCCCCTGTTAAAGATGGCACATATGTAATAACTAATAGGAGATTGTTGTGGGTTAGTGAGAATGAATATGCTTCACGTGCTTGTGAATGTGCCAAAGAAGTGATCACTCCACTTATCTTGGGCATCAAGGCTAATTCCTTAATACCTATGTGTAATGTAGAACAAGTATTTCATGGTTTGAAACAAAGTTGTCATTGCTGAAAGTAAAAGCAACCAATTTAATGCCATAACAGTGAAATGAACTAAGAGTCATACTGTTGAAAAAGCATTTAGGCAAAGAGCAATTTTCTCTTGTTTAACACTGGGAAAAGGCTTTAAATAACAGCAGACAAGTGATTTGAATAATGCAGACTCTTCTTGCCTAGAAAGTCCCTTAATCCATTGCTTAGTCTTGGAAGAATACTGGAGGCTAACTTAAAATAATAAAATCATTGTAACTACTTTCACGGCAGTCAACTTCCTTATTCTACAAAATGAGCACTACCAATACAATATGATCATACTTTCATATAATTCTTGTTTACTTTGGAGTTTAAACTGCATTAATCACCACTCCTTATTGAATTGGAAAGCACATTAAAACCAGTGAAGAGCACCTCCTTGCAGTGGTACTTGCTAGCAATAGGTTGTGGTCTGAAATAGCAGTACATTGACACACGGAGAGAAGCACAATTTTTGACAGAAACCAGATACCATTCAGATTTTAAAACAGAGTCGCTAAATTTAAACAAGGTGCATCTGGGCAATGAGTTTGGCGAGAACAAGATTTGGAGTTCAATTTTGTAGAAGCTCTTAAGTTAGTGAAGTAATTCCGGTAAGTCAATGATCTTCTTCATATTATAAGCAGCTAATTAAAATTGCTATACAACCTGATGTCCTAGTTGTGCGAAATTTCATAGTTTAAAATAGCTAAAGTAATGGAGCAGAATTCTTGAATTAGATCAATTGGTATCAAGGGATTTTAAAAGCACACCTGGGGCATGTTTGGAAAATTCTTGAATGTCAGGATTATGCGAGTTGGAGGAAAGCCAGGATGTTCTATGGGGTAAAACTCCCACCCCTTTCTACTTTTTATGGTGTTCTGAGCTATTTGATTCTGAAATTAGCAATTATTTCCATGCAGACACCCTGGAACAGTGAGTGGTCCTTAAATTTTTTCATGCATCAGAATCCCCTGGAGGGCTTGTTAAAACACAGACAGCTGAGCCCCACACCCAGCATTTCTAATCAGTAGGTTTGGGGCAGGGCCTGACAATTTACATTTCTAATAAGTTACCAGGTGATGCTGATGCTTGTGCTGACGCTGCTCGCCCAGGGATCACACTTTGAGAACCACTGCTCTGGATAACAGCAACATCTCCACCAATGTTTCTGAAACTTTGATGTGCATGTGAATCTCCTAGTTACCCTATTAAAGCGCATACAAAGCATGTGGGGAACTTATGAAAATGCAGATTCTTACTTGGTAAGTATGGTGTGCCAATTTTTCTGTTCTGTGGAGCACAATTTGAGAAGCAAGGATGTATAATATCTTCATGTGTGTGAATCTATTTCTCATGCTATTCTTTCCCTAATAGGAGAAACTCTGCAAGGCATGAAAACACTGGCCAGTGAAGCATTGTGAGGGAGAACGGGAGCATGCTGAGGTTGGGGTTAAGCTCAGAGAGAGGGTATCACACTGAAGACAAACTAGACCAACTTTATAGTGTCTCCTTAGTTAAGCACTTAAAAAATATCTTAGTATGAAATATAGACCTTTTACTGTTTTATATTGCATGTATCTCACTTTGAAAATTAAGTGTTCAGAGCCCAATAGATTTGGAATGAAACACTCTAGACTTAACTATATTTTCAGGATAGTGTTCTTTATTTTCAGAATTGCGAAAGGAAACTCAGTGGTAGCTACATAATTGTTCCTCCCGTTTACAATAAGCTTAGTTACCTGTTTTTGTCTTGCCTTTCAAAGTTTACAGACAGCAACTCTCTAGCAGTATATAGCCAGCCTTGAACGTCTGTCGTGATTATAGATGAACCAGTGTCTAACTACTGCAGAGGGTAATTAGGCATTTGGGACTATGCTTTCTCAAATCTTATGCAAATTATAGTTAGTAAGGTGTAAAGAAAATAGCTCATACTTCAAACCCCAAGCTATTGTTTCTTGTAGTCTCTATGTTGATGTATGTTCCAGATCACCAGTGGAGAGTTTCTCTCTCTCTTTCTCTCTCCTTCCTTTCTTTCCTTTTCTTTTCTTTTCTTTTCTTTTTCTTTGTCTCTCTCTCTCTCTCTCTCTCTCTCGTTTCTCTCCCTCTCTCTCTCTCTTTCTCATTTCACTCTCTCTCTCTCTCTCTCTCGTTTCACTCTTATTGCCCAGACTGGAGTGCAATGGCGCAATCTTGGCTCACCGCAACCTCTGCCTCCTGGGTTCAAGCGATTCTCCTGCCTCAGCCTCCCAAGTAGCTGGGATTACAGGCATGCACCACCATGCCCAGCTAATTTTGTATTTTTAGTAGAGGCAGGGTTTCACCATGTTGGTCAGGCTGGTCTCCAACTCTTGACCTCACGGGATCCACCCACCTTGACCTCCCAAAGTGCTGGGATTACAGGCTTGAGCCACTATGCCCGGCCAGTGGAGCATTTCATGTGCATACATTACTGCCTGTATTACTTTATTCACACATTTTACATGTTATAATTGTGTTTTTTTAATATGACAAAATTCTAGGTTTAATTTTTGATTTACATGTGTTTTGGAAGTGGAGAGGATGTGCCTATTGATGCTGGAAGTGATGCCTTAACATCTGTGGAAACCAATTATGCTCTTGCATACTGATAATTTGCTTACCCCATGTTAGCCTTGTTATTGTACCTAGATATGGAGCCTAGAGGAAAGAAGACAGTGATTTCAGGAGACGAATGTAATTTAATAGTGAGGCATTGAAAAGATAAGAAGTGCAACAATCCGTAGTAAGAAGTAAGACTTTTCCAATAAAAGTTGCCTATAATTCTAAGAAACTTTGACATGGGTGTTCACATGACTAGTTGAGGTTCAGTGTGCATTTCACTATAGCAGGAGGCCTCATTCAGTTAATATGTTATATTAAGTGCTACATTATTACCTAACAAAAACAATACCATATGATCTGTGATAATATGATTTCCTTTCCTTTTATAGAAACATATGTGATTAAGGTTTTGTTCTTGTTGAAATAATGATATTTGGATTTTAAGTCCCTGTTTTGAAGGTGTAAGGAAAACTACTGTTTATTATTTTTTTCTTAAAGTGTCAAATGCAAGGATGTTCCCTCTCGCCACTCATAGTCAAAACCTACTAGAAGTCTTAGCTAATACAACAAGGAAATAAAAGCTATAAATATTGAGAAGAAAGAAATCAAAATGTCTGTTTACAGATGAGGTGATTATGCAGAAAATCCTAAAGAATCAAGGAAAAATTCCTGGGACTAATAAGTTATTATAGCAAGTTTGCAGGATACAGTGTTAATACATGAAGGTCAATTGCTTTCTTATATATTAATTAGAATTTGAAATTTAAAGCAGTACCATTTATATTAGCACTTGAAAAATGAAATGCCAATTTCCTATTGTATAGTTGGCATCCATGGCAGAGTCATCTTGATGAGACTTTTTCCAAGAGGGCTATTTGCCAAAATGAGGGGATCCAGCAATAAAAAGTCACAGAGCAAGTACTCAGAGAGGTCACAAAATAAGCCACAAAACACATAGCCCATGAAAGAGAAATGTGTTTTCAAAAACTCTCAAAATAAGTCTTGTGAAAGACCAAGTATTCTATTGCTTTCCATAATAGAGGCCATCCTGGCTGGTTTTGATCAAGAGAATACTAAAATACCTGAGTTTATGTAAAGCTATTTGCTCCTCTTCCTCTGATTCTCCCTCACTCCAACTCTGCCAAGCAGCCCAAAGCAAAACTGGAGAGGAGGCGGAGGAGTGTAAAAGAGACCATATTGCTCTCCCTCTCCTAGTACAGGTTCATACATCTTGTGTCAAACCTAAGGATGGGACAGAAAGGAAGATTAAATGAGATGTGAGCTTAAGGTTTTAATTTATACAGTACCATTCACAAACAGAAAATGATTAGGAAACATCAAATGAGATTATTCTTATTTCATATATTTACAGGAAAGCTAAGGGAACCTCCTAAAATGCCATGCACGGGTAGAGAAGAGATCATTGTTGATAACAACAAACAAAAAGGTAAAGCTATTAATAATTTGTAATGTGGAATTAAGCTAATTTGACAAACCAGTACCCAGTAAGTTGTTACAACAAAACAAGGAAAATTACTGAATATGGTTGTGTGCCCTCTGTCAGCCTTCACTTTTTCACTCTTCTTTGAGAGAAGGTATGCAGGTATTTCACTTGTGGGGAAAGTTATATTAAATAAATTTAGCGTGCCTTATATTTTGATTGCTAATTTAAAAGCTAAGATGGAGAAGTGGGAGGGGAAAGATGAGAAATTGAATGTCTTGGTTGAAGGGATTACTAGGTACCTGTTGTTATCCACCTAATAGTAAATAAATACATGTATGATGAGGGCTGGTAAGGAAATATAACTTTTTTTAAAGCTGGGATAAAAAGGAAATGGAGGAGGTAAAGAGTTACTCATCACCCCAAAATCTAAGTGAAAATGCCATGAGGGTACATTTAGGTTTAGATCCCCTCCCTTTTTCTGGTAAGGAATCATTTTTAACAGCTATAAATTAAGGCTCATAACTCATCTTAAATCAGAAGATTGCTACTAAATAGGGGTATATTTACAATAAATGTTTAGCAGGAGCCTTGCCAGTCCTTGATCCATATGTAAATAACATGGGCAATGAACCTTGTACATAATGGGGAAGATTAATTTGTGAATTCATAATTATAATAAAAATTATAACAGATGTCTGAACAAAATATATCAGAAGTTTAGAAAGAGTAATTGATTAGGGTGATTAATCAGTGAGAAAACAGGAAAATTACAAGAGAAGGTGAACTTCTTGAAAAAAATACACCACGGCTTATTGTTATGTCTCCAATGTGTTGCCCAATGTCTGTGAGCTAGAGGTAAACACAAGTTGACATTTGAATGCATGACACAGTTAACAGTGTTGGATTCGGATTCGCCCCTACTAAGTTGTATGTCTTCTAGGGTAGAACACCATCCTATATGACCAATATTATATCACTTACAGCACATAGCAAAATATCCCATTTATAGTAGAAAGAAAGCAAATTCTTATTTACTGAGTGACTTTTAATAGCTGTGCAACAAGTATGCTTTACCTATGTATTGTGTACTAGACGTAGTTTGTATAAGTTATCTTTTTACATATATTATTTCATTTTATGTTTCTTGAGGTAGCTTAATGTAGCTTAATGACTTTGACTGAAAGCTTAAGTTGTCAAAGTACCACACTAGGTATAACAAGGAGCTGAAGATATAGTATATTCATAAAGAGATATAGAGATCCACTACAAAAGATGGAAAGTAGGACTGGTGGAGCAGCCTTGTACCCCTCAGTCCTGTTATGCTAGGTCATTCCTAGGTCAGTCTGAAATTTTATAAGCCCACAGCTATAATTATTCTCACGTGCAAATGCAGTCACACCTCAATTGTTCAGTATTTTGGTCTGAAAGTAAGAAGCCCTCCACCCTGCGTCAGCCTATAGCCAATGGTCTGAAAGCAAGTATCCTGAGGTTCTTATCTAGTCCTCTTTACTTATTGCCTAGAACGTGTCAACTAGTGGGCTAAATAGAAAGCAGGTAAGGCCTGAACACCTATATTAATAGTATAGGCAAGCTAACAGGCTCAGATATATTCATAATTGTAATTGAAATTGAATATAATAATTGCATAGGTTTTACAGCTATACCAGTATGAGAGGGCTTCTGATCATATGACCCATTTTAAAAACAACTGAGTAGATAAGAAGTATTCTCACCACAAAACAACCACCACCACAAATCAAGGAAACTATGTGAGGTGATGGAAATGTTAATTAGCTTGATCGTGGTATTCGTTTCACAATGTATATGTATATCAGTTCATCACATTGCACACCTTAAATATATACACATTTTATTTACCAGTTAAAGCTCAATAAAGTCTACGTTTTAGTAACTCATTTAAATTTAAGAAAAATTGCACAGGGAAAGAACAAAATGAAAAATTATTGCAAAGCTAAAGATAACTACAAATCCAGTTCTAATTTATAATTGATTCTCATTTGAAAATCATCCATTACATTATCCCATTAAACATTTTTGAGTACTTGCTTTATATCAAGGACTGTCTAAGAGCTCAAAAATAAATACTTCCAATAAAATAATTTTCATAATTTATAATATTAAGCACATATCTTCAGGAAACTTTACATATTCTCTGCTCCTTTGAAACAACGCTTCACTGTGGGTTTTGTTGTTCTCCTTTTACAGCTAATGTCACAGGTTCAGAGAAGTTAACTAAGTGGTCCACGTTTAGAGCTAATAAGTAAAATCCTCCTCTTTGAGTCTGATGCATTGTCTATTTTACCATCCTGCCCTTGTGAATTCAATTACGGATTCCAACATTGTTTTGGGATTCGAATAATAAAAAGAACTTGCAATGAATATTTACATGGAATATCAATAGAATGACCATATATCAACCCCAAACCAGGGTATTTTGAGAGTGAAACATGAGTATTAAAATACCATATAGCAATAGGTGTAATGTGGTATATTATCACCTTTTGTGTTAATGTTCTGGGCAGAAAATACATGACAAATTGGGAAGGGTTTAACTGAAAAGAATTTGAAAAAGGAAGAAAGTATAGAGATATGGGTAATGTAAGACATCTGATAA
This sequence comes from Macaca mulatta, assembly GCF_049350105.2. NCBI lineage: Eukaryota > Metazoa > Chordata > Mammalia > Primates > Cercopithecidae > Macaca > Macaca mulatta. Next base: position 25,926,145 of record NC_133426.1, on the reverse strand, counting down.
GGGATGGCAAGACTCCATGGATTAACAATAGCAGATTTGAGGGGGCAAAAAACAGAGCAGTGCCGGCTAGAGCCTTGTGAGAGTTGGAGTCGTGGCCAGAAAAGGACTGCCTTTCAGAACTGTAGAAGTGAAGGAAAGCAGACACTGCCGTGACTGGAATGAGGGACAGAGGAAGTGGGCAGGAATACTTTCCCGCCTTCTCTATCTTCCCACTCTCCAATTTCCTACTGGTTCAATTTTATTGGTCAAATCCAACCAGAATACTGAGGACACGTTATCTGATGTCCTCTGTAGGGGCCAACCCTCTGGGATCTAGAGTAGAGCAGAAAATGCACAAGAATCGATTTAAGGGAAGAAATGAGAATAACCAGTGTGAAGGGCTTCTGATCATATGACTTATTTTAAAAACAAGTGAGTGGATCTGAAGCATGTCCACCACAAAACAGCAACAACAAGAACCAACTATGTGAGGATATATACACTTCATATTTGTCAATTAAACCTCAGTAAAACTGGGAGGGAGGATGAAAGAAACCATGAAAAGTCATTGAAAAGGAACAAAAAATTAAAGAAATCTAAATATTTAAATGTCTCTGATCTTAGCCAATAATATGGGCTTCAGCATGAAGATATTCTTACTACTTGTCCTACTTTGAATTTTAGTCCCACTACTGACAAATGATCCTAAGATAAGCCCTGCATCCAAATTCTGAAAATTATTTGTTTTGTTTGTTTGCTTGCTTGTTTGGGGCAGATTTTCTTGGTAGCCTGTCTAGTAACCAAGTCTTTCTAGAAGGTGGCACGCTTAGTGATACAAAAAACAAAACAAAAAAAAAACAAAAAAAAAAACAGGAAACCTGAAGTTCTGCAAACCTGGGTTTAACCCAGATTTCTCCCCCTAACTAATTGCAAAACTATGAATATTGCCTTCTCTGAGTTTTAGTTTCTTCTCCCATAACATAAGGCCAATAAGACTGACCTTAATAAGAGAGAATATAATAAATGCACCTAGGAGGTGCCTAACATGTTACCAGAGGTCAAGAAATAGTAGTTATTGTTATTAATACTGTTAGTATCATTGTATGATATTTAGTTATATAGTAGAATATTCATTTTTTCCAGTGCGTTTTCCTTAGTCTGACTGCCTTTTTGCCTAGATGTCTTTTAGTTGTACCCATAACGTTGTCTTCTGCTTACTTGATGGAATGTCCAGTTTGACTTCTCTGCCTCCCTAGAATGGCTCAGGTTATATGACATACTCTAACTTCTATTAAAATTCTTTTAGTTATTTTTCCTGATCCTCTCCCTTCTCCCACCTTCCACCCTCCTACAGGCTCCAGTGTCTGTTGTTCCCCTCTCTGTGTCCATGTGTTCTTATCATTTAGCTCCCACTTACAGGTGAGAACGTGCAGTATTGGTTTTCTGTTCCTGTGTTAATTTGCTAAGGATATTGGCCTCCAACTCCATCCATGTCCCTGCAAAGTATATGATCTCATTCTTTATGAAGAGAGGTAGTTTGACTTGTTCTTTTCCTGTTTGAATGCCTTTTCTTTCTTTGTCTTGTCTGATTGCTCTGGCTAGAACTTCCAGTTATATGTTGAATAGGAATGCTGAGAGTCGCCATACTTGACTTGTTCCAGTTCTCAAGGGGAATGATTCAAGCTTTGTCCATTCAGTTTGATGTTGGCTGAGGGTTTGTTGTATATGAGTTGTATTATTTTGCAGTATATTCCTTCAATGCCTAGTCTGTTGAGGGTTTTATTATGAAGGGATGTTGGATTTCATCTAAAGCTTTTTATGTGCCTGTTGACATAATCACATGGTTTTTGTTTTTCATTCTGTTTATATGGTGAATCACATTTATAGATTTGGTTATATTGAACCAGCCTTGCTAGGAGAGAGATAGCATTAGGAGAAATACCTAATGTAGATGACGGGATGATGGGTGCAGCAAACCACCATGACATGTGTATACCTATGTAACAAACCTGCATGTTCTGTACATGTATCCCAGAATTTAAAGTATTAAAAAAAGTCAAAAAATAACAGATGCTGGTGAGGTTGTAAAGAAAAAGGAATGCTTTTACACTGTTGGAAGAAGTGTAAATTACTTCATCCATTGTGGAAGACAACGTGGCGATTCCTCAAAGACCTAGAGGTAGAAACACCATTCCATGCAGAAATCCCGTTATTGGGTATATACCCAAGGGAATATAAATCATTCTATTATAAAGATACATGCACACATGTGTTCATTTGCAGCACTATTCACAATATCAAAGACATGGTATCAATTTAAATGCCCATCAATGATAGACTGGATAAAGAAAATGTACATATACACCATGGCATACTACACAGCCATAAAAATGATTGAGATCATGTTTTTGCAGAGACATTGATGGAGCTAAAGGCCATTATCCTTGGCAAACTGACACAGGAACAGAAAACCAAATACCACATGTTCTCACTTATAATTGGGAGCTAACTGATGAGAACACATGGACACACACAGGGAAACAACACACACGGGGGCCTTTCAGAGAATGGAGGATAGGACGAGGGAGAGAATCAGGAAAAATTACTAATGGGTGCTAAGCTTAATAGCTGGGAATAAAATAATTTGTACAACAAACACTCCTGACACAAGTTTACCTATGTAATAAACCTGCACTTGTACCCCTGAACTTCAAAGTTTTTAGAAAATGTGAAAAAAAAATGAATTCAGAGTTGCAGACTCAGGAATGAAATTTTGCTTTTCAAATAGTGTGTGTTAGTCCACTCATGCTGACATAACAAAATACCATAAACTGGGTTTTTTATACAACAGAAATTTATGTTCTCACAGTTCTGCAGGCTAGAAGTCCAAGATCAAGGTGCCAGAATGGTCACTTTTGGGTGAGGGCTCTCTTCTGGTTTGCATGACCACATTCTCTCTCTGGTCTCACATGGCCTTTCCTAGGTGTGTGTTTGGAGGAAAGGACACAGAGTGCTCTGGTGTCTCTTCTTATGTGGATACTAATTTTACCAGATTAGGACTCCATCCTTATGACCACATTTAACTTTCATTACTTCCATAAAGGCCTTATCTCCAAATACAATCACATGGGGCGTTAGAACTTTGGGGGACCACATTAAATTCATAACAGAAAGGAAAGGAATATTACAGTTATTTAAACATAAATTTGATTAGGATTATATATGTGCAGTTAACAAATAGTATCTTAATTCTTTAAATATAAATATACCAAGTAAAATAATGTAATAAATAGATTTCAATTCCATATTATGTCAACAAAACCCAGACTATGAATTAGGTTTGTATCATAGTTTTATGTTATTTTTGTGTCATCCATAGCGTACTTTTCTGACTTGATACTACTGTGTATGATCATTTTCATTTTCATCTTCATGTTCATGTTTTTCTGTAATTTTAAAATTTCTATTTAATTTTTAAACTTGAATAGCTTTTGGAGCACAAGTTTTTTTATTGTTACATGGATGAATCATATAGTGGTAAATTCTGAAATCTTGGTGCACCTGTCACCCGATTAGTGTACATTGTATCTAATGTGTAGTTTTTTATCACTAGCCCCACTCTCACCGTCCCCTTTCTGAATCTCTAAAGTTCATTGTATCACATAGTTACTATTTTATTGTGTTAAAAGGTGATTTACTGTTTACATTGTAATGTACTGTATGCATCTAATAATTATTAATGCTTGCCATTTTTACAACTTATTTCTTGTAATTCTAAATTCTTTTACTAGTAACATGCTAACTCTCTTCAATGATCAATTTTATTGAATTGCATTAGTGCAACTCTCAAAGGAGTTACTGTATCATTTCAGTTGTTCAGCAGGTGTTTTGCCTGTAACTCCGTAGTACTTTTGCACAACCTAAGAAAGTGACAATGAAAGTTGAAGACCAGATGCATTAAAATAAGAATTTGCCGTTGTTTTCCTTGAATTCACAATGCAATCTCTTTTACTGAAATTTTTGAAATTGGTTATTAGACTTAATTTGAATAGGATCAATGCAAAATGATTTTTTTTAAAGCATACTAGGTAGAAAAGCTTGTTTTTATCACAGTTTAAAAATAAAAAGTAGGCATCTATATCATTAACATTTATCTACAATTTAACTTATAGCTGACTCCTTTTCTTTTTTCAGTTCTTTTTCTATTGTAGCAAGATATACAAAAGTGGCACAACTGATTGTCACAATTGTAAATCAGACTTCAAAATGTGATTACATTGTTTTTCTGTTTTAAGATTAAAATCCATTTTGCTTAGATTCATTTTATTTTTTTCAAAAAATTTTCCAAGGGATATACATTATTCTATGAAATACAATAAAGCAAATTATTTGTGCCTGCATTTGCCATACCAATTATTAAAAGAAAAAATTTTCTGTTTTTTTCATATACATTGGCACTTAGGAAGAGGAAAGATTAACAAAAGACTAAATTTTTACTAGTCTACTTTTCAGAAAGATTGTGAGTAGGATTGAACACTTTTTAGATTTAAACACTATGTAAAAAGATAGTTGAAGAAAATTGGTATTTGTTTTCTGAGCTATAATTTGAAACTTATTCTAAGCAGACCCTTGGGAAATTTATACACACATATACAATATACCCGTGTGTGTGTGTGTGTATGTATATATAAATATACATATTATATTTGTATATATACTAATATAAAAATATACACAAACATAATATATACTCTATTACAGATGTATATATAATATGTATATACATGCATATGTATATATGTATAAACATGTATATATACATATATGTACATATGTATAAATATGTACATATACATATATGTATATAAATATACACACATATATAAATAATACATATATACTCTAATTGTTACAGATGTAACCTTTATTTCATACTAGAGACAGGTATATGCTTAAAATTCATGTTTTATTTATTTATTTATTTATTTATTTCTCTTAAGACATTATAACCTTGCCTATTAAACCCACTTCTAGCCAGAACTCTCTTTAATCACATGATTTCATTTCCCAATCATTCCTGAGTTTTGGAGCCCTCTACTGTATCTCCTATTTGTTACCACTGAATAAACTCAGAAAAAGAGCATGCAAATTTCTACAGGTGTTTTAAAAACCAATCTTTGAAGTAATGTATATTACTTCCATTCATATTTCATTGTCCAGAATGCAACCACATGGCCCCACATAACTGCCAAGGGGTGTCTCAAAAAAAGAGAACATTGATATTAAGGAGAAGTAACATTCTGTCACATCTTTTCTACCATGAGGATGTGCACATTATACCTAAGCAATTGACTGTTTCTGAAAATTGGATTTTGTCATCTTCAGGAACACAAGAACAACAGTGGTTTTTACTTAGAGAACTTAAGTATTTTCAAACACGTAGCTTGACTTTATGCCAATTCTTTCATGTATTTAACTCTGAATAAATATTTGTCCTAAATATCTCCACTGAATATAGGAAAAGAATCCTCTACTGTTGTCAATCCATGGCCCTTCTTTACAATAATAATACTATTTTTCCTTTGATAAACTTTGTATCATGGATTTATAGAGCATTTTTATTATTTTGGACCAACAGTTATTGTTTGTAGAAGTGGTCAATGTTTTTAATGATTTTGTATTTATCTAATAGCAAACACATAACTATCTTGGTTATACATAGGCTCTGTACTCAAAGAATGAGAAAGTAACAGGAGATAAAGGAAAGTAGTATTTATACTTTGTCTTCACAAAATTCATGTGAATTAAGAGGTGCAGAAATGGTTAATCATCATGTCGCAATCAATAGCTCTCATGTGGAATTCACACACCTGGCTTAGGGCTAAGCTTCTGTATGAATAATTTAACTGTTTTACTATTTATGCCTTCACTGTGTTTTAAATAAGGTCAGAACATTGCTATTTCTTTGTAAATAAAGTGTTAATGAAACACAGTCATGTCCATTGTTTATGTACTGTCTATAGCTGATTTCAAGCTACAGTGGCCAAGTTGAATGGCTGTGACAGAGGCTATATGTGGTCCACACCACTGAAAATATTTACTATCTGGCCTATTCCAGAAAACATTTACCCATCTGCTCTAAAGCCTTGGAGTATGAACACTAAGTTTACTTTTATCATTGGAAAGTTTTCATTTTTATCCTACAGAAAATAATTTTTAAAAAACTAAAAGCTATTAAAATCCAACTACAACACCTAGTTAACAATGTTGGTTGTTTAGTTTCAAGAAGGTTCAAACTCAAATTGAACTAAGGAACACTAGGAAACTTTATTGAACAGCATTTCTTTGTAATGATTTCCTGCTTGTGGAGGCCAGTTTTGAATGCATTTTATCTTCAGTTATACAAATATGAACACAAAGACAAATTGTCTATAAAATTACAGTTTTAGTCTTGGATATTTCCTATCCCAGTGATTTAAGTTTTAATCTTTGTAAATAGTTTGAAAAGAATAAGGAGACTTTAAAATGTAACATAAATCTTACTGCTATCTGGGACATGTTTTAAATAGTAGGCCTGTAAAGAAGTTTCTAAAATATGACTTTGTATTCTCAAACCTATGTGCATTAAATAATGTATAACCAAAGTCTAATTTAAATTGAACATACTGAGATGCCAAGTTACATTTTAATCATAAATATTAAAATTATATTTCTTTCGTTTAAAAATATCTAAAACAAAATATTATATAAACTATTCTTACCAAATTACTTCACATATATATAATTAACCCCATTAACGGCAAATGTGCTCTAGTTTCTAGGACCATTAAAAAGCAGGAAATTATATTTCATTTTTTATGGTCTTCCCACCTGATAAAAATTAATATAAAACAATCATATTTGATGATTGATAACTTCAGACTCACAATTGATAGTTTTTATTTCACTCAGAGACACATGTATGTAAAAATTTAAATGAAAGCATATCTTTTGGAATCTGCCTTGTGAATATGCCATGCTTTATAGTACTTTTTTTGTTTTTTACTTTTGTATATATTCTCATAGATTTCAGTTACTTTAAGGTATGGCCATGCAGTCTGATAGGGACTCCATCAGAAGCCAGCGTTGGCCAAATATACAAAATTGATTTGTTCTCAAAGTTCCTTTCTCCTACCTTATAATCACTTTCCAGTTCAAAGTTTCCCCTGGCTGTTTATTGGTTTTATGAAGCAGCCCTTTCTTTCTAGACAGAATTCCTATGGGTCCTTTACTAGACCAACCATAACACACTCGATGGGGGTGAGGGGTGCTTGATATGATATACAGATATCTTGGCCACATTTCAGTCTTACTGTATAAAATTATAAGAGAGATGGGCCTGGAAACCAGTCCAAACCTAATCATAGAAAGTAGGCTAATGGCAGACAATGCCATAATGTGTTTTTTCTCTGAATTAGGTATTGCCATTTTAAGAGTATTCTTCATGAGATAAATACTTAAACTGGAGGAGAGTGTTAAATTGGAAGGATTTCAGGTAAATTGGAAAGATTATATAGATATGTGGGAATTTGGTGTTTTGGGTTTTTTTTTTTTCTATTTATGGTGTAAAGTGGGTATCTGGAGGTTCGATGCTTGCTTCAACTGTACATGTGATTTTCACTTTATTAGCTTACATTCTACTACCCTGGATTGCCTAACAGAAATTATTCCTAGGAAATTTTCTAATGTGGTAGGCAATAGCATATTTGCCTACAAATTTATGCAATATTTTGAAGACTTACACATTTACCATTTTTAGGAAAACCATGAATGTTAGGTGAGAACATTTCTTACCAACTCAGAGTACAATATTTAAATGACTGGTTTAAATATTTTGTGTATTTGGAAACGTGGGCCCTGTGACTTTGGAGATGGTTATTTTCTTGTATAATTCTTTTTTCAGCAAATACAGAGTATCCCTTAAAGTAAAATATTCAACTACTTTTATTTTAGTATTTAAGCCATCTAGAACCATAATGAGAAATTTGTTGTTAAGAGTAAAGCCATTTTTGTTTGAAATTGCTTTTAAAGAAAGCTACTTATGGCTAGACGCGGTGGCTCACGCCTGTAATCCCAGCATTTTGGAAGGCTGAGGTGGGTGGATCACCTGCGGTCAGGAGTTCAAGACCAGCCTGGCCAACATAGTGAAACCCTGTCTCTATTTAAAATACAAAAATTAGCCTGGCATGGTGGAGCACACCTATAGTCCCAGCTGCTTGGGAGGCTGAAGCATGAGAATCACCTGAACCCAGGTGGCAGAAGTTGCAGTGAGCCAAGACCATCCCACTGCATTCCATCCTGGGTGACAGAGTGAGATTCTGTCTCAAAAATAAAAAATTAAATTAAAAAATTAAAACTACTTACAAACTAGTGAGTACCTATTAAATCTAAAGCCTAGACCAGTGATTAAATCTAAAACCTAGACTAGTATATTTTATGAGGACAAGAAACAAAACAAAACAGGAGCTTTATTATTTTGCTTATAAAAGAGAAATCCTTAAATGAGAAAAAACAAATGCATTAAATTGTAATGTTCCCTTTGCAACCTAGAAAGTGAATGGGAAAATAAAAATGGAGGAAAGAATCGTTAACATACTGAACATCTACTGTGCTGTGAGCTTGATACCTACATAATCTCATGTAGCCTTCATAAGAATACAGGGATCAGCACATTGTTAATTGTATACTTTGCAAATAATAAAACAGAGGCACAAGTATTAAATAACTTGCCATGCTCTGTATCCCATATAGGATGGCTAAAAAGTGATGTGTAGTCAAGATGAGCAAATGCTGAAGCAAAATCAAACCAACTGTTGAGGAAGTGTGGCATTTCACTAACGAAAATGAAACATGATTTCCTTTGATTAACTCAAGAGAGTGGATGAAGTTAACTGCCAATATAAAAGTAGATTTAAATAATGTAGGGGTTTTGACTTTGAAATTAAGTAATTGTGGTATTGTCTCTTTAAAACCAAACTAAAGAAACAACTTAAGAATTTAATGATAAAATTGGTGCTTTTATTTTCTTTATTACCTTATCTAATTATCATTATATCTTTTCTTTTAGAGCATAATGGAAAGTTATGAGTTTAATAAAACATATCTTCGAGTCATGATTTCTGTAGAAAAATAATATTTCAAAGACTGTTAATATGCTTTACTTTGAATTTTTCTTTATGCTGCCAGAGTACTCCATTGCTTCATTCCTCAGGGAGTCCTATGCTATATCTGGAAAGCAAGAGAAAGAGTCATTGTTCACATTTTTAAATCTAAAAGAGCTTTCAAAAGCCAATCTTTAGAAATAAGAGTTGTGAAAACCGGGTCTTCATTTCAAAACCCAGGCATCTGAGAGAGAAAAGTAGAAGCCCCAGCTAGGTTGAAGATGGAATCTAAACCAGTGAGGGCCAATGATTAATTTTCAAAATTGAACTCTGGGACTGAACAAGGTTTCATTTCTAAGGTCAACATTGGTTTGCTTTGGAAGATCAGAATTGGTAACAGGATATGCAGACAAGGAATGTCACTTTATTTACAAATAAGTTTCCATATGACCCAAGTGAGTATGTGAGTGCTATAAAGGCTAGTCAATAGCCAAGGATCAAGGATTGAGATAAGGATGACCTTTAAACCAGAAATCATGGCAGGAATCAGGAAAATCCAAAGCAGGTACTGCAGTGCAAGAGCAGCTGTAGCTTCTATGAAAACCAACATTCAGAGACCAAATGGCAAAAGACTTTTCAGTGGGGGCCACCCGGGTACAGCCCTTAGATTGTTCACCTCTGGTGCCATAGTAAGTTTTTGTCTCAGGCATGACCTTTGGAAATGGAAAGGAGAAACCTTGGAATCTGTGTATTTACTCAGCAGAGATCACATTAACGCAAAAGAGACTCATATAAGATTGGAGATGACTAAAATGTCAAAGCAGAAATCCAGACTAGTTAGAGATCGAGACGAAACTGCTATAGTAGAGAACCTTCAAAAGGATGTGATTTCTTTATGAAATTTTCTTGGTGTCCTTATTGGAGAACGGATCAGTGTGAAAAACTACTGGGAGAACAACTTCAGCAATGGAGAAGTACTCGTCTATACAACTTGTTGTTTTTCAACATTCCTGTAATTTTTTAAATTGATTAACTCCAGTTTTGGGTGGTACATAGTTGCTACCATCTCCTCCTTGGTATTTATTGCTCCTCAGATTTTGCAGCAATTATCTGCCTTTATCAATTCTGAAAACTGCATTTGGCATACAAGTTCGATACAAAGGTCGTGAGTGAGAAAGCACAGCTTTTTACAAATATAACTGTTAGTGGGAATATCCCATTTTTTCTCCCAGGCTAAAATAACGAATGAGCAAAGTGAATTATCTAAAGAAATGTATTTTAAAATTTACATTTCTATGATATCTGAGTCAGTGTAACTATAAATCTTAAAACTGCTACATTTGAAATCATTGTTAACCATATTTTAGTCAAGAATACTTTTGCCTTATTTTTTAGGAATAGTGAAACATGAATAATGTGATTTTCTAGAGCTATATACACCACCCATTGTGTGTGTTAATGTCCAGTGTTAAACAGTAAATTAACAACATTATAAGAGTATTTAAAAACTTCATAATAGATCACATATGCAATGGGTTTATTGAACAATTTTAGACTACAATTTTAGAATGCATACATACATACACACATGTAGGAGAAAAACTGGGAGATTATAGCAAATCATTCTCAATTTTATTTCTGGTGGGAAAATTGAGAGATTTTTTCACATGCAATTCTGTATTTTCTTTATCGTGAAGATTTTTTGTTCTCCCCCAAAAATGGCATAGAATAAGTTATCTTCTGACTGTTTAATTGGATATTTATGATGTTTCATTGCTTTTTCTATCATTCAAAGATTTCGAAGTATCTTTAGAAGGAAAATTGACGTATCAATAGGGTTCATAAAATTGCTACAATAAGTGAAAATATTAGGTCATAGAATAATATATATTATGCAGTATTATGTTTATGTGGGCCAAAAATATGGAAAACTAAACAGCGTATTTTTAAACAAATGTGACAAAACAGTTTTTTAAAGGAAAGAGGCCATCTGGTGACTTTTACTTCTGGGAAGGAAGCTTAGAGAATTACTAAGCATCCTGCTGAGGACAATTAAAAGACTTAGATGAACTTTAAAAAATAAATCGCTAAGTGCATAAAATAGCTAACAAGAGAGTAAGAAATTACCAGATAAAGATGTGTGGGGTGGGTTTGCAAAATCAAGAGAAGTAAGCTTGGTACCAAAGTGATTATTTTCCCTCAGGGTATTGTTTCTTGTAAAGAAACAGCTGTGAAACTAAGTTGTAGTTTTTAACTGGCCTTATGGGAATATTGGGAGGCACATAAGAAAATAAGACCAAAAAAAATGAGAACCAGTAAAACAGACCATGAAAATCTGTTGAGCTTATCAGGGTATAAAATAAGTACATTTCCTTCAATATATTAAGATAAAGGCTTAAAATATATTCAGTGAATAACCATAAAGATGACATAGTAGATATAAAAACAACAACAAAAAAAGAATTACTAGAACACAAAATAAAATAAAATCAATAATTCAGTATATGTGGTTAACATCAGATTAACACAGCTGAAGAGAGAATTAGTGAACTGGAAGCAAGTCAGTGAACATTTATAAATGTTCATTTTATAAATTATATGAACATTTTATAAATTATAAAATGACTACTGATGAACCAGAAAATACATCAGAAAAATACTTAGAATAAAGCACAGTTAAACAAAAGTGCAAAACAGGATAAAAGTCATGGAGGATACAATAAGAAGATAGAATATATAGTTAATATCAGAAGAAGTGAGAATTAAAGACGAAAAGGCAGTATTTGAATAGATAACGGCTGAAAAATATTGTAAAACTGATGAAAGATACTATTCCACAGATTCAAGTAACCCAACAAATCTCCATCAATGTTAAGTACATATGTGCATGTATACACATACACTCTCACTAGGCACATAGTGAAACAATAAAAAGCAGAAACATTAAAAATAATAAAAATAAGGTAACCCTCAAAAGGGAGACAGACTGTAAGTCACAATGGAATTCAGGAGAAAGTAGAATGACTTGTTCAATTTGCCTTTCAAAAAAGTAAAATAAATCCTATATGTATATCCACGTAAAACATTTTTCCCAGAACTAATGTAAAAGAAACCAAACAAAATGAAGCTAAAACTGGAATTTGCCATTAGCAGACCCAGTCTAAAATAAATTCTAAAGGTTCAGATTCACCAATAAATCTCTGAAAGGCAGAGATTTATGAAGAGCTGAAAATTAAAGAAATTTAAAGTAATGTCTGATCTTAAAATGAACAGAATCAAAATATAAAAATAGTCAAAAGATAGCAATATCAAAGTATTTTAAGGTTTTAAAATTGGGAGGGGATAAAGGTATCAATTAACATAATATTTTTAAAACAAGGGAGAAATAAACACAGCATTTAGAATAGTGGTTACCTCTGACAAGGCAGGGTAAATATCTAAAATATAGTCTACAAATAAAAGCAGTATATTACGTTCTAGTTCTTAAGTTGGATGGTAGGTTCTTGGGTACTTACTTTATTATCATACTTAATTTTTACACAAAGTACATACATGTTATGTATTAATACATGCTTATATTTAAAATAAATTAACTATAATACTGGACAAGAAATGGAAATAATATTTAATGAAACAGTAGTCTAGAACAGTGGTCTGCAAGTTTTTTTTCACCAGGGACCAGTTTTGGGGAAGACAATTTTTCTACAGACAGTCTTGATGGGGGAGGGGGGTGGTTTCGGGATGAAACTGTTTCACCTCAGATGATCAGGCATTAGTTAGATTCTCATAAGGAGGGTGCAACCTAGATCCCTTATATGCACAGTTTACAGTAGGGTTTGCTCTCCTATGATAATCTAATGCCTCCACTGATCTGACAGGAGGTAGAACTCAAGTGGTAATGCTCACCCATCTGCTGCTCACCTCCTGCTGTGTTGCCCGGTTCCTACCAGGTTATGGTTGACAGCCCAGGAATTGGGGACCCCTGGTCTAGTCTAGAATACAAAAAGGAATGAATAAAAAATTTATAATTTTGTCAGCAAAATATTTAAATTATTTGTATAATACTTATAATTCAAGCTAACTCATATTTTGATGATTTTATGTGTTATCAATCCAATTTGATCAATTATTATTTCTTCAATAGATTGTATTCTCCTTTGCCTAATAATAACATACATCACAATATTTTTTCCTATTCCTTTCAGGACATAACACAATTCTGGGAAGGCATTACATATTATACTTGTATGACTCAGGATTTATTCACCAATACTAAAAAATCAGCAAACATATGTCCTACTTTAGATTGAATGGATGCATTAGTATAAATATGTTCTCACTTGTGAGTAGACATGCTCATGCCACACAGATATACTTTCATCATTTTCATAAATGTGGACTGGTGGATTTTATATCATGATTATGTCAAATGTTCAAGAGCCATTATAAGCAAACTAATTAATTTTACTGTTTATTATTATTTTAGGACTTGCTTTTTCATACATTTCATCTCATTTGAAAATATATAAAATAAAGGTTTAAAAATGCATATCATGTATACACACACAAATGAAAGTGATAAACTCTATAAGAGTCTGTCTGTGTATATGTATAGTTCTTAGTTGATATTAATGGTTTATTATAGTATGTAGCAATTAATGGCTGTGAATATTAAAATAATTAGTTTCTAGGTTTTCAGGAAAGCCTTTGTATACCACTTTGTTCATCATCCTCTTACAGGTCATTTTAACCTTTCACTGGAGTATGCCAATATTTTATGTGTTGGCAGTCACTCATCTTGGAATGTCAATAATTTTGAATACAGCAGAACATACAAAGACATTTGAAAGCCTTACTATTTTAACGAAATTAATTCACTAATAGGCTTTTAGACACATACCATTTGGATAATAACAATACACGTTCTCAGGTAGAGTCTGTTTACTCAGAGTTTAACTTTCATTTTAACACATTTGGATATTTTATTTTCCATAGAGGAGAACATTAAAAGTCAAAAGTTATAATGTTTGAGAGAATAAAGGAGTTATTAGGGATGCAGTCATAGCACTTCTCTGAAATAACTGATGGTCTAATAGAGGGAAAACAGAGTGAGAAAGTCTTTAATAAGTATAATCCACTTTGAAATGATGAATATTTTAAATTTTAAAAAGACCAAAAAGGGAGCCAGGCTCAGTGTCTCATGCCTGCAATCCCAGCACGTTGAGAGGCCAAGGCAAGAGTATCACTTGAGGTCAGGAGTTCTAGACCAGCCTAGGCAACATAGAAAGACTCTGTCTCTACAGTTATTTGTAATTAACCAGGGGTGGTGGTATGCACCTGTATTCCCAAGCTACTTGGGAGGTTGAGGCAGGAGGATCGATTGAGCCCAGGAGTGTGAGGCTTCAATGAGCTGTGATCATGCCACTGCACTCCAATGTGGGTAACAAAGCAAGATCCTGCCTCTAAAAAAAAAAATTTAAGAAATAACAAACATAAATATCAAAAAGGGAATTAACTGAATCCAAAAACTGAAAACATAGATAAATGAACCTATAATCTATATCAGACTGATTATATGTATAACTTAGATCCTTGGCCCAGTTAAACCAGTACCTCAAAAGTTTCCTCCTTGCACCACCTGATTAACCTCTGCAAGTCCCACGCTATTCAAATGTGGCCCAGAGGATTTTTCTTTTCTGGTTGCAGGTTGCCTGGTGATTGCGCACTCTTTGATTGCACTCTGAAAGGTTGTTTCCTGCTTGTCCAGTTGACTGCAGACCAGCTCTGGCCTGGGAAAACCAGCAAACTTCTCCACTATCTAGTGGGCTGAACGACACCTTCACCCACAAAGTCTGAAACCCAACCTTGGGGCAGGGCCTCCTTCTAAATTTGTCCTCCTACAGAAACAATAATTCATATTTGCATCCAGGACTGTGATTAAATACTTAGTAGATATATTTTAAGAACAGAAATCTTCAAATAAGCATTGAGTGTTACACAGTAGTTTCGTTGTTAGTAGTGGTATTGGTTTAGTGATTCTAAACAGTATTGTGTATATTATAGTGTAATATATCCTGTGTGTATCTGTTCTAATGATTAATATATTGATGTTATGAAACAAGTTTCTCACTGTGGGAAAAGGGAGATACAACTATGAAGAGTGAGGAACAGCTTGTGGAGATGCATTTGAATTGGAGATATCAGTGTGAGTTCTTTATGTAAGCATTCTATCTGTGCCCACTCAAAGAACCTACAAACAATGGCACTTATTGCAATGAGCACTCCTGTATCAGTCTGAGCCCAATCAGGATACAGAAATCACAATGTGGGTTAAACAGGGGAAGATTAATAAAAAGAATTAGACTGTAATAATAGGTGACTGTAAGATGTACAGAAACTCTATATGGTACTCTAGCTGAAGGACAGTACAGAAGGAAGGACAAATTTGGAAGGAGGCCCTGCCCCAAGGTTGGGTTTCAGACCTTGTAGGTGAAGGTATCGTTCAGCCCACTAGATAGTGGAGAAGTTTGCTGGTTTTCCCAGGCCAGAGCTGGTCTTCAGTCAACTGGACAAGCAGTAAACAACCTTTCAGAGTGCAACCAAAGAGTGGGCAATCACCAGGCAACCTGCAATCAGAAAAGAAAAATCCTCTGGGCCACATTTGAATAGCATGGGACTTGCAGAGGTTAATCAGGTGGTGCAAGGAGGAAACTTTTGAGGTACTGGTTTAACCGGGCCAAGGATCTCAGTTTGCCAAGGATCAGGCACATTATGTGCATCACTGGGGCAGAGTTCCACCCCGTGTCCTTTCACTGGCACAACTGTTCTACCACACTGCAAGAGGATCCTTTCCTGCTGTAATATGTCCCTCCTGTGCCTCCAAAGAAAGCCTAACATCACTCCCACTTCATAGGAGAAACAAAGGAATTTTGTGTATTACCACAGAGTATATATTGAAGTGTGCAGCTGGAACTGAGAGGTAATAAATTGATTACTGTCACAACAATTAATACTCAAATATTTGTTTCTAAATACCATTACTTACTGAAAAGAACTAGTCCTCCTTGGATAGACAACTGATTCTAGGTCTGAATATGGAAAGAGCAGAGTCTGGAACTTTTTTGCCAAAGACTTGCTCAAATATCAATGAGGGCATGTCAGCTTAAAAGGGCTCCCACTGGCCACATGTGGTTCAGTTGAACATCAAAAAGAATAGTGAGGCTGGGCACAGTGGTTTGCACCTGTGATCCCAGCACTTTGGGAGGCTGAGGCGGGTGGATCACTTGGGGTCAGGAGTTTGAGACCAACCTAGCCAACATGGCAAAACCTTGTTTTTACTAAAAATACAAAAAAAAAAAAAAAAAAAAAAAAAAAAAAAAAGCCAGGCGTGGTGGCACTCACTTGTAATCCCAGCTACTCGGAAAGCTGAGACATGAGAATGACTTGAACCCAGTAGGTGGAGGTTGCAGTGAGCCAAGATCCTGCCACTGCATTCCAGCCTGGGCAACATAGCAAGATTCTATCTCAAAAAAAAAAAAAAGAAAAAGAAAAGAAAGAAAAAAGATAGTGACAGTAAAACCTATAACATAGACAGTTGAGAAAAAATCATTGAATCCATGTTAGTATTCAAAAAGAGGGAACAGAGGAGTGAAAGTTTTTTTAGGAAAGAATGACAGTCAAAATAGATGGAATAAAACAATTAGAAAATGACAATTATAAATGAGCAAAGTGATAACTGATTTAGGCAAGGAACATTAATGGATGCTAAACCCATTGGGTAAAAGTTTTGGGGGACCTGAACTTTCCACTCTGTTGAAAACTATCACCCTGGGCCAAGATGGCTGATTAGAAGCAGCTGCAGTCCGTGGCGCTCATAAAGAAGGAAAATGGTGAGTGAATTCTACACCTTCAATTGAGACCAGGTGCTCGCATTGGGACTGACGAGGTGGTTGGCACAACCTACAGAGAGCAAGGAAAAGCAGGGTGGGGCAATGGCCTGCCCAAGAATGGTAAGGACCATGGGGAACCCCCACCCCCAACCACTGGAGGTGGTGAGTGATTTTGCGACCCTGCCCAGGAAACCATGCTTTTCCCACAGATCTTTGCAACCCGTGGATCAGGCGATCCGCTCATGAGCCCATGCCACCAAGGCCTTGGATCCAAAGCACAGAGCTGTGTGGACTCTTGGCAGCCACTCAGGCAGGCAAGGAGACACAGGAGTTTTTGCATACTCCTGCCCAGGAATTCCGGTGAGGCAGGAGAGCTGACCATGCCCCTGGGAAGGGGGCTGAAGCCAGGGAACCAAGCAGCGTCGCTCAGCAGACTCCACTCACACAGCACCTCAGTGGTTAAGACCCACTGGCTTGGAATTCCAGCTGGCCAGTGGCAGCAGGCTGAAGACTGCCCCAGAGATGACTGAGTTCCCTTTGGGGAGAGGCAGCCACCATCACTGCAGCTCCAGTGGGCCGTTCTCCCCCGCGAGCTCCTGGGAGTCTGGGTGGTCTGGACCTGGAGGAATTCCCCACAGTGCAGCACAGCTGCCGTGGCAGATGGTGGCCAGACTGTTCCTTTAAGTGGGAGCCTGATCCATCCCTCCTCACCAGGTGGGGCCTCCCTGCAGGAATTTCAGCAACTCCAGCCAGGGTTTTATGGAACTCTCATCTCACTGGGATGGAGCCCCTGGGCAAAGGGGCAGCCATGGTCTCTGTGATTCAGCTGACTTAGTCTTTTCTGCCTGCTGGCTCTGGGGAGGACAAGGGGGGTCCCCCAACCAGGGCAGTGTACCTGCTCCACCAAGGGGCAGCCAGACTGCTTTTTAAAGCAGGTTCCTGATCCCGTTCCTCCAGACTGGGTAAGACTCCACCCAACAGGGATCTCCAGACACCTCCTACAGTAGTGTTCAGGCTGCCATCAGGTCGGTGCCCCTCTGGGATGGAGCTCCCAGAGGAAGGAGCAGGCTGCCATCTCTGGTGTTTTGCACCCTTCCCTGGTGATACCGCTAGGTGTGGGAGGGAGCCCCAGCAAACTGCAGCAGCCCTACGGAACAGGAGTCTGACTGTTAAAAACAAATAGAAAGCAATAATAACATCAACAAAAAAGACCCCTACAAAAACTGTTTAAAGATCAGCAATCTCAAAGACAGAAAGTAGATAAGCCCACAAAGATGAAAAAGAATCAATGCAAAAACGCTGAAAACTCAAAAAGCCAGAGTGCCTCACCACCTCCAAATGACTGCAACACCTCTCCAGCAAGGGCACAGAACTGGGCTGAGGCTGAGATGACTGAATTGACAGAAGTAGGCTTCTGAAGGTGGGTAATAACAAACTTCACTGAGCTAATGGAGTATGTTGTAATCCAATGCCAAGAAGCGAAGCATCATGATAAAACAGCACAGGAACTGATAGCCAGTTTAGAGAGGAACATAACTGACCTGACGAGCTGAAAAACATGAGAATTTCACAATGCAATCACAAGTATCAATAGCAGGATAGACCAAGTGAAGGAAAGAATCTCAGTTTGAAGACTATCCTTCTGAAATAGGCAGACGAGAATAGAGAGTGAGAAAACAGAAAAGGAATGAACAAAACCTCAGAAATACGGGATTATATAAAAAGACCAAGCCTATGACTGATTAGGGTACCTGAAAGAGGTGGGGAGAACAGAACCAAGTTGGAAAACATACTTCAGGATATCATCCAGGAGAACTTCCCCAACCTACAGAATGGGAGAAAATTTTTGTAATCTGTCCATCTAAGAAAGGTCTAATATCTAGAGTCTACAAGGAACTTAAATTTACAAGAACTCATTAAAAAGTGGGTAAAGGATATGACCAGACACTTCTCAAAAGAAGACATACATGTGTCCCAAAAACATTAAAAAAAAAAAACTCACCACCACTGATAATTAGAGAAATGCAAATCAAAACTGCAGTGAGATACCATCTCACACCAGTCAGAATGGTGATTGTTAAAAAGTCAGGAAACAGCAGATGCTGGTGAGGTTACAGAGAAAAAGGAACAATTTTACCCTGTTGATGGGAGTGTAAATTAGTTCAAGTATTGTGGAAGACAGTGTGGCAAGTCCTCAAAGTTCTAGAAGCAAAAATATCATTTGACCCCAGAATTTCATTACTAGGTATATAACCAAAGGAATATAAATCATTCTATTATAAAGATACATGCATGCATATGTTCATTTTAGCACTAGTCACAATAGCAAAGACATGAAATCAACCCAAATGTCCATCAATGATAGACTAGATAAAGAAAATGTGGTACATATACACCATGGAATATTATGCAGCCATAAAAAGAATGAGATCATGTCCTTTGCAGGGATGTGGATGGAGCTGGAAGCAATTATCCTCAGCAAACTAATGCAGGAACAGAAAACCAAACATCATATGTTCTCACTAAGTGGGAGCTGAAGGATGAGAACACATGGGTGGGGAACAACACACACTCGGGTCTGCTGGGGAGGACAGGAGAGGAAGAGCGTCAGGAAGAATAGGTAATGTATGCTGGGCTTAATACCTAGGGGATGGATTGGTCTGTGAAGCAAACTACCATGGCACATAGTTACCTACTTAACAAACCTGCACATCCTGCACATGTACTCTGGAACTTAAAAGTTGAAGAAAAAAAAAAAGAAACTGTCACCCCACTGACTATGTATAGCTACAAAAGTAAAAGGGTACCTTTTAAAAGGATATTGTGGAGAACCCCAATTTAACTAAATTGTCTGCAATAATGGGGTAAACTGATATTTGTCCCCTTGATGCGACGTGAAGGAAAGCATGTACTACCCCTGTAGAAATTTTACCAAGCATGTTTAACCTGAATCTGATTATGTGGAAATAATTATACAAATCTGAATGGTAAGACATTCTATAAAACAATTGATCTAGATGCTTCCAAGATGTCAATATCATGAAGGTGATATGCTTCTGAATTAAATGACATTTTAGAAACATAAGTAAATGCAGTGCAGAATCATGGATGTGTAAAAAGGTATAAAGTCATTATTTGTAATATTGGATGAACTTAATATAATACTGCTGCATACATAAATTTGTGTGTTTATGATAATATAGTTATATATTTCATTCTTAGGGGATCCCTGCTGATATATATATGTTATATATACATATATATCATATATACAGCCTATATATCATATATACATCATATATATCATATATACATCATATATACATCATATATTGTATATATCATCTATATCATATATACATCATATACATCATATATATCATATAATAACTTTTAAATGACTCAGAAAAATAAACACATGCATAGAGAGACTACATACAGTTGTGGCAATTAGTGACACAAGTGTTAGTGAATCAAGGTGATGAAAATACTGTGTTTTTTTTTTTAACATATAGAAACTCAACTCCCATCACTCCTGCTCACTTCAGACACAGAGGCCAAAATATAAAAGTAAATGTGGTAGGCTGAGTATATCTAAGGTTAAGTATAGGTAATTCCATGACTTTTGTTTGTGACAATGGTACCAGAATTTAAAACAGAATGCAATAATTGATTTACTGATAATAAACTTATCTCCCAAAAGGTTAAATTATATCATGTGTGTTAATTTAAAGATAATATAAGCCATCGAATATAATTTAGAAAATTCTTAATCTGCTTGCTAAAAGGGGGAGATTTTTGTTACCTGGAGAATTCAGTTGTTTGGTATCTGCTTATTACCCTTGATATCCAAAAAAGGAAACAGTTTAGTAATTATTTGGTGGTTTTTCATTTACAGTTGTGTAAATTTAAGAAGCTATCACCTTGAAGGAAGGTTACACTATGCAAATGTCATTATCTCCAATGAAATTTTGGCAATCTCATCCTTGCTTATAGACTTTTAAAATTATATTTATTTTTTCCCTTCATAGACGGTGGATTTTGTGGGCACATACCATTTATTCTTTAAAAAATTATTTGCAAGACATAGTGTATTTCCTGGCACTCTAAAATTTCATAAACAAAGCAAAATATGAAAACTTTAACACTGTGGAATTGGCAAATTTACATTCTGAGACACTGCTAATTTTTATAGCTCTTTCTAACTGCCAAAATAAAATATCACCTTAAAGATATTTTCAGTTCAGAAGATTTTAAATATTTCCCAAACTTTACATACCAAAACGTCACAGTGGGTGACGTTAGATATCCCAGTGATGGCTACAAACTCTCACTGGGATTGACAATGGGAGGAAACATGGTTTTGCAACATATATATTTCCCTCAGTAGGAATTTGCATTGGCTGGTGTAATGTGTGCAACATGATTTCACTGTAGTAGGATCAATACTGTTATAGCATATGTCTTTTCCATTTAATTCCTTTTGTTACACAATTTTTTTTTAAGAGGTAGCTTTTTGTTTAAATTGTTTTTCTCATTGCAATGAAAACCTTCCCTAATTTTTTCTTTTGTAAGACCTTCACAAATTCATTTACACGTCTCCCATCAAGGAATGAGATGTAAGTCCTGTCCCCTTGAATCTGTGCTGGCCTTTATGACTGACTAATTAAAAATAGAATGTGGTGAATGTAACACCTCATGATTTCTGAGGCTAGGTAATTAAAGACAATGCTGCTTCTGCTATACTCAATGGAACATTAACTTTTGGAGCACTGAACTGTCATTAAGAAATCTGACTACCTTGAGATGAGCATGCTCTGAGAAAACCCAGGACACATGGAGAGGCCCTGTTTATGAGTTTTGGTCAACAAACACAGCTGAAGTCCCAGCTTACAGCCAGTATTAAGCACCAGAAATGGAAGTGAAGACATCTCCAGATAATTCCAGTCCTCAGCCATTGATGTACCTACAGTGTGAAGTCTCCCTCGCTTAGACCCTAGGCATTTTGGAACACAGACAAGCCATCTCACTTCACTATCTCAATTCCTAAACATAGAATCCATGAGCATCTTATGATCATTTTAAGCTGCTACATTTTGTAGTAATTTATCATGTAGTAATGATACTTGGCTGAGACGATCAAGTTGATACTTTATCTTGCTGGAGGAATTGGTGACAAGGATCTTATTATGTGCAATATTTTATCGTATAACCTAGGCAAACTACAAAACTACACAAAAGCAAAGTGGATATTTCAGGCCAGACTTTATGAGTTACAGAGATCACTATATACATATATATGAGTAACTGTGCTGATTTGTCAACCAAGTTCATATAGGTGTATAAGCAGCTTCATAGCAATTAAGTGACAGGTGGCTGATCACTTATACATGTGTCCATGCTTGACCAGTGAGCATTGCTGACTGATCTTTGTCAATTTCCAAATCATTCTACAGAAGCTTTTTTATTAGGTGTTAGCAATTCCTAATGGCAAAGGCAACTGTAACTTTTTAGATTTGCCAGTGCTAACTATATGTTGGCTGGTATTTCCAAAGTGATACAAGATGACTTAATTCTTCCTCTCTGGTGTTTAACTTATTTATCTGTATCAAAGTCATTTCTTTTCTTGTCCTCCCTAATTAGATTACACGCTCCTGGAAAGCAGAACCTCTTTTTTTTTCAGTTGTAAATCTACATTGACATCTAGCTTAGCTCAGCATTTCGCTTTAGATGATCAAGTCATAAAGGTGAAAGTAAAGCAAATTCTAAACAAGGATAGCCTTTGTTGCTGTTGTTATGTGTGTTTGGAAGGGCAAGAGCAAGCCTGTACATCACATAGTATACTAAGAAAAAAAGCCTGCTTTCCGTTTTACATACAAAAAACAAAACAAAACAAAAAAACTCTAACAATTTGTGCTCATAGGCAAGGCCTGAAAGAATACATCCAAAATTTTAAAGGCAAACATTCTTGGGAAGTAAAATTTTGGAGGGTATCACTGAGAAAGGGATTCACCTTGCAATGTATATACTTTGGTATAATTTGGCTTTAAAAATTTTGAGCAAATATGTTACTTTACAATTTTTAAAATAAAAATTCATAATTTGCACAGATTACAATTAAAATTGCTTTTGGATTTCACCTTTGGAATGATAATAATAATTTTTATTGCAGAGGCTAATATAATACAAAGAGTTTTGTGATAGCTTTTGGCTTACAATTTTTCTCTTGATTGGAAATTACACTCAGAAATCTAGGAAAGTCACCAACTAAAAACTTGAGACTTCCATACTTGCAGACATTCTATATTAAATCTTTGATAAATTTAATTCATACAATTATAAGATATTGATAGAGGTTTGCCAAAACGAATGAACAATACTATTTCCTGCTCCTCTGCTCAATTTTTAGGACCCCTCCATTCAGCTTTATATTACCCCAAGGTTCCTGCTGCTTCCATTCTTTGCAAGCCTTTTTTTCAAATTGAAGTATAATTAAAACACTGTAAATATATAGAGATTTTACCTGTTCAGTTTGATGAATTTTGACAACTTCATATGACCATGTAACCACCACCCAAAGCAAAATGCAAAACATTTCCACTACCACTTAATTTTCCTTCATGTTCCTTTTTGAGCAGATCCTGCCATCACTGCTCCCCACATCTGGAATCAACAATTTTCTGATATCTGTCTCTGTAGATTAGTTTTACATGTTCCAGAACTTCATAAAATCATAGGTTATACCTTTTTTATATCTGACTTTTCTTGCTCAACATCTAAGTTATTGTTTGAATGAAAAGTTTATCCCTTTCAGTTGCTGAGGAGTATTCTGTTAAATCAATATAACATATTTTTCATATTTTCACCTGTTAATGGACATTTGGGTGGTTTCTAGTTTCTGTTATTATGAATGAAGTTGTGAGGAATGTTCTTGTATAAATCTTCTTGTGAACACATGTCTTCACTTCTCTTGGATAAGTACCTAGAAGAATAGTCAGGTTTTGACACCAAGATTATATTGACCTCATAGAATGAGTTGGGAAGTGTTCAATTCCTGAAAGTATTTGCATAAGAACTTCTAAATTAACTGTGTAAAACAATTTACTGGTAAAGCTCTGTGAGCATCAATTTTTCTTGATATAAAATATTTTAATTCATTTTTGTAACATATAGATATTCAGAGTTTTCAATTCTATCTTACTCAGTTTTGTAAGTTGTATTCGTCTAAGGAATTTATTCATTTCATGTAAGTTGTTAAATATATTGAGATGGTGGTTTGCAAACCACAATGGCACACGTATACCTGTGTAACAAGCCTGCATGTTCTGCACATGTATCCTGTTTTGTTTTTTTTTTTAGAAAAAAATAAGAATAGAAATTTAAAAGAAAACCATATGTGTGTCTGCGCGCGCGCGTGTGTGTGTGTGTGTATGTATTTTCTGGTTGCTGTAAGATATCCTCTGTACCTTTTGTTTTCAGCAGTTTTATGATTCTATGCCAAGTTATGCTTTTCTTGTGTTTATGCTGTTTGGGGTTTCCTGACCTTGAATCTGTGGGTTGATGTAGTTAATCAACTTTGAAAAGTTCTTAGTGATAACTTCTCTTGATACCCTTCTGCTACATTATTTCTCTACACTTGTTCTGAAATTCTAAGAACATGAATATTTTGCCACAGATATCAGGTCTTCTGCTTCATTTTTTAGACTTTGTATTTGATTTTGGTAATTTCTGTTGCTTTCTTTCAAAATCATTCATCTTTTTTTCAGCTATGCAGAGGAAGAGCTGTGTATTAAGCCAATTGAATGAATTATTCATTTATGTTATTGTGTATTTCTTTATTCACTATATTTTCTTGTTATTTTTTATAATTTACAGTTCTATGGTTTATAGATTTCCAGTTTTTTATATCTTTTATTGCTTTGATGAATTTCTACACCTGTTCATGCATGTTACCTCCTTTGGTACTAGATCTTTTAGCCTAATTACCCTCATTATTTTAAAGTCATCAAGCAGTAATTCAGGCATTTGGGCCATCTCTGTATCTGCTTATATGGAATATTTCCTCTCTTGATGACAGGTCAGTTTTTTTCTTCCTTCTTTCACAGTTATTTATTTTATGCCAGACATTGTGTATAAAAGAACAATAGTGACTGGAATAATACTGTTTTACCACAAAACTGGTACATTGTCTCTTCTCTCAGGTCAATAGATCGGGTGACAAATTTAATCTGTTTTCAGGTAGGGTTTGAATTTTGTGCCAAGTTCAATTATGTTAGATTAATTACTGACTTTCAATATTTTGAGGTAGGGATCAATAATTATACTTCAGCAACATTTGTGATCTGAGCACTGAAGTTTTAAAAATGTTTTTCAGGCTGGCTGCTATCTTTTAAAATTGGGAGAGATCACTGTACTTTTTGCCCCCATGATGGATTGTTGGTTCTTTATAAAGTTCTCTTTGCTAATCAGTTCTCACCATAAACTTCCTGCATATCAGATCATCTCTCAGCCCCTTCCCAGCTTTCAGAGGTTAATTCAGTACACCCATTGAGAATTATCTTAGCTCACTTGTTCTGAATTCAAACTTCAGCTGGTGGTAATCCACCTTGAAAGGTCTTGGTGCCTTCAAGGAACTTTTCTCAGTTTACTTCCTCTGTACTCAGGTGTGGAGGTCAGCTTCAGTTCACTTGATGAAGAATTGATGTGCCTTATAGGTAATTTTCTCCTTTCTCCTGCTTTAAGCCTTCAGATGACTGCTGCCTTGAGCTTGGAGAAGGCCCTACATACCTCGAGGATTATCTCTGAGCTCTCCTTCCTTGCACAGGACTTCAGTGTACTACTTCTGTGTGTCAAGTGAAAGTTCATATTATAGGAAAGGTTTGGCAGGTCAGGGAAGACTTACTCTGGCTGAAACTCCTCAGGTTTCTAATACATCGTGTCCTCCCAATCACAGCCATTTGTTAAAAATTTGGTTTCTTCTTCTTAATTCTAGCTATGGCAGATACCTTCTACTTCTATGTTGCAGTTAAAGCAAACATGTACCTTTTCTTCTAAGCTTTCTGAATGTAACCTATTTGGATTTATTTGCTTCCTCGGCTCTCCAATAGGCTTAATAATTATGCATGTCTTTATTCAGTTTATTCTTACTGTTAAAATGGGAACAACTGTTTCTTGAGAATTTGTATATACCCATTTCTTCCATCCATAAGTGGAAGTCTCTGATTTTTTATAACACCTGTAGAATATAGCGTACTGCTTCTTTCAAACAGTTATACCCTATTCCAGTTCTTATTGCTCATATATCAAGTTTGCCCAAGTACTGAAGCATATAACATTAACATGAAATTCCCTGGACATATTTCCAACTCAGTGACGAAACTAAAATAGAATTAAATGGTATCTTTTTTGATGAATTACATACCTGCATCAGTTTTTTATTGCTGTTATAACAAATAATCACAAACTTGGTGGCTTCGACAGGAATTTATTACCTTACAGTTCTGTAGGTCATAAGTCTGACACAAACCTCATTGGGCTAAAATCAAGGTTTCAGCAGGGTTATGTTCTGTTAGGGGACTCTAGGGAAGAATCCACTTTCTTCCCTTTTCCAGGTTTTAGAGGAAATCCATATTTCTTGGCCCTTGGTCTGCTTCTTCTGTCTTCAAAGCCATCAGTGTTGGATCTGACTGACCCTAATTCACATAGGCACATCTCCCTCTCTGACTCTCCTCTTCTGCCTCTCTCTTTCACTTATAAGGACCCTTGTGATGATATTGGGCCCACCTAGATAATCCAGGTTAATCTCTCTATTTTAAGGTCATCTGATTAACAGCCTTAGTTCCATCTATATCCTCAGTTCCCCTCTGCCACATAACATAACATATAGGTAGGTTCTGAGAATTAGAATTTGGATATCTTGATGAGGCGGGACTTATTATTCTGCCTACTCCTCACCTTTTATTATTCAGAATTCCCAGAAATTGATTAGTATCATTTCATCAAGAAGATCATTCTAATTCTTCAGTAGTTTACACATACCATGATTAACTTTCATTCTACTCTCATGGAAACAATTACAAAAAATTAAAAAATATATCAACCCAACAAAAATGGCAGTACCCTCAAATGCTAATATTTAAAATCATTTTTACTGGCGTTATTAAATTTTACAGCATAGATATGTTTTATACTTTTATAATACTTGAATTTACAAGTATCAATAAAATACATGTAGAAATTTAATCTTAAATGTATTTTCGTAATAAATTAAGAGTAAATTACATGTTCAAGTGATTATGTCAAATATTTTATTGGCATATTTTAACTAGCTTGAGGTGTTATCACAAATCTATCTGATGAAGGAAAAATATGTCTTGTTCTGAAGAAAACATACTATGGGATAAAAATATGCTGAGAATTGGGTGACAGAAAGCAAGTCATTTTTTATAATATCCCAAGCATTTTAATGGAGAGCTATTTATCATGCTTTCCTATTATCACTTGGTATTTGAACCATAAAGGTAATTAACTAGGAATAAGTGAACCAAATAATATGCCTACACCTGTCCACCCTTTTTCAGCAAGACTTTATGATGCACAGTAGTAGGAGAAATGTTTTAGCTGGCAGGCAAAATATTAAAATATTAATGCTTTTAATATTGAATGCCTTTATGCCTTTGGAGCAATGATTCAATAATGTGAGCCAGGCCTTGGGATTTAAAGGTGTTAGAGTCACACCTGAGTAGCATAGGAGTTCCTTTGCCAGACCCAAACATCCTGACTCATAACTTCTAACCTGGAACTATCACTAAAATCCCTCACTTAGAAACATTGCCATGCTCACTAGCTGTAAGGGTTGATAGATCAAATTCAATTTATAATATATTGTCTGTGAAACTCTTGCATATTTATAGAATGGTTAATTATAAATAACACAAAATCGTTACACTAAATTCTCAAAACAAATAACAGGCTTTTTTGTTTATTTTCCTAATTTTGAGATAAGACGGGAGATTATTGCATTTTGAGATGCAACAAAATATCCTGGAGAATGAAAAAAAAACCTTTTTTTTTTGAAGATGGGGAATTAGAAGTTGGGAGAATGTGTGATTCATGGAGAGAAAGTAGAAACTGAAACCAAAATAAATTAACCAAAGAATTTAAAGCCCAAAACAAGAAAATGGTTTACCCATCTAAATTCAGGGATATTAAACACAGGGCACATATATAAATTTAAAGGTCATATGTCAGGCAATAGGGAGAGAAAGGAGGAAAGGGAATGAAAAAGTACAAATCTAAGAACTGTCTTTAAATCATGATACACACTTAATATACCTGTGGAGCTTTCTACCATGCCCCATCCCTGGATTTTTCTCTTTTCGTATGTCAGAGAGCAATTCAGGCAAATGCATTTATTGTTATTTAAATATATATCCTGTATTGTTATTTTTTACATTAATCTATCATTTGAAATTTCCGAGTCTAAGTCACAGAATACAAAAGTGAAGAGTCAGGTACGTTCAATGAAGGTTAACAGTCAAATGTATAAAGGTTTAGTTAAACTACCTGTGATTTTCAGGCTATTCCACACAAGCCAATTGGCACGGTAGTATTTTGGGGAATAGATGCACATTTAGTCAGAAGTGTCAGTAGCAAAGAAAGAGCGTTCTGAGGAGTCAGTTTATTGACCATTATAAGGGTGAGGTTCATTATTTGACATCCTGGAAAAAAATCAACAAGTTGGTGGAGTGTTTTTTTATTTTGAATCTTTTGTTTGGCCTTGCACATATCTCGCATCTAAGAAAATGCTTAGCATATCAAGAGTCAACTTAGCAAGACTAATGTAGAAACAACTGCTATGAATATTCTACCATTCGGAATGGGAGAGGGAGGGGGTCTTATAAATAAAAAATAAGGCCATCTGGTTGTTTACTTACACCTCTATAATATATGTAACTAAAATAATAATAGTTTTTCATATTGTTCTAATATATAACCATAGCCTGCCCTATTCCATGGACTACCTTAATGGTTTCATTCAAATTATTTGTGATACAATGATGAATATGTATAAATTATAATATATGCTAAACAAAGGAAATACATGAATTAGAAAAAAGAAAAAACATTCTATAAATGCTTATGTTGTAATAAAAACTTGCCCTGAATTTAAAAAGGCAGTTTTTAAAATCAAAAATTTGTAGAGTCAAAGTATTAGGTGTTTATTCAAATTATAAAGTAATAATATGCTTTCAAACAGATGCGATGAGTAGTTCTTTAAAAGACCTACACTAATTTATTTAAAATATTTAATTCACACACATTAACATGCACACACACACATATCAATCAATACGCAACTATTACAAGGATATTTCTTTGATAATTATCTAGAGTTGCATATTATCTTTTTTGGAAAGCTTCTTTAGTGTCTAGAAATGTGTCCTCTTTTAAGCAAAAGGGATTTATTTAGTATAATGATGATACAATTAAAAGTGTAAACTTAATGCTATTCTACTCAGCAACCATAATCATCTTTTGTTTTTCTGGAATTTCTTCCCCTTTAAGGTCACTAATAGTTTTGGTTTTTCCCAGGGACATACATAAAAGAAAACAAAGCTCATATTTTTTAATATACGAGGGAGACATTGCACGTGCATCCATTCAGCTGTGTTTTTCATTGGTTAAATACAATATTCTGCACTTTTTGTGTATTATTTGCTTTTCTCTTATTATAATCACTAGCTTTCTGCTCTGTCATTATTTTGCATGCCAAACATTAGGATTTTCCATCCTCTGTTATGATGTTAGGGCTTTTGATATTTTAATCACATTTAATTTAAAAACAAACCTATATACATTTTTATCTTTGTGGATTTTTATCACATCTCTTGTAGCATTTTTAATGCCAAGGGAAAAAGCATTGCTTTGTCAACACAATCTGATTTGATGTTTAAACAAAAGAGGCCATTTTATTTTTATTTTTTTTAGTTCCAGTGGAGTTATACAATTATATTTTCAAATTCTGCTCTGTTATTTTCCTCCATTAAAATATGAAATTCTCTAACACACCTAGCATAATGTGCTCTACTTCTGAAACTTTCTGACTTGACATGAGAAGCAATGTAGCATACGGAAAAAGCATGAATCAAACAGATTTAAGTTAGATCCCTGCCTTTGACAATTAATAGTTGTGTAAATTAAGTCTAGTTTATTAATTTCCCCAAATCCCTATAGCTTCCTCTCTAAATGAGGGGAACATGCCCACTCTCAGAGTCTATGAAGTTTAAATGAGAAAATGAATATAAAGAGCTGAGTAACAGTGAAGCTTTATCACAATGCAGTGAATAAGATCTAGGAAATTCAATCCACATGGAGTCATCATGATGAAGAAATTGTGAATGTAACAGAATAATGACCACTACAAACCTGTACACTTAGTTGGTAGGAGTTCTCAGATTTCAGTTGCCAGATGCAAATCCACCTGGTTCTATTTGCATGTTGATGTCACCTGATGGGATTTGTAATGTTGGCTTAAATTCCTATGGGGATACTTGTGGAGTTTATGACTAAGGTGATCAGATAAAATACAGGATGTCTAGTTAAATTTCAATTTCAGATAAACGATTTTTAGTGTAAATATGTCCCCCAAGTACTGCATGGGGAGGAGGAAGAGAAAGTGATAAAGTGAGAAGTTCTGTGTCTAGTTATACACAGACATTATTTGAACAATAAGGTGATGGATCCCTAGGGTTTGGGATCATTTCCAGGCCTAGACTGGGAGATGCTGCAAAGCTTCCATGGGAGTCCCAAAGGCTATATGGTGCCACATCTGACATGGCACAAGGATTGCAGAGCATGGTAGAGGATCTGTCAGAGGATCTTCAACCTTTTTTCTTGCTACAGAGTCTGGTGCCTATGAAATCCTTCCCAAAATAAGGTTTTGAATACATAAAACATAATATATGGTATTATAAAGGAAATTCATTATATTAAACTGTAGTTAACAAAATTAAAGCAAACCGTGATATTGAGATACATTTGCTTTTAATTGAGACATTAATAAGAACTATTGGTAAATCTAAAAATCTATAATTTCAAAATAGACAATTCAAGTCATGTACAAAATTGCAATGTGATACTAAAATTATTTCTATTGGTAAAAAATCATAGGTAATGTTAAAAGTACTGTGGTATGTTGCCTAAATTCATGCTCATAGAAAATACCAAATTTAGCTTAGACATTATGAAAATACGGATGTAAGATCAACTTGAGGTATTTTTTCATTTTTTTTTTCCCCCAAGACAGAGTCTCACTTTATCACCCAGGCTGGAGTGCAGTAGCATGATTTCGGCTCACTACACCCTCCGCCTCCCAGGTTCAAGCGATTCTCCTGCCTCAGCCTCCCGAGTAGCTAGGATTACAGGCCCGCACCACCACACCCAGCTAATTTTTGTATTTTAGTAGATAGAGATGGGGTTTCACCATGTTGGCTAGGCTGGCCTTGAACTCTTGACCTCAAGTGATCCGCCCGCCTCAACCTCCCAAAGTGCTGGGATTACAGGTGTGAGCCACTGTGCCCAGCCAACTTGAGGTATTTTTTCAAACGTTCAAATTTTACTTAAAGGTGTAGTCACAGAAAGAAAATACAAGCTGGATATTAATAAATTTAAATCTTTGCTTCATAGTTAACAATATTAATGGTAAGAGCATGGAAACATATTCTGAGCTCTCTGAGTCTTTTTCCTCATGACCTAAGGAGAGGGTTGGACTAGAGAGTACCTAGAAATAACATTAAGTGATTCTATAGCATCTACCACATTAGATAATGAAGGACACAAACAACATGCCATTTGGCAAACACGCACACAAAATATAGTTTTTAAAGGCATTGATATTTTTGTTTGCTTTGTGTGTAAGACAAAGATAGGCGAATTTAAGCATTTCAGAGCTGCAGATTTTGCTTCAGGAGTGGTAATATTTCATGGACTACTTATGTAATGATGTTATCATACATCATTTCTCATATGTGACCAGGCAACATGAAATGTTCCATAATACCAAACCCATAAAGAAGGGAGTGATTCCATTCAAGGCAAAGTGAATTTTTTAGACAATTCAAATTTTTCCTTTAATTACAAAAGAGGCAGTTTAACAATGCTATGGTGATGTCAGCAAAATATATCACAGTTAATTGTAGCCCGTTTATTGAAATCATGAAGATTATAAGGCTGTGCATCAATTATTTTACCATGATAAAAGGCAGCTATAACCTCAAGGAAATTTGGAATGTGTATGACTCATTATTCATACCCTAAATGTACTCAGATTACTCTTTTGTTTTTTTTCTCAAAACATATTAGAATTATTTTCTGATTTCTCAGGCACTTTCAGTTTGGCAGTAATTATTTCTGACAATCATCCGTGTGCTCATTTTTGACCAGCAGCTTCATACTTTGTTAAGCTTCCTAAGTTAAACAATTAGAAAAGCAAATCTCAAAAAAATAAGAAGGAAGGAAGAAGAAGGAAGAACAAGAAAGAACAAGAAAGAAGAAAGTGGAAAGAAAGTGAAAATAAGGTATGAATGATGACCTGAGAATTTTAGACCAATATCCCTGATGAACATCGATGCAAAAATCCTCAATAAAATACTGGCAAACCGAATCCAGCAGCACATCAAAAAGCTTATCCACCATGATCAAGTGGGCTTCATCCCTGGGATGCAAGAGTGGTTCAACATACGCAAATCAATAAACGTAATCCAGCATATAAACAGAACCAAAGACAAAAACCACATGATTATCTCAATAGATGCAGAAAAGGCCTTTGACAAAATTCTACAGCCCTTCATGCTAAAAACTCTCAATAAATTCGGTATTGATGGAATGTATCTCAAAATAATAAGAGCTATTTATGACAAACCCACAGCCAATATCATACTGAATGGGCAAAAACTGGAAGCATTCCCTTTGAAAACTGGCACAAGACAGGGATGCCCTCTCTTACCACTCCTATTCAACATAGTGTTGGAAGTTCTGGCTGGGGCAGTCAGGCAAGAGAAAGAAATCAAGGGTATTCAGTTAGGAAAAGAAGTCAAATTGTCCCTGTTTGCAGATGATATGATTAT
This sequence comes from Macaca mulatta, assembly GCF_049350105.2. Lineage (NCBI taxonomy): Eukaryota > Metazoa > Chordata > Mammalia > Primates > Cercopithecidae > Macaca > Macaca mulatta. The sequence continues at coordinate 25,893,010 of NC_133426.1, read as the reverse complement.
ATATTTAGAAAACCCCATCGTCTCAGCCCAAAATCTCCTTAAGCTGATAAGCAACTTCAGCAAAGTCTCAGGATACAAAATCAATGTTCAAAAATCACAAGCATTCTTATACACCAGTAACAGACAGAGAGCCAAATCATGAGTGAACTCCCATTCACAATAGCTTCAAAGAGAATAAAATACCTAGGAATCCAACTTACAAGGGATGTAAAGGACCTCTTCAAGGAGAACTACAAACCACTGCTCAGTGAAATAAAAGAGGACACAAGCAAATGGAAGAACATACCATGCTCATGGATAGGAAGAATCAATATTGTGAAAATGGTCATACTGCCCAAGGTAATTCATAGATTCAATGTCATCCCCATTAAGCTACCAATGACTTTCTTCACAGAATTGGAAAAAACTGCTTTAAAGTTCATATGGAACCAAAACAGAGCCCACATTGCCAAGACAATCCTAAGCAGAAAGAACAAAGCTGGAGGCATCACCCTACCTGACTTCAAACTATACTACAAGGCTACAGTAACCAAAACAGCATGGTACTGGTACCAAAACAGAGACATAGACCAATGGAACAGAACAGAGCCCTCAGAAATAAGACCACACGTCTACAGCCATCTGATCTTTGACAAACCTTAGAAAAACAAGAAATGGGGAAAGGATTCCCTATTTAATAAATGGTGCTGGGAAAATTGGCTAGCCATAAGTAGAAAGCTGAAACTGGATCCTTTCCTTACTCCTTATACAAAAATTAATTCAAGATGGATTAGAGACTTAAATGTTAGACCTAATACCATAAAAATCCTAGAGGAAAACCTAGGTAGTACCATTCAGGACATAGGCATGGGCAAAGACTTCATGTCTAAAACACCAAAAGCAATGGCAGCAAAAGCCAAAATTGACAAATGGGATCTAATTAAACTAAAGAGCTTCTGCACAGCAAAAGAAACTACCATCAGAGTGAACAGGCAACCTACAGAATGGGAGAAAATTTTTGCAATCTCCTCATCTGACAAAGGGCTAATATCCAGAACCTATAAAGAACTCAGTCAAATTTACAAGAAAAAAACAACCCCATCAAAAAGTGGGCAAAGGATATGAACAGACATTTCTCAAAAGAAGACATTCATACAGCCAACAGACACATGAAAAAATGCTCATCATCACTGGCCATCAGAGATATGCAAATCAAAACCACAATGAGATACCATCTCACACCAGTTAGAATGGCAATCATTAAAAAGTCAGGAAACAACAGGTGCTGGAGAGGACGTGGAGAAATAGGAACACTTTTACACTGTTGGTGGGACTCTAAACTAGTTCAACCATTGTGGAAAACAGTGTGGTGATTCCTCAAGGATCTAGAACCAGAAATACCATTTGACCCAGCCATCCCACTACTGGGGATATACCCAAAGGATTATAAGTCATGCTGCTATAAAGACACATGCACACATATGTTTATTGCAGCACTATTCACAATAGCAAAGACTTGGAACCAACCCAAATGTCCATCAGTGACAGACTGGATTAAGAAAATGTGGCACATATACACCATGGAATACTATGCAGCCACAATAAAGGATGAGTTCGTGTCCTTTGTAGGGACATGGATGCAGCTGGGAACCATCATTTTCAGCAAACTATCACAAGAACAGAAAACCAAATACCACATGTTCTCACTCATAGGTGGGAATTGAACAATGAGATCACTTGGGCACAGGAAGGGGATCATCACACACCGGGTCCTATTGTGGCCGGGGGAGAGGAAGGGATAGCATTAGGAGATACACCTAACGTAAACGACAAGTTAATGGGTGCAGCACACCAACACGGCACATGTATACATATGTAACAAACCTGCACGTTGTGCACATGTACCCTAGAACTTAAAGTATTAAAAAAAGAAGAAAATGTTTCTGTATTTCTAAGCAACATTCTAGATATATGGGTCTCTTGAAAGTAAGCCTTGTATAAGCAGTGTTATTGTAATGTTCTGTAATGTCACTAGAAATTTATTTCCTTTATATTCAGTGTCCACATGGAAAAAGAACTTCCTGGTTAATTCTTCCTTCCTTTCCTTCCTTTTCTCTTTCTCTCTTTCTCTCTCTCTTTCTTTCTTTCTTTCTTTTCTTTCTTTCTTTTTCTTTCTTTCTTTCTGTCTTTCTCTCTCTCTCTCTCTCTTTCTCTCTTTCTCTTTCTCTCTCTCTCTCTGTATCTCTTTCTTTCTCTCTTTCTCTCTTTCTTCTTTCTTATTTTTGATAGAGTCTGCCTCTGTCACCCAGGCTGTAGTGCAATGGTGCGATCTCGGCTCACTGCAACCTCTGCCTCCCAGGTTCAAGGGATTCTTCTGCTTCAGCCTCCTGAGTGGCTGGGATTACAGGTGCGTGCCACCATGCCCTGCTAATTTTTGTATTTTTAGTAGAGACAGGATTTTACCATGTTGGTCAGGCTGCTCTAGAACTCCTGACCTCATGATCCACCCGCCTCGGCCTTCCACAGTGCTGAGATTACAGGCATGAGCCACCGTGTCCAGCTGATATTTTATATTATTCAAACATTGGTTTGTCTAAGCATGAAGATTGAGAGCAGATATCTTTGAAGCAAAAGGCCACAAAATTACTTAAGAATACCAGTCATTAAAAAATAACAGACAGTAAAGTGAAAAGGAAGTTGAATTTAAGAGCATTGCAACGAAATGCCAAAACTATTTTTCATGCCTGTGACTTCTACATCTATAAATTTCAGTGACAAATATGTATGAAACACATCATATCAGCATGGATCTGAGGTCTTGATGGTTGCTTCAGGTTGTGTATACATGTTTATGATGATGAATACATATGTATGTGTGTGTATGTATGGAGGAATATATATATAATTATGGGAGGAATAAATATTTTTCTGTCTTCAAATAATATGCTAATCTGTATTCAATTCTTCATGTTTTAAAGAATTCAACATAAAACTTATATAAATGCAAATTAATAGAAAAAATTTTACTTACCTTTTTTTGGTAAAAAGAAAATGCCATTTTGTCCTTATTTCCTCACTTCTATAATCCCTTACAACTGTTTATACCTTTCTAGAGGAAAAAAGGAAGTCTTTATTTTCTAGGATTTGTGAAATATTGGGAAAACAAAATCATTTCAAAATATCACCATGCAGTAATGATAATATGAAATAACTAATCCCTGTAATTAAAAGTGAAATCCCAAAATACATTCTGTTTTTATATTTAAAAGTTATTTAATTTTCTCATTAAGACCATTGTAACATGCAGCTTATCAGAAATATTATCTGTATTTACTAGAAACATCTAAAAGTATTTATTGCACCTAAATTTTTTTTAAAAAGAGGACAATTTATTTCATTTATTTCTTCTTTTGTTAAGATAATTGCAAGACTTCTAAAAAAACCCTTGTTTTCTTTAATATTTATCAGAATTTTTAGAAATGATTGAGTCTAATTTGGCAATTTATTGTGTCTTTATGATTCTTTCTTGAAGAAAATACTCATTAGAAGTTCCAAAAGTATGGTAGATGATTTCCAGTTTTCTCACCTGTGATTCATACAGATCTAATTCTACTTCAAACTAGTGAGGCAGAACTATCCTATCTATAAAAATTGTACTTTGATATATCCAGGTGTTTAGGAGTCACTTTAAAGGAAAACTTTTAAAATACAAGACAAAAGATATTAAAATGTGAGTACTTCTGTGTCAAAAACATAGAGGAAACATACAGGAGAGTAAATGTAACATTCAGAATTGAAAAAATATAATAAGTTGCCTCAAAAATTTTGATTTTGTTTCAGTCACATGTAATTTTATTATAGTATTTCTTTGCATTTTCTATTTATTTCATTTTATTCTTGGATTTCCAATTAATACATTTACCATCTGTATTAGTCTGTTTTTACACTGCTGATAAAGACATATCCAAGACTGGGTAATTTATAAAAGAAAGGGGTTTAATTGGACTTACAGTTCCACGTGGCTAGGGAAGCCTCACAATTGTGGCAGAAGGCAAGGAGGAGCAAGTCACATCTTACATGGATGGCAGCAGGCAAAGAGAGAGAGCTTGTGCAGGGAAACTCCCCCTTATAATAACCAGTAGATCTTGTGAGTCTCATTCACTATCATGAGAACAGCACAGGAAAGACTTGCCCCCATGATTCAGTTACCCCCCACTGGGTCCCTCCCACAGCACATGGAAATTCAAGATGAGATCTGGGTGGGGACACAGCCAAACCATATCACCATCATATTTCTTTTAATTGTTAAAAGTAGAAGATACAATGGAGGTAAAAGTAATTACAGAATGGCAGAACAAATAACTTTATATATCACATAATACTATTTCCAAAGTCTGGAACAAGGAATTCTTAACCAGGGAGTTTTATTTCCCCCTTAGCTTTGGCTTTCTGTATTGAAACTGCTTTATTAGGAATCAAGAGATAGCTGATAATTTCTCTAATACCTTCTTTAATCCACTTAAAGATTCCTTTAATAAACTGTTATCTCAGACACAAGGAAAACTAAAAGCATTCTTTAAAAATTCCTCAAATAAAATAACCATGTTGCATTAATATTCAGGGGAATATAAGCTCCCTACTGTTCTGAACCCTGCCATTTTGTATTTTTCTTTAGCTTGATCTGATTCGAGACCCTTTCACCTGTATTTTCCAAACAAGAAGTACTTTTTATCTTCAAAAATGATTTTGAAACTTCATCATTAGGAATACACAGTCTTTGAAATGGCCATTTTTCTTGCAGAACTTCCCAGGTCTCAGATCAATTCCTCAGGCAAGATCGAAGGTCATGGCCCCTGTGCTTCTTTCTCTACATGTATGTCTGTGTTGGCTAGGGGTGAAGACAAAATTTATCTTCCTCTTCCCTGAGCAAATACCAGGGATAGAATTTTAGTTTTTTTGTTTTCTCCTCCCATAACATTGTATTACATTAAATCTCCACTTTGATTGGGAAATAAAAAATAGGCAAGTCCTTAGGGCTTTAAAAATGATAGGATATTATTACACTTTTGACACCTTACCAAACAGGCCTGCTTAAAAGCTAAATCACCTATTAAACAATAGGATACTTGGTGTAACAATATAAATGGCTTATGTATACTATTTTTTGATTAACATGTGTTTTCTCTCCCACAGGGAGTAAAGAACAAGCTCTCTCTGTTTGAAAATAAACCCAGCTGTCAAATAATTAACTTTAACACAATTGGAAACCAAATAAGCATGCCAGGGTTTTACTAAAGCATTTTTTACTTTCTTGTGATTATTACCATTTACTCATTAACTCCAATTTCAAGAAGCCTTAAAAAAAGTACATAAAATCTTCTCTTTCTCTATTTTATATAAGTAAAGTTCTTGACCCAAAATGTCTACAAACATACTATTTCCCATTCAAATAAAATTGGTTTTGTGTATTCTGCAATTTTTCTTGACCACTAAATGTCAGTGTAACCAAGGGTTCTGTCATCTGCTGACTCTATTTTGGTAACCTCATCTACTTTGACATCTGGTATAACCATTTTTTCTCTAAAAGTCTTGACTAAAATTTCCAAAGGCTTATTTTATGTCTCTGTTTCTTAAACAACATTCCAAATGTTAAAACTCATCTTTCCTACTAAAGTTCCTTTCCTTCTCGGCTTTCTGAAGTAAATAAATCGATAACAAAGTAAAAGTATAATCTTTTTGCTGTTGTGCAGGTCTAAAACTTCAGAATCAGTGTTGATTTTCTTCTTGTCAGTTGATTCTTATACTATTATTCATGTGAAATCTTGCCAGTCTATTTTCTATCTACTTTCTTCTTTCCTCTGCCACTTGTGCTTGTGCTATGGGGCCTCATTTTCTCTTAGATTATTATAATAAGCTCTCCATTAGTTTCCAGACCTGTATTAAACATAACAAATATATGAGTACTAATCTAGCTGCAGGGGTGATCAGAGGACCACAGGATATTCAGTATATATTGAAACAACTTGATAAGCTAATTTTTCATTGCTACAGTTTTCCTGCTATTACAAATATGTTCAAGGACATAAAGGAAAACAAACATAATGAGGAGAGAAATGGATGATATAAAAAAGATGCAAAATAAATTTATAAAAATAAAAATTACAATATTTAAAATAAAAATTTCACTAGCTGGGACTACAGAAGAATAGACCTGCACAAGAAAAGGTCAAGAGAAAAGAAGACAAATTATACAAAATAAAGAACACGGGTGGGGGAAGGCTCAGTGAACTGTATGACATTATCAAGTACTGTAGAATATGTGTAATTAAAGTCCCAGGCAAAAGAGGAAGTCAGGATGAGAGAAAAGAAATACACCAAAACATTCACATATTTGAAAAACTCTGAACAGATAGATTCAAGAATCTCGATGTATTACAAGTACAGGTAGATCAACACACACATACATACACAAACACATCATAATAAAATTTCAGAAAGGCTGTGATACAAATAAAAGTCTTAAAAGTAGCCAGAAATTCTACTCCTAGGAATTTCCTCAAGACAACTCAGGCACGAAGTAATTTTGCATTATTAGGTCAAAAGTGCATGATACTGGGCTAATGAAGGTTTATGATTACTTGGCCTTAGGAAAAATAAGAGAGGGTCTCAAATATGAGGCAACTGTGAAGATTACAAGAATGTGAATCTTGTTACTGGAAAAGGGATAGAAAGTAGAAATCTGCTTTCAAGGATCAGGTAACCATGTATAGTAAAAGCAAGATTGACTTAATGTTGAGTGACCCAAGTGATAGAGTCTTATCAATTCTTCCTAAGCTAGGATGCAAGTGGGGAATGAATTACATTGCAGTAGGTTTCACCTAAATTTCTCCTATATCACACAGCATTTTGGAATCTGAGTTGCTAGATTATGGGGAAAGGAAAAGAAGAGTTGAACAATTAGTACCAGGATGACTAGTCTGGGAAGTTTTTTTTGACAGTAAGAAGAGATTTTTGATTTTCTTGAGTCAGTAATTCCTAACATGCTGTCTGATACAGTATATGTTTGCAGAGTGTGAGAAATAACATGAGTACTAATATAGCTTCAGGGATAATCAGAGGATCAAAAGATGTGAAACAACAGACAATAGACTCAGTGTCACTCTTTACGGGATCATCTTGCTATGCCTTTACAGAAGTTGGTTGGATGAATAATGAATAAGATTGTTATGTCTCAGAGGATTCTTTCCATAAGAAGCAGAATTCCAGACAGTGACCAGAGTTATCAAAAAGCAGGGGACAATTTTCTCTTAAATAGTTCCTTTTAAGAAAAGTTACCTTCAAATATCACATGAAAGTGGGCAAACTGTTCCCCAACACAAAAGCATTACAAAAGTCCTGCTAAATGGACTAAAGTAAGGTGAGAGTTTGAGAGCTGGAGTTTGATGGGTACGGTGTGTCTCAGAATCATAGCATACTAGATACTAGTTTGAGGACAATAAAACTAACTTCAAACTTCAATTGCTTCTAAGAATAAGGCTCTTGCAAACTCAGGGAATCTTGGCTCAGAACTGAGTGATGAAGCTAAATCTGCAGATAAGAGTTCTACAAACCCTGCAGTGGAGAGTGGAGTCCAAGATTTGGGAAGGATGGAACTGGAGAGGACAAGGATTGTTATAATCTGGAAGAGCCAGGAAATTACGTGTGTGCACGTGTGTGTGTGTGTGTTTCAATTCTCTCCTGAATTTGATATCACTGTTTAACTTGACCTCAATAACTTTTGCTTTTCTTCATTGGTTCCTCATATTCAATCATGAAATATGTGTCAGATGTCTATTCCATGCAAAAAGATCCCTTACAGTCTGCCTTAGCCAGCGTTTACCATGCACTTTTGACCAATGACTCTTGAGAAATAATTTATTTTTGATATTTGCTAAAAATGACACAAATTATCAAATTTCTCTTTTGTCTCACTAAATTAAGCTTATATTGCCACCTAATGCCCAATATGCAATTAATTGGGGTTTTATTTTAGAGTCTTTGAAAGTCTTACATGCTCAGAGGATCTCTACGTCTTGTTCCTGTGTATATATGTGGAATGGATGTGGCATCCTTTGTATTTTCTTCTATCAGAAATTTATACCAGGTTATTAGTGTTACTGTGGATTCACAGAACAGGAACTAGATCCATTCAAGTTGTTTTTCAACACATAGCTTCTTCTAATGGATTGTAAATTGTAACTATGTATAATTAATTTTATGGCCTTCCTTTTGAAAAAACAGTTTTTAGTTTAATGTATTTTCAATAATTATTAATGTTCTTGTTACAAATGTTATTTTCTACTTTGTTACTATAACAAATGAAGTCAAAGATTGTCTTAATCTGTTTATGTGTATCTCTCTAGTGATAATAGAAATTCTAAGAGACAGCATTACAGGTCTAGATATAGTTGTGGTTTAAATTATTAAGTCTATGTTTGTCATAAGGATAAACATATATATTTTAATTTCATGCAACTTGGTAACAGTTATGACTTTTTTACTACATAGGGACATGTCTGTGACAAGATTTAGTCATCCTGAAGTTTTAAGAGACATGTAACTGTCTTACCTTTTTGCTTGAATGTTAAAGTGATTCAGTACTGTCTCAAGCTATATATTATTCCAACCCAGCTGTGTCTGACATTTCAGACTGATGCTTGAAAATTATGAGCCTTATTGAACTCAGTTCTCAACAGATCTTTTCATTTCAAGACTAAAATCCAATGTGATTATAAGACCTATTCTTTTAAGGATCTGGACATTCCTCTGCATAGACTTAAGACAGTATAAACTTCACTCCTGAATCCTAAAATTATTTATGTAAACAACCAGATGTACTCTTTGTACTCTCACTTGGGTGCCTTTTAATATATAATAATAATAACAGTAATAGCACAAGCAGTAATAGTAGTAGTAGGAGTGGTAATATTGATCACTAAAAACTGACATATATAGAACACTTGCTATGCTAGGTGAAACCACATTACATGAATTATCTCATTTAACCAACATAACAACCCCAAGAAGTATTGTGATGACCCTCAGTTTAATTTTTTAAAAAAGAACAGTATTTGAAGCAATTTGTCCAGGGTGCACAGTTAGTAAATTTCAGTATCCCATCCAAGGTTTTCCAATTCTGTTATTGTGGTAAAGACATTTAACATGAGATGTATCCTCTTAAATTTTTAAGGGTCAACACAGACTTGTTAACTATAGGCACAATGTTGTACAGCAGATCTCTAATCTTATTCATCTTGCATAACTGAAACTTTATACTTGTTGGATAGCAGCTGCCCATTTTTTCCTCTTTTCAGCCCCTAGCACAACCACTCAGTGCTTTGCCACTATGAGTTTGACTATTTAAGATACCTCATAAAAGTATAATCATACAGTATTTGTCCTTCTGTGACTTGCTTATTTCACTAAGCATTAGGTTCTTAAGTTTCATCCATGTTGTTGCATATGGCGATATTTCCTCCATTTTTAAGGCTGAATAATATTCTATTATTTTACAGAGCACTGATTGGTCCATTTTATAGAGTGCTGATTGGTCCATTTTACAAACCTCTGGCTAGCCACAGAGCGCTGATTGGCACATTTTACAAACCTCTAGCCACAGAGTGCTGATTCGTGTGTTTTACAATCCTCTTGTAAGACAGAAAAGTTATCCAAGTCCCCACTTGACCCAGAAGTCCAGCTGGTTTCACCTCTCAGGTCTATTTTTAATTTTTTGAGAAACCTTTATACTGTTTTCCATGGCAGCTGCACCATTTGACATTTACACCAACAGTGTACAAGGGTTCAAGTTTCTCCACATTTTTGCCAGCACTTAATTTGTTTTTTTGATATCAACCATTCTAAAGGTGTGAGGTGATACTTCATTGTGCTTCTGATTTGCATTTCCCTGATAATTAGTAATGTTGAGCATCTCTTCATATTTCTGTTGGCCATTTGTATGTCTTCTTTGGATAAATGTCTGCTTAAGTCCTTTGCTTATTTTTAAATTGCTTTATTATTTTTTGCCGTTTTTTAGCTGTAGGAGTTATTGATGTATTCCATATATTAATCCCTTATCAGCTATATAATTTGAAACTGTTTTCTTCCACTCCATTGTTTCCTTTGCTGTGCAGAAACGTTATCATTTTATGTAGTCCTGCTGTCTATTTTTTTTATTTTGCTGCCTATGCTTTTGGTGTCCTATCCAAAAATTCATTACCGAGGCCAATATTTTTCCAAGACAAAAGCCAAAGCATTTCCACAATGTTTTACTCAAGGAGTGTTATAGTTTCAGGTCTTATGTTTAAGTCTTTAATTTATTTTGAGTTGACTTTTGTGTGATATATAAGGGTCTAATACCATTATTTTGCTTACGGATATTCAGTTTTCCCAGTACTATTTTTGAAGAAACTATTCTTTGCATCCCTGTTGAAGATTAATTGAACACATATGTATGGGCTTATTTCTGGATCGCTACTCTCTTCCACTAGTCTATATGTCTGTCTTTATGCCAGAGCCATACTGTTTTAGTTACTCTATCTTTGTAATATATATTGAAATCAGTAAGTATGATGCATCCAGCTTTGTTCTTCTTTCTCAAGATTGTTTTGGCTTTTCAGGGTCCTTTCAGAAATGTCTTCTTTATTTATAGTATATTATTATTTAGAAGTTTGGAGAATATAAACAGAATAGAGGAGATATAAACAAGAAGTTTTAAATTTAATTATGTTAACTCTAACAGGGAATATTTGCATCAGCTAATCAATAAGGTTGATTGTACCCTGGTGTCTGCCTGCTTAATAATTGGAATTTGAAGATGAATAAGGTAAAACATAGCCTTTGGAGGAACTCATTAATAAATAACCCATTAATTATTTTCAATTAAATGAACCACTAAACATTATTTAAAATAGCATGATTTAAATGTTATATAAACCAAAATAACAATTAAAATATACATGTTAGTACAATATTCTGGTTTGGACACTAAAATATAAATACAGAAAAAATTGCTTAATTTACAAACCAGCTAAATGACAAGAAGAGTTAAAGACTTGGCTGAAAGTTTAAGGGCAGATAAAATGGTCAAACCTTGACAACAAATTGCAATTATTAAATAGCGATGTTGAAATTCATGGAAGTTGCAACTCTAAAATTAATTCTAAGCAACAAAAACTTGTCAGAGATATGGACATAGAAGGAATCTTGGAGGAATATAATATGAGGCTTAGGAATTGATAAGAGTAAAGAAAGATGAAACTGAGCATATTTAGATGTGGCTGAACTTCAGGAACATTTTGACATCTCAGGGGAAATATTGGAACTGCTAAAAATTCCAACAGTGGAAGGTTTAATATGAGTTACAGGCTTAAAATATATTTTGATTGTATTTCCAAATAATATCATTGAGAAAAAAAATATCGCTTTTAAAATAACTACTGTGGATTCATAATTAACTCACAAATAAACACAAAACTGAAAAAGACAGAAGATACACATGTGATTTTTAACAAAACTATATTTATAAGGATCAAAGATACTTTGCATACTTTTGCATAATTTGGGGGTGTTATATTGCTAACAAATGACAAACATGCATGATAGATATTCAGTAATAAAAAGGAATAAGTTACTGATATACACAAAACATGGATGAATCTTTAAAATATTCTAAGCAAAAGAATAGTCAAAAGCACATAGTGTATAATTCAATTCATATGATGTTCTAGAATGGGCAAAACCAATATATGGTGATAGAAATTAAAACTGTTGGTATCTGGGGAGAGTGGGAATAGATTGGAAAGTGTAACTAGTGTTTAAGATCTATATATTGATGGAGGCATGTACATTACATAGATGTATGTATTTGCCAAAGTTCACTGAAACGTCTATTTAAGAACAGCATGTTTCTTTGAATGTAAATTATACTGAATGAAGTGATTACTATTTTCTAGCAACTCTATTTGATACTTTATATGTTTTGTCATTTAACTTGAAGTCTTGCAGCAACTTTCTGAAAAAGGAGCTATTATTTTCATTTAACAAATGAGAAACAGAAAACAGAAATTAAGTGACATCAGAGGCAGAATTAGAATACAAAATAAGCTGCTTGCTGAACATGAATGGTCAGTCACTACACTATTTTATTTTATTTTTGTCTCCTGTGAAACACAAGTTAATTGCAGTTATATTAAAGAAGGTATGATATTGTGTAAAGCTGATTTTGGAAAACAGAATATTTTTATAGAATTATATACTAGAATACCAAATAAATTTAAATTCAAACTTAAAATAATGAACACTATAGTATAAATGAATGAAATAGTTACTAAATATGAATAAAATCCAGCAGGAAGAAATTTATTTGCAGAAAAGCCTTGGTAAATATGTCTAGTTTATGCCTGAATACCTGGGTAAATAAAAAGGAATTGATTAGAGTAGGGAAAATATAAGACAAGATAATATCTTATTCACTTTTTTTACATGAAGAACAGAATAAAAATAATAAAATTCATTTTAAATAAAAATAAGACAAATAAAATTAAAATATTGTTTTATAGTATATAACGTGTTTACATTAACATATTGATTAATGTTTAATGTTTATAGTATTAACAGTAATATATTGTGTATAAAATATTTAAATAAAAATAAAATTGTAAATAATAAAATATAGTTATAAATTCAGAAATATAAATATGCAGAAGTCCTAGGAGTTATGATGGAAGGACTCAGAGAAATTGGAATTTGAGTCTGACTCCATATGAAATGCATGTGGCTTCAAGTACACTGCAAAATTTGCCTTTCTGTAGTAATACCCAAAGAATTATTCCACCTAATAATGTTTTGTTATCACTTTGAAATTCTGGGTTCAAAAACACTTCGTAGAAGTTATAGCATGCTAAGGTGAAATATGAATCTCTTACACATTGTATACATGTATCAAAATATATGTTCCCCCAAAATATGTACAACTATGATATATCAATTAAAAAATAGAAAAAAGTAAAAATACGTATATACACATACGTATATATGTATGTATATAATATGAATATAAAACCATTTTAAGGATTCTCTTAATGCAGAGTCATTTATGAAATATACGCTAGAAATTTAGAGGATTTCATTGCTCTTATAATAGCCACTTATAGTAACTAAAAGTACTAAGAATAAAGATTTTGCTAAATGTTCAAGACTTTATATTTACCTGAAAGAATAATATCTAACAAGTATTTGAACCCCAAGACTAAAAAGCTTAGTAATTCTACCTCAATTGCTGTCTTTGAGTTACAAAAGGTGACCTTTATATTTACTTTTAAAAATATCGAATGTATAGTTTCTACATAAAATTACATTCAATTTGTGAATTGAATTTTAAGAAAAATAATTCAGTAGCAACTCAAAATCAATAAAAGTTGAAAGATAATACAAAGAACAGCAACTACCTGTTATAAATGTGATCAAATGTCATATTTTAATAAATTATGTCATAGGATAATGAAAGCACATTAGAGATCACAGAAACAATACTTTGTTTGAGAAAGAAGACAATGAAAGTTGTGCATGAGAGTGAAAAAGATACATATCCTGATTTTCATAATAGGAAAAATAGATTGATTATGGGAAGCATAAACAAGGAAGTGTAATGTAAAATCTCAACATAATCGTTGCATATATTACTATTTAGTTAATAATAAACAACTAACCTGGATAAAATGGTAGTGAACAACAGCCCAGTGGATTATGGGAAACATTCTCTTGGCAAATTTACTAGATTCATAACTATAGTAATATTGAAAATGTTATATATATGTATATATTTTGAGACGGAGTCTAGCTCTGTTGCCAGGCTGGAGTGCAGTGGCACGATCTTTGCTCACTGCAACCTCTGCCTCCCGGGTTCAAGCAATTCTTCTGCCCCAGCCTCCCAAGTAGCTGGGATTACAGATGTGCACTACCATGCCCAGCTAATTATTTTTATTTTTTAGTAGTGACGGGGTTTTACCATATTAGCCAGGCTGGTCTCAAACTCCTGACCTCAGGTGATCTGCCCACCTTGGCCTCCCAAAGTGCTGGGAATACAGGCGTGATCCACTATGCCCGGCCTGCAAGTGTTATGTTTTAATTTCAGAAAGACTTTCAGTTTCAGAATCTCTGACAAGATCCTGTGGGCAAGATTTAAAACAAAGGGTAAATACTTGGATTGCTTGTCACATATACATTCACAAGATAGATTAATGGCTTATTGTCACTTTGCAGCATGCTGTATGACATGCCCTAGGTTTTTTTCCCACAAGCCATTCTGCTTCACTTTATAATAAGGACTTCAGCAAATGCCAAGAAACATGTGAAAAAAAAGTTCAGGGAGAATAAAAACTAAGAGTAATAATTACATAGCTGGTAGCAAAAGCGACATTCAAAACATTCCAAATAAAATGAAATTATATACCAAAGCCCCAAAAATGAAATTTAGTTAAGATAAGTGCATTGACCTGTACTTTGGTTATCAAATAGTAATTAATTAGCATACAAGTAAGAGGTACATCGACAATAGTCAAAGAGTTAAAGTTTTAATTAAGAAGTTCAGTGTACCTCAGTTTAGAAATTAAACCAAAAAATTAAAAAAAAATACCCTATACCATGTAAGCCTACACTAATAGAGCTATAGTATCTGCAACAAGTGAGCTGGTATACCATTGTTTTATATTGATCATGATTTTTGTGTTCAGTTCTAATATCACATTTTTAAAGGGTCTTTGCCAAATCGTATGTTTAGAAAAGGGAGAACAAAAAACAATGAAAATACATGTGAAGGTTATTAAAGGAATTCAAGATAATTAATACATAATGAACATAAGTACTAGTTGTAAAGTGCCATGAAGGAATGGCAGAAAGAATTCTGATAGTGAAATAACACTCCTTTTTATTACCGAAGACACTTTGCCCTACATACATTGTCAAAATCACAAGGAGCCTGTTTCAAACCCATTTTATGATATTCAGAGTACTGATTTCCACTACAGCATACTCTATTTTCAAATACTTTAGAATTGCTGTGTGGACGGAAAATTGGCCAAATATAACTGGCAGATGACAAACTGGAAAAAAGATATGGAAGATTCCCCTGAATAACACACAAATGCTTTCATCCAGCAATTCAACGGCTAGCATTTTATTTTATGGATTTATTCATGTAAGTCAGCAATGGAGGCAGATGATCACAGCAAAATTATAAAAAATATATAATAATAATAATAACAAACTAAGGAAAACGGACACCAACAGTGTTACATCACCAGCATATACTTATACTGATGAGATAATATTCAGTAGCTAGAAAGCCTGAGTTTGAAGAATATGAAGCCCTTTGCAGAGAGAAAAGAAGATTCAGGCCAGACATAAAAGCTTTATCTTGGATGTCTAGAAAGAGTGACTGAAAGATGAGACAGCGGCTAAATAAAGTTGTTGAAAGAATGAATAAAATATGTAAGTCATGTCGAAGCAAAATAAAGTTTGTTCCCTTTAGTTCCAAAGGATCAAAAAGAAACCAGAAATGGAACATGCAGAAAAATAAATTTCAGGTGAATGGTAAGAAATTTTCCCAATCTTTAAAGCTGACCAAAAATGCTTTGGTTGTTCAAGAAATGAGTTTTCTATCCCTGAATGTGTTTAGGCATAGGCTGAGTATGCTTCTTATGAAACAAATATTATGGAGGTGCTTTAAAAATTGTTTGTTAGACAAGGAAACTTATTATTGTAGTATATTATTGTACCTTGGACAGTTGGCTCCATCACTAACCATTTGTGCCATCTTGGGTAAGTCACATAATTTTTGGAACTCAAAATCTTCATCTCTAAAACTAGGGTTTTAAAAATAAAGGAGGGAAAGAATTAACTAGATCATTTTTGTCCTTTTCTGCAATATACCTTTTTTGTCTTTTTTATTTTTTGGCCTTTTTTGTTTTTTATTTTTTTATTATACTTTAAGTTCTAGAGTACATGTGCACAACGTGCACATTTGTTACATGTGTATACATGTGCCATGTTGGTGTGTTGTACCCATTAACTCGTCATTTACATTAGGTATTTTTCCTAATGCAATCCCTCCCCTCTTCCCCAACCCCACAACAAGCCCTGGCATGTGATGTTCCCTACCCTGTGTCCAAGTGTTCTCATTGTTCAATTCCCACCTATGAATGAGAGCATGCATCATTTGATTTTCTATCCTTGCAATAGTTTGCTCAGAATGATGGTTTCCAGTTTCATCCGTGTCCCTACAAAGGACAGGAACTCATCCTTTCTTATGGCTGCATAATATTCCATGGTGTATATGTGCCACATTTTCTTAATCCAGTCTGTCACTGATGGACATTTGGGTTGGTTCGAAGTGTTTGCTATTGTGAATAGTGCCGCAATAAACATACATGTGCATGTGTCTTTATAGTAGCATGATTTATAATCTTTTGGGTATATACCCAGTAATGGGATCGCTGGGTCAAATGGTATTTCTAGTTCTAGATCCTTGAGGAATCACCACACTGTCTTCCACAATGGTTGAACTAGTTTAGAGTCCCACCAACAGTGTAAAAGTGTTCCTATTTCTCCACATCCTCTCCTCTCCAGCACCTGTCATTTCCTCACTTTTTAGTGATCGGCATTCTAACTGGTGTCAGATGGTATCTCATTGTGGTTTTGATTTGCATTTCTCTGATGGCGAGTGATGGATGATGAGCATTTTTTTCATGTGTCTGTGGGCTGCATAAATGTCTTGTTTTGAAAAGTGTCTGTTCATATCCTTTGCCCACTTTTTGATGGGGTTGTTTGATTTTTTCTTGTAAATTTGTTTAAGTTCTTTGTAGATTCTGGATATTAGCCCTTTGTCAGAGGGTAAATTGCAAAAAATTTCTCCCATTCTGTAGGTTGCCTGTTCACTCTGATGGCGTGCAGAAGCTCTTTAGTTTAATTAGATCCCATTTGTCAATTTTGGCTTTTGTTGCCATAGTTTTTGGTGTTTTAGTCATGAAGTCCTTGCCCATGCCTATGTCCTGAAAGGTACTGCCTAGGTTTTCTTCTAGGGTTTTTATGGTTTTAGGTCTAACATTTAAGTCTTTCATCCATCTTGAATTAATTTTTGTATAAGGTGTAAGGAAGGGATCCAGTTTCAGCTTTCTATATATGACTAGCCAGTTTTCCTAGCACCATTTATTAAATAGGGAATCCTTTCCCCATTTCTTGTTTTTGTCAGGTTTGTCAAAGACCAGATGGTTGTAGATGTGTGGTATTATTTCTGAGGGCTCTGTTCTGTTCCATTGGTCTATATCTCTGTTTTGGTACCAGTACCATGCTGTTTTGGTTACTGTAGCCTTGTAGTATAGTTTGAAGTCAGGTAGCGTGATGCCCCCAGCTTTGTTCTTTTTGCTTAGGATTGTCTTGGCAATGCAGGCTCTGTTTTGGTTCCATATGAACTTTAAAGTAGCTTTTTCCAATTCTGTGAAGAAAGTCATTGGTAGCTTGATGGGGATGACATTGAATCTATGAATTACCTTGGGCAGTATGGCCATTTTCGCGATATCAATTCTTCCTATCCATGAGCATGGATTGTTCTTCCATTTGTTTGTGTCCTCTTTTATTTCATTGAGCAGTGGTTTATAGTTCTCCTTGAAGAGGTCCTTTACATCCCTTGTAAGTTGGATTCCTAGGTATTTTATTCTCTTTGAAGCAATTGTGAATGGGAGTTCACCCCTGATTTGGCTCTCTGTCTCACTCTGTAACCCAGGCTGGAGTGCAATGGTGCAATCTCAGCTTGCTGCAACCTCCGCCTCCCAGGTTCAAGTGATTCTCCTGTCTCAGCCTCCCAAGTAGCCGGGATTACAGGCACCTGCCACCACACCTGGCTAATTTTTGTATTTTGAGTAGAGACAGGGTTTCATCATGTTGGCCTAATTTTTGTATTTTGAGTAGAGATGGGATTTCACCACGTTGGCCAGGCAGGTCTTGAACTCCTGACCTTGTGATCTGCCCGTCTCGGCCTCCCAAAGTGCTGGGTATTATAGGCATGAGCCTCTGCACCTGGCCTGCTATATACCTTTTTTTTTTTAAAGGTTATTTTTCATTGTTAAATTAGTGGTAACACAACTTGTTAAATATCCTTAGTGCTTGTTATCTTAATATACGTGGAGCTTAACTATCTCTGTTGGAAGAGACAATGATTCAACTTAATATGTTCACTCTGGAAGAAGTGTGATGGAAAACCATATAGTTGTCAGCTTAGCACAGCTGCACAGTTTTAGGACCCTAAGGGAAGGGTGTTGTTTTCAGTGAAACTCAGTAACGGAGAAAAGATGCTTTAGGGCAGGCATAGAGCCAGAGGTAAGTTTGCCAAAGTTGGCATCTCTCACTCTCTCAGCATCACTGTTATACAAGGAGTCTGGGCTTTGCTGGTATTTCAGTGGTACTCCATACCTGTCTTTCTCTTGATGTGTTCCTCTTACCTACTTCAGTTTCCCAGTACAGGTATGTTGTGTGAGAAAATGCTTTTGTAGTACCAGTGGGAGTACTTGTTAATTGCTGTGACTGAAAGCAGAATTGACATCCTCTTGGTTGTAATGGGAGAACATCGATCACAGACTTGGAAATGAGCCATCCTAAAGGAGGAGTGAACAAAGTAAGTAGCAAGATCTTGAGTCTTTAATTATCCAATGCCCTTGGTGACTTGTGGCTCAGAGTGTGTAATTTTCTGTGGTTCAGAGCTGATGTATTGTGGTTGGGTTGGAAAAAAAAAGAGAGGGGAAAAAAAAACTCAGCGGGAAACAGGGAAATGCCTCCATGATGCTGTAGTTCCCTTAAAAGTAATTCTCTTGTTGTTTTATGGACTATAAAGTCTTTGAATACTTCATTCTTTCACAGATTGCTCTTCAGATTTAAGTGTGCCATCATAACAAGGAAATATTTAACAACAAAATGTCTTTTAATGTATCAGCTCACTGGGGGGTCTGCAACACTGTGCATACCTAATTGCAGACTGCTAAAAGAGAGGGAAGATGCAAAGAGCAGAGGGCAGCATGTTTTGGAACTTCCTCTGTTTTTCGTGGTTTTTTGTTTGTTTGTTTGTTTGTTTGTTTGTTTGTTTTTTGTCTATTTAAGGTTCAAGGGTCTATGTGCAGGTTTGTTACACAGGTAAATTCATGTCATGGGGTTTTCCTGTACAGATTATTTTGTCACCCAGGTACTAAGCCTAGTACCCAATAGTTATTTTCTCTGCTCTTCTCCCTCCTTCCACCCTCCACTAGCAAGTAGACCCCAGTATCTGTTGTTCCCTTCTTTGTGTCCATAAGTTCTCATCAGTTAGCTACCACTTATAAGTGAGAACATGTGGTATTTACTTTCCTGTTCCTGCGTTACTTTGCTAAGGATATTGGCCTCCAGCTCCATCCATGCTCCCGCAAAAGACGTAATCTCATTCCTTTTCATGGCTTCATAATATTCCATGGTGTATATGTACCATATTTTCTTTATCCAATCTATCATTGATGAGAATTTAAGTTGATTCCACGTCTTTGCTATTGTGAATAGCGCTGCAGTGAACATTCACATACATGTTTCTTTATAGTAGGATGGCTTACATTCCTCTGGGTATATACCCAGTAATGGAATTGCTGGGTCAAATGGCAGTTCTGTTTTTAGCTCTTTTAGGAATTGCCACACTGCTTTCCACAATGGTTGAACTTATCCAAAGTCAGAAGATTACTTTTCAAGCTTCTCTAGGTTTAACATACAGAAGGTGAGTTGTTGAGGAGTAAGTGTTGCTCTATTTCCTAGACTCAGAGGTGGAGAGAGAGGAATTTTAATGGCCTTTGTCGATTTTAATTTTTTGTAATGTGTTTCATGAGATCAAGCTCCAATATCACAAAATACCAATACAAAATAACCTATTATACTAATATATTGACCTTGACATACTTTTATTATAGTGATTAACTCTCTAGTTATGTGGAATAGTGCATTGGATTAAAAGTTAGAAGGCTAGGCTTTAAATATGGGCCTATATTCTTAATTACTCCTTTGCATGGAGGCAAGTCATTTACTCTAGGCCTCAACTTATTCATCTCCAAATAGACAGTATCCCTTTATTTGTCTCATGAAGTTTGTATAAGACTTTTAAAGAAGTGTTTGTTTGACAGTACTTTTTAAACTGTAAAAGTTACACATAGCTATCATGTGCACTCAGCCTTTTCCTAGAAAACTAAACATAAGAATTAAATAAAAATAATCAGTTAATTCTTACAACCTGTATGAGTATAAGCCCTTGGATATGTTAACCAGTTGAATAATTGGCTTAATTTTTGCTTTTTGACATCTGAATGTTTTTCTCAATAAATGATTTTGGCCAAGCAGTATGAATAATTGCATTTACATATCATTTCTTGTCACATGTCTTTTTCTTGACTATTAATAATATCAAAAACAGTCTGTTAACTTTTGGTTATTTGGGACAAATCTTAAGGAAAATGATAATTAAGTGGTCTTAATTATTTTAAAAAAATCTTTTACAGGAATGTAAGTGGCGTGCCTATTATCTCCATTGTTAAAGCAGAGACCAAGCCTTATTCAGTTATCATGTCAAACCCCCAATATGGCATTTCTGTTACAGGGCAGTTTCCAAAGAAATGACTGATAAAAGAAGTTACCAATGGTTATTCCTTATTAACAAAACTTTCTATATTTATTATTTAAATTCATAGTCACTGCAACCCTGAACATCACAAAATGACAAGGTTTAAATGTCTTGATGTATTACCTAACACCTGTCATTAATCTATCATTGGAATTTTCCTTACAATCTTCTTATCAACTGCTCATCCCATTTATTTCCAATCACTCGCTGTAGTGGGTAACTCTATACTTTTTGAGACAGGTAATAATTCCCTTTTTGTCAGTTTTCGTTTATTCCCTTATTAGCCATACAAATTTGGTCAAAAAATTTAATCTCTATGAACTTGTTTACTCCATTTTTAAAAAATATGGAGTTAAAGTCCAACTTGTGTGTTTATTAAAGCAATCAAATGAAACAACATTGCCTAAAATTATTTAAAAATGGATAGTTCTTTAAAAATGGAAGTTTCATCATTGTATCATATTTAGACAGTTTTGCTGACTACATCATTCTAACTTTTCTACTACTGATACATTAAAACACAATGTCACATCCAGTGTCAACCTTCCCTTCAATCTCCCAGGCATAGTGACATCTTTGTTTCATGTAACATTTTGTTAATGCTTTTGCTATGTTTGTGTTACCTTGTATTAAAATATATAATATTTTGGTATCCAAAAACAGACCCTGAAATCCTAAGTCTCAAAAATTATCTTATTCATATTTGTATCTCTAGCACTTAAAATGCTGCCTATCACTCAATGTGTATTTAATGGATAAATGAATGATTCAATGAGTAAATGATATGAAGATTTTTCTCCTCATAGCTCCTCCCCAGTAATCCTAATACAGCCTCTAGTTTCAGGCAATTTTGAACTTGAAGATTTTTAAGATTTTATAGTTTTTTTTCAGCAATACTTTATCAGAATTCCATTGAGTAATTTTTAGTTCAATTTCTAATAAAATCAACAGGTCATGCAACACTAACCTCTCAGTAAATCTGCTGTGTAGATGCCTAGTGTCATAGTCTGTTTAGGCTGCTATGACAAAATATCATACACTGTGTGGCTTAAACAACAAACACTTATTTCTCATAGTTCTAGAGGTTGAGAAGTGCAAGATCAATGCTCTGGCAGATATGGTGTCTGGTGAAGGAGCTGTCTGATATTTCTAAGGGTAGTAATCCCATTCATGAGAGCTCTACCATTATGGCCTAATTATTTCCCAAAGGCTTCAACTCTAAATACCATCACATTGGGGATTAGGTTTCAACGTACAAATTCTGGGGGGACACAGATATTCAGTCTAGAGCATATAGTATTAAAAGAAATTATTATTTGGTTTATTTATCTACCAGCAAATATTTACTTATTTATTATAAGCACTTTATGGAAGCAGTAATGAAGGAATAAATACCCTGCTCTTCGAGAATTTATTTAGTAAGAAATATAAGAAAAATACAGGAGATCCATCAGCAATTATGAATTTTCCTTCCTAGAGTTATAGTGTTATCTGTGTTTATCCATTCTGTTTCCTCTAACAATGACCCCCTTCACCTGGGCCTGACAGTGCATAGACCAATTTGAAAAGGGTTGGAAACGTTGTTCGTTTGTCACCTGTATGCTACTAATTTTTTTTTTCACACATATTTAAATCCCTGAAATACTCATTACTTGACAATAGAAAGTATAGTGGAGAAAAAATGAGTAGACTGATGCTGGGAGTAAGTAAACCTTGAGCCCATGTCTCAAAATTATTTGTCATTCTATGTTACTGTTAGATGTTCACTTGAATTTACTATTTTATTGGCTTGGAATAGTTACATGTTCCTGTCTGTTGCTTCAACTAAATGAAAATCTAGTTGTAGCCAGCTTCCATTTTTATTAAGAGTGGGAAGGCAATGAAAACAAAAAGTAAGAGGAAGTGATAGTGTGTGCAACAGAATTCCATCTCTTGTGGGCCTCATTTGCCTCTAGTCCCTCCCAGTTTTTCATCTTACTGGAACAACCTCAAAATTTCCTCTTGCTATTAGGACTGATAAAGTTTTCTCTTTAAAATGTGTAGGCCCTATATCTGTTAAAGTTGAGTTTACATTGAGAAGCTGTGGATACTGAAGCCCAAATATGGTGTACATATAATAATTGAAACTGGAGCTCTGATGTTCATCATTTTAGAGCATAGTGACATATCCTTGTAAACTCATAATAACAGAAGCAGCAGCAGTAATTCTATAATTGGATGTCCACACAGATACTATAGATAGCAAAAATCTAGGTTAGATTCATACTGCCATTCTCCTATAACATCCTGTACTTGGCCTAATATCACCATGGCACTGCATTATAATTCATTGCTTTCCTCTAATCCACTCCATAGACCCCAAGCTCTGTGAGAACAGACACCTGCTCTGTTTTTCTTTTTTCTTTTCTTTCTTTCTTTTGTTGTTGTTTTGTTGAGACAGAGTCTTGCTCTGTTGCCCAGGCTGGAGTGCAGTGGCAAGATCTTGGCTCACTGCAGCCTCGACCTCCCCAGGTTCAAGTGATTCTTGTGCCTCAGCCTCCTGAGTAGCTGGGATTACAGGTGCGTGCCACCACTCCCAGCTAGTGTTTTGTATTGCTAGTAGAGATGGAGTTTTGCCATGTTGGCCAGGCTGGTCTCGAACTCCTGGCTTCAAGCAATCCCCCCGCCTTGGCCTCCCAAAGTGCTGGGACCACAGGTGTGAGCCAATGTGCCCGGCCCATCTGCTTTATTTTTTCAACTGGTTAAGAGATTAGCACACTGCCATCAAGAGGGGTATTATTTGAGAACCTAGGAGCTGCAGTGATACTAAGTTCATGGACAACCTGGGTCTGAAGCCAGCATCATTTGTAACAGGACTAAGGAGCCGCTGGAGAGTGAAGTCAGGCTCATCCTGCCTCCACTCTAATGAGCAGGAATGCATGTGACCTGAACTCAGATAACATATTTGTCTTTATATAGGTATCTGAAGAGACATTCGAGGAATTCAGTTGTATAGCATCCAGCATTGTGCCATATGACCACCCTGCAGGAATGATGTCCATTTCCACTACCCAAGTCATTGTTTAGTCCCTGACCAGCATACCTTTTTTGGACAGTGCCCAGCCTATACTGGCTGATCACTAATTATTTGCTGAATGCAATGAAGGAATGAATGAATGTGATATCTCTGGGCACTAAATCCCTGCATATTTTGGGGAATATTTTGTGATATGAAAGGAAATAAACAGTTCCTTTATGAGTGAGAATGCAGAAGATTCTCTCTGAATCTGAGCATTGGTTAAACATACTCATGTTACAGATGAGTGAATGAAACGATCTTTCTATGGCAAACTATGACTTAACTGTAATCACAATGTTTAAGATTCAAAATGTATGCAGAGATAACATACCTAGAATAAGCTATAGCTTAATAAGTTCTAACCTTTATTTAAAATAGTTGCAGTGGATGAAATATGCTACCTTGGCCAATATGAAATTTCTTTATATGTTTAAATGTCATTCTTTCAGACTGTTTCACTCAGTAATATGCTATGAAGATCTAACCATGTTAATTCATGCAAAACTTATTCATTTTGCCACTCTATTGTACTTACACAAATGCACGTAATCATATAAATGCAACACAAGTTATATTTTTTATTTAATTAGGAATGTGTGATTGAATTCGTATTAGTAAAAATTCCCACAGGAACCAAATGACTAGAGTTTAATAAAGGAACTATTTCTCCAAAGTGTGAGAGGATTTCAGCAAACCTGCAAGTGGTAATGTAGTACCCCATAGCTGGCAACAGTGAAGAGCCCTCCTCAGCCCTAGATCTGAAGGGAAAGAAAGCAGTTACACAAACTTTGAGAAGGTAGATAGAAGATAGAAGGAGGGGGCTGCCTGCCAAGAACTGTGGTCTTCATAGAGTGAAAATGCTGCCAAGTCAGAATGACCTTGCAGGGAGGCTGCTGACAAATACATAACTCAACCCCACCCTTCTAAGAAACCTCCCAGTTTCCGGCAGTGCCTTCTGCAGCTGAAAAAAATCAAGAGCTGGAAGTTAAGACTGAGTCAATCGATGGTGTCCAAACTGATTCATCCATCTCTCAAAGTCCAGAATAAATGAAGAAGAATAGAGTGGATTTGGAAGCGGAAATGAGTTATTCAGCAGTTCAGCGATAGATAGATAGATAGATAGATAGATAGATAGATAGATAGATAGATAGAGATAGAGATATATATATAGATAGATATATGTGTGTGTGTGTGTGTGTGTGTGTGCATGTGTATATGTAAATACATTGACATTTTCAGAGAAGGGGTGATGGAGGAAGAGAGAGAAGAGAAATCTGTGCTATGCTATGAACTTCCTTATGTTTGTCTCCTGGAGCTAAAGGATAAGGGTTTCTTCATTGTATAATACCTAGGGAGTGAATTGCTGTGTCATCATCATCTTCACTATCAAAATGCTTGGTAATGTCGTATGGTTTTCCAAAGTATTTGTTTGAATGTGTACTTCAATCACCTGTGTATGACAATCCCTTTTGCGGTTTTAACTTTTTATAGTACTCAATATCATTTAGTTTCTCAGACTTTCCCTTATTCATAGTATGTTTCAGCAACATTTTAAAAATCTTAATATCTGTTGAGTTTTCTTCCTCAGGGGACTATTGTTTAAGGTTCTTTTGTCTATTTTACTATTTTTTCTTATTTATCATCTACCTGCCATTAGATAGATAGGAAGGTCGATAGATACACGTATAGATATTACTTTATCAGTCATACAAATTGGAAATAACTTCTTTATATTTTCATTCTCCTTACAGTGTCTTTTATTAATCAAATGTTCTTAATTTTCAGGTAGTTTTTATGGTTATGGTTTTTGATCCTTATTTAAAACATCATTTTCTATGCAGAGTTCAAAGAGAACGTGAATATTGTGCCACAGATATCAGGTCTTCTGCTTCATAGTTTTAGACTTTGTATTCGATTTGGATAATTTCTGTTGCTTTTTTTTTTTCCAAAATCATTCATCTTTTTTTCAGCTATGCAGAGGGAGAGCTATGTGTTGTTAAGCCAATTGAATAAATTATGGTATTGTATATTTCTTTATTCCCTTTATTTTCTTGTTTTTAAAATAATTTAGAGTTCTATGGTTTATAGAGTTCCTTTTTTTTCTTTTATTCTTGCTTCTCTTATTTCCTTGGTCAGTTTTTTTAGGGGTTTATCAATTTTATTGATCTTTTCAAATAACTAACTTGGCTTTGGTGAATTTCTACACTTATTCACACATGTTACCCTCTGTTGGCAGTAGATCTTTTAGCCTACTTGCCCTCATTATTTTAAAGTCATCTATCTACTAGTTTGCTGTAATAGTGGTGGTTGTCTCTAATGCTCTTGCTCCCACTGAAAACTCTCTCTGTTATTCTATTCCGTGAGTGATTTTGTAGAAATCTGGAGTTATCTCTTCTTTAAATGTCTGGGATAGCCTTACTCTCTCTCTCTCTATGGCAGTCCTGGCCTAGTGTTTTTTACATGGAATAATTTTTCAAGTTTATTATCTCTTCTTTGTCATCTCAATTCTGTTGGTAAATTGCAAATTCCTTTAAATTTATCAGTAACAAGTAACGTTTCAAATATTCAACATAAAATGTGTCAGCAAGTGTTCTTATAACCTTTTAAATCTCTGTTGTAATTTATGTTCCTCCTTTCCATTTCTATTTTTAATCTATTCTTTTTTTCCTTTACTGTGCTTGCCACAAATATATCAATTTTCTTAGCCTTATCAAAAAACTACTTTTGGTTCTGTTGATTGTTTCTATTTTATGTTTGTTTTACGTTTCATTAATTTCTCCTCTTATTTTTCTCTAATACTTGCCAGCTAATTAGGCTATTTATTTCTTCTTATGTTAGATTTTTAGGTTATTAATATTTAGCTTGTCTTCTTTTTTGACATAGTTAAGGCTCTACGTTACTACAAACTGTTTTATAAGCATATCATAAGTTTGATATGTATTATAGTTATTATATTTTTTATTTCTCAATACTTTCTAATACCCAGTATTATTTTTATTTGATGGGTTGTTTGGACGTGTAATCTTTAAATGTCCAAGGATATGGGTGTTTAAAGGTATTTTTATTTCTATTAATTTAAAATGTAAATTCCTTGTGGTTAAAGATTACAATCTGCATTATGTCATTCCCATAAAATTTGTTGAAACTCACTTTTATAACCTACCACATAATCAATTTCTTTAAATATTCCATGTCTTCTTGAAGACAAATGAGACTAACTTTTTGATTTAATATCCTATATATGTCTAGTAGAACAATCTTATTAATCTGCTATATTCTGACCTATGTTTATACCATTGATCTATTAGTTACTGACAAAAAGTGTACTGAAATCTTCCACTATAATGATATACTTGTGTATTTCCTCTTTTATGTCTGTAAATTTTTCCAATAGTTGTTTTGAGCCCATGTATTATATACAAAAACTATAGAATTTGTATGTCTTCTTTGTCAATTGAAACTTCAATCATTATGACACAACCTTACTTATGTTAAGTATTAGTTTTTTAGTTAAGTCTATTTTGTTTGTTACAAGCTCATCTTTTTGTTAGCATTTGACAGGTAAATATGAGTCCACCCTTTGATTTTCAAACTTCTGCATTCTAATGTTTTGACAGTGTCTTTTATGCACAACATGTGGCTAGATGTAGTAAATTCAGGACTAAATGTCTTTTACTTTCAACTGAATAATTTTAGCCATATGTGCTTATTGATTATCTACTCACTTTTATTTATTATCTTTATTCTGTTTTCAATATATCCTGTTTTTGTTCATTATTTCCTTTCCTTTCTGTCTTTTTTAATTGAGGTTCTATTTTTGCCATCATTTATTTCCTTCTACTAGAGTGCAATTTACATTCTTTATATATAATCTTTTAGTGTTTACCTTAGTTATTTTAAGCATCAAAGTCAAAATAGGTAAATTTCCTTTTTGTTGTGTTGATATCTTCTCCTATGTGACAAACTTATTTTTTAACATAGTGAGAATGTAGTTCTCTTATTAGACTCTGGCTTACACAAGTCATCAATTTTTCTCCTGTCTCCTATTCCTGATCAGGTGACAGGAAAGAAGCTCAGGGTCACCATATTTCTGATGTTACCATCAACCTGAAAAACTAATTCAACATTCATCTTCCAGTTTTACCACTTTCACTTTATTTTCAAGTTGGAATTTTTAAAAAATCTTACCAGCTTAGGGATGTATACAGTTATTTTTGTGTATTTCATTCACATTTGTGTTATAGCTGTTTAGGGTTGTTTATGGTATCTAATGGATCATATTACCAGAAACTCAATTCCCTCTGAAGAATTTTTTTAAACTCTGTAAGAATGGGATTATACACATTTAAAATCTCAAACATAATATTTTCAATTAATCACTAACTTTTATTTCAATTTTGAAATATTAACATTCGTAAATTAAAATTACTCCAGGAACTATTATAAAATATTTGCTATGAGCTGGTCCAGGGCTTAGTGAAGTAATGCATTTCTGAATCCTTCAGGAAACAGAATATCCTGTGCAACACTTCTTTGACCATGAATGGCCTTTCTGATTCTGGGGAGAGTCAGAAAAATGAAAGGCATATTTATGAAAGTTAGAACTCAGAAAGTAAATGTTGATGATCTAAGAAGTAAGCAGCACTGCAGGAACTACTGGAATTACCACAAGATAGTCTTCCTTGACACAACTGAAAATTAACCATGTGGACTGGGGACATTATAATAGTGTCTTCAGACTGACACTTGCTCTGAATTTAGGAAGATTTTGTAGATCTGCCCAATCTTTTGTGATTAAGGTTACCACATTACTAATCCCCTTCTATTATTGAGCATATAATAAGGATTTAGTGTAGACTTTTTGCTAGAATGATAGGAGGGTAACTTTTTGTTCTAGTTAGTATTAGATGATACAAAATATATCCCATCACCAACCCCTATTAATTAGAACGCCTATTTCACCCTACAAGATGTTAAGCTCAGTACATTACATTCTTTGAGAAATGGATTCTGTGTTGCAGAAAAAATTGTGGAGGTAAGATCTGCCAAAGTTCTGGAAATAAATCCTAATGGATGGGTAGTTGGTTTGAAACCTAACTGCTCCATGATTAATAAAACTGGTTGGCAACAAAAAAGAGAGTGCCAGAGATTTGTGTGCCACATAAAAACTGCTCATTAAATCAAGCTTCATGTAAAATTGATTTTGACAAAGAATTTTATTTGCAGATATTCTGGCACTTTCTAATGGGAGTGCATAACAATTGTGAAAACACATATACATTCTCACATATATCTAGCTTGCTTTTCTGTCAAATGAATGCAGATATTTAAATGGAAGGCTAATTTTCCTGAGGATAGATCAGTTCCATTACACTATAAAATAAACTCTAGTTGAGGCATTCTTGTTTAATTTAGGGCATACAAGAATGTGCAGAAGGCTTTTCAAATACTGCACAAAATATAAAGAATTTAACTCAAAATATTTGAAAAAATTCGATTAGCTATATAAAATTTGTATATAAAAAGAATTTTTTAAAATAAAGGATAAGCAGCACCAATAAATGTTTCATAAAAATGGATTCAGCTTTACTGCATATAGACACACTAACAAAATAGTTGCTTAATTTGCTAAAAAATATTTCATTTAAAAATACTGATATTCGGCTGGGCACCGTGGCACAAGCAAATCCTAGCACTTTGGGAGGCCGAGGCGGGCGGATCACCTGAGGTCAGGAGTTCGAGACCAGTCTGGCCAGTGTGGTGAAACCCTGTCTCTACTAAAAATACAAAAATTAGCCAGGCGTGATGGCAGGCGCCTGTAATTCCAGCTACTGGGGAGGCTGAGGCAGGAGAATCGCTTGAACCCAGGAGGCGGAGGTTGCAGTGAGCCGAAATAACGCCATTGCACTCTAGCCTGTGGTACAAGAGTGAGACATCGTCTCAAAAAAACCCCTCAAATTACTAAGCTAATATAATAAAGCAACCTATAAGGTAGGACTGTGATGTCATTTTTTTTATATATCTCAATTTCTCTTTCTCTGTGACTGAGATGTGTTCAAACATTTCATGATCTTTCCATCTGATTTCTTGAATCCGTGAATTCAGGTACTTTTTCATGTGCTGTCAGGGTAATGAGTGGACTCCCTGTTAACTAACTTAGATGATCATATGACCTTTGGGTGAATACAACCCAGGAGCGCTCACAAACCTTGGCATTCTTAAAGGACAATGAGATGCAATAGCATACATTTTTGATAAATTAAACATCTAGACAAAAGGGATAAATCACCAATAAAGCAGCCCATATCAGGACTTTTTATTTGTTGTTATTTATTTTTGTTTTTCCTGGAGTCAGAACATATTCAATCTAAACCTTTTATAATCTTATTTCCATATCACAAATTAGCCTTTAATACATGCTTATGATGTGAATATATAAAATCCATTTTTACTAATTTCAAAGCTTGGTGCAAATAAAAAGGGTAAAATCAATGAGGATTATATTTAAAAGGTGAATATCGGTAGAGAAAGAAATTTCATTTGTAATCTGTGAGGATGTTGCAAGAAAGAATAACTAAAAATGAATGATACAACATTACTTGCTCATCATTGACTCATTCAAATGCAAGTTTTGCCTCTTGATATTTTGTGTTTGCTCTTACATATGCTTGATACATGTGTGCATGTATCAAGATAAATCTATGTATATTAAGTGCCTCTGTTAATATATCTGAGTGGTTCAAACATATTTTTATATTTTCTCTGATTCTACATGCTCTACTACCTATATTTTTAATATTTTGATTTGCAGATTTTTTTGTTTTCTTACTGATAGAAAAATTCCAGCCAGAAGGGAAATATATGTCCAGAAAACCCCAGCTCAAACATCATCTCCTTTATAAAAACTATATCCATTTTCTTGGTCAGGTAATCCAGTTATTCTGCTGTAATCATAAATAATCATCTATTATGGTATGTATTCTTTTGTTTATGTTCTTCTTTTTGCTAAATTTATAGATCAGGTTTTATTCCTGTTTGCCTTGCTGGGGAGAAAGGGACAGAGGCAGGGTAGATTGAGAGAAGGAGAAATCAAACACTGCCTTCCACTTTCTAAGTAGTTAATTCATGAATGGCAGCTTTGACTTAGTAATCCTATAAAGTGAAAGTTTGAATTGCCTTAAAACATATGACTGCCTCAGGAGGGGTCTCCAATTTTGAAAATTATTTTCTGATTACATGATACCAATGAAAGATAAACGTCTATATGTATAAGACAAATTGAGCTATATATATATTCCTGAGAGTTGGAGAGAACATCAGCAAAAACAGCTCTGTGTGTGGACATGGGTTTGATCCTAGTAGCTCTGCCAAGTTAAGCAGTTTAATACCTTTTACTTTAAAAAAGCTTTTCATAAAAATAAATACATTTTTTCTCAAAGAAAACATGTTGAAAAGGAAAAATAATCCACTAGATTTCTCTATTTAGTTTGAATAATTAGTTGTTTGGCCATAGGGGAAAATTTTAGGGGAATGGAGTAATTTTCTCTCTCTCTGGGGGGAAAAAATTACCAAAACAGCACCTTGTTCTGATTCTGGCTGCTTTTGGAAGGGGTGAAGTCCAGAAAAGGTATGTGCATTCTACCAACATGATCTATGGGGGTGAAAAGGCTCTATGATGGTCATAAATCTCACTGCCTCTGTGAAAAAGCTGAGAACAGGAGCGTGATGCCATCCACCTGACATATATAAATGATGCATTTTCCACTACAGCCACAGCTCATCTCCATAATCCACACAACTGCTGAGAAGACAAAGTGAGAAATGCAGTTTATCCGATGCCATAGCTAAAACAAAATAAGCTGCAGTTAATCATTTATCGACCTCCACAAATAATAATCCTGGAAAGTAAATACCAGCAGTAGACTGCAGTGATCTAAGGAATTTTGTGGTAAACGTTGCACTTATAAATAAAACCATGAACAACAACCAATTTTGTCATTTATATGAAAACATAGGTATTATATACTACTTTTATTTCACTAGAGTTTCATTGTCAGGAATGAAGTTTCACCTTATACGTGAAACTAAAGAGTATTATAGTAAAAGAAGATTGATTTTTAAAACTTTAAAGGCCAAATTTTTTTAATGAACCCCCAAAACTCCCACATCAGTTGAATTATATAACCAGAGTAAAAAATAAGTGCTTTAGAATTTCAATTAATTTGCTTATTCTGTAAAGTTGACAGTTTATGATGGTATTCTAATACCATTTTTGGCCTGTGGAAATGAGAGACACATGTTAATAAATGGAAGAGTCTTTCATAATATTAGTCCCATTTTCACACTGCTATAAAGACAAACCCAAGACTGGGTAATTTCTAAAGGAAAGAGGTTTAATTGACTCACAGTTCCACGTGACTAGGGAGGCCTCAGGAAACTTACAATCATGGCAGAAGGCAAAGGGGAAACAAAAACCTTCTTCACATGGTGGCAGGAGAGAGAGAAGAAAGTGAAGGAGGAAGAGTCCCTTATAAAGCCATCAGATCTTGTGAGAACTCACTCACTATCATGAGAACAGCATAGGGGAAACTGCCCCCATGATCCAATCACCTCTCACCAGCTCCCTCCCTGGACACCTGGGGATTACAATTCAAGATGAGATTTGGGTGGGGACACAGAGCCAAACCATAACAAACACCCTGCCATTTCCTCCCTCCTTCCCATGTTTAATCCTCACTTTGGGTCTCTGAGACAGTGACCACTCGGAACCAGCGGGAGAACTGTAAATGGCAGCTCTCTGCTTTTCTTCAGGAAGACAGTTTTTTGTCAATAAATTATTTTCCCCACAATCCTGATACTCCTTTTCCCTTCTGTCATGCTGTTGTCCCAACCTAACTGTCCTGTTATGCCATACTATTGAGACAAGAAATGAAGCCCGAGAATGCAAACAAAGAAAGTTGCTGACCTTATTTTATTCACTCATTAAATATATATATTTAGATGAAATAAACTATACAAAATGACTTTCTAATTTACCAGCCCTCATAACTTTTGATTAGCCTCTCCATATTAAAAAACATACCATTGCTTCAGAGAACACAGATATTTATGATTTTCATCTTCTCATCCATATTTAACACAGGAATATACATTTGATATAATGGAAAATTAGTAATATATATAAATACATACGTATATAATGTGTAACAGATATATATGTATATGGGTTCTTTTTATTCATAGTAGTGGTTATTAACGGAGAGCATATTCCAATTTCTTAGAACCTCTGATGGGAAATAACTCACATTTTGTCCAGTTAAGGTAAATGTTTTAGACTTTGTACATAGTGTTCATCCTCTTACATATGTTAATGGACTGGTGGGCACTTTCACATTTCATTACTTGTGGATGAAACCAATTGGATAAACAATTGCAAAGATACAAAGCAAGTACAAAGTTCATTTTTGCTATTATCTAAAATCATTTTACACAGAAAAAAATGAACAGATATTTAAGTTACTTTAGGCATAATACATTGAGAAGACTTGGTTAAGCAAAATCAGTGATAGCAACTGATACAATCAGCTGTTTATTATCAAAGATATTACTTTTTTCTTGTAGAACTTTTAAACTCTGTTGTTAAATTGGTACTTTTGTGTGGATCTTTTCTGTAGGTTTTAAACTGCATCAACGGTGAGGAACAGGACCTAAAATCTGCTTTTGTGTCCCTCAGGACTTCATATGTGGTATTGTCCACTCACGCTTGCAGATTGATAAATTATTTAAAAAGCACAGGTTTAGACCCAAGTCCATTCTTGTCTTGTCACATCATAACAGCAATAGAATCAGGCCTTTTCTTATTAGCATAATTGTGCTTCCTCACTCCTGCTGGCTCTGCAGGGCCACATGGATGTCCCCTCCATACTGCCATGCCAAACACTCCAACACATTCTCACCCCTACTGCAAGCCACCTGCCAGGGTCATATCCACCGTTCCACATGTCCCCAAGAATCGTACTTGCTCAGCTAAGCACCATGTCCCAACCATCAGAACTTGGGCTATTGGCTCTTATAGCAGGATTATTTGGTATAAAGGTAGAAGCAGAATTTGAAAGTTGTGGCTACCCTTAAAAACACAGACACACTATAAAAAGGTGAACCCTTGACTAAAGAGTAAAGTTGCTATGAAGAGGTTGCTGAAATACAGTCAATGAAAATAAACTCTTCAGGTAGATAAATCACATAGTAGAGAGAAAAAAATCAATCAAAACACTGGTTTAGGTGGTCCACATACTCAAACAGATATTTGTATATAGCTGGGGTAATATGGTTTGAATGTGTGTCCCCTCCAAATCTCATGTTGAAATGTGATTCCCAATGTTGGAGGTGGGACCTACTGGGAGGTGTTTGGGTCATGGGGGTGGATCCCTCATGAATGGCTTGGTGCCCTTCTCATGGTAATAGTGAGTTTGCCCTCTGAGTTCACAGGAGATCTGGTTGTTTAAAAGAGGATAGCACTTTATTCCTCCTCCTCATGTGACACACTGGCTCCTCTTCACCTTCTGCCATGATTGTAAGCTTCCTGAGACCCTCACCAGAAGCCAAGCATATGCTGGCACTATGTTTTTCGTATAGCCTGCAGAACTTTGGACCAAAATAAACCTTTTTCTTTATAATTTACCCCATCTAAGGTATTCCTTTATCTGAATACCTGGTAAAGCAATGCAAATGGACTAACACATGAGGTTACATTACACTTTGCGAAATTAAGAATAAGAGGTCATTTTAAAATAGCAACTTAATTTTAATTTAATTATAGATGGTTTTTAATTATATTTCAAACATGCCTATAACAGAAGAATATATAACAAAAATATGTGTTTATCACTATAGATTGAGCAGATGATGCCATCTTGCTATATAGGTTTTATATATTTAAAGAAAAATAATAAGTATTTCTGATGATAAAAGTAATCGATGTTGATTATTAAAATTTAAGAAAAAATTATATCATTTTGATGTATATATGTGCTATACCTGTTGTACAGTTGGGATCCTATCAAAAACATTGTTTTCTTATGTAAAAATATTATCTTAAAATACGATTTTTATCATCTGCTGCCATTGACCTATTATTAAATAATTATGTTGTTTTTAGTTTTTACTGTCATAAAGAATTCTAGGATGAACCTGAAGCCATTATGTTAAGTGAAATAAGACTGGCACAGAAAGATAAATACAACATGATCTCCCTCATATGTAGAACTTAAAATAGTAGATCTCATAGAAATAAAGAATAGAAAGCTGGTTATCAGAGACTGGGGTGGTTGGTGGGAGTGGATTGGTGAGATATTGGTCAAAGGATACAAAGTTTCAGTTTGATAAGAATAAGTTTAGGAGATCTATTGTATAACATTGTGACTATAGTTAATAACAATGTATTGTATTATTAAAAATGCTGATAGTAGATACTGTTTCATCACAAAATTACAACTATGTGAGGTAACACATATGTTAATTAGCTGGATTTACTCATTTCATAATGTATACATACTTTAAAACATATTATGCACAATAAATACATATAATTTTATCTGTTAATTTACAAAAACATTATAAGAAAGCCAATAATCATAACTGATTCATTTCTTTCCCTTACTCCCTATATTCAACCCCTCAACAGCATTAATGAGCTGTAACTCCAAATGTAAATGGAAACTGCATTCTTCCTTCTCTGACTTAAAATTTTAAAGATGCCCTCTAGACTAGAGCATTAATAGAGTTTGGTCTGTGGACTATCGGTACCCCTATCACCAAAGAACCTGTTAAACATGGAAAATCTCAGGCCCTATCTCAGTCCTACTGAGTCAGAATCTGAACTTCAACCTGATTCATAAGAGAATCATCAACAGCAGAGTTGGAGAAGAATCACTGATATGGTTTTGCTCTGTCCCCACCCAAATGTCATCTTGAATTGTAGCTCCCATAATTTCCACGTGTCATGGAAGGAACCCAGTGGAAGGTTATTAAATCATGGGAGTGGGTCTTTCCCATGCTGTTTTCCTGATAGTGAATAAGTCTTACAAGATATGATGGTTTTATAAAGGGGAGTTCCCCTGCACAGACTCTCTTGCCTGCCACCATGTAAGATGTCCATTTGCTCTTCCTTTGTCTTACACCATTATTGTGAGGCCTCCCTAGCCACATGGAACTGTGAGTCCATTAAACCTCTTTCCTTTATAAATTACCCAGTCTCAGGTATGTCTTGATTAGCAGCATGAGAACAGACTAATATAATCACTGTGCTGAAAATCACCACCATCTCTAATTTCTTAAGCTTCCTAGCTCTTCTCTCTATTACTTCTCCCATACTACACTCCATTCTCCTCTCTTCAACCAAAGTGATTCTGCTAATAAGTTTAATCAGTTTTCAGTATTTTCCTGCTGAAAATTCTCCAGTAATTTGCATTGGGCTTAGAACAAAAGCCATATTATTTTGCAAGGTTTAGAAATCTCCCTGCCTGTCTATCTCTTCATCTTCTATGTCTCTTCCTCCTCTTACTATGCTCTGACTGGTCTTACTCATACAGTTATGTTTTTTTCTGTTGCTCATTCCATTTTCATTTGCTACTTGTCCTTGCTGTTTCCTCTGCTTGGGAAAGTATTATCTCCCCAGAGCCATGGTGGCTTCTTTATATTAGTTAGCTGGAATGTCACTGCCTTGGGGAGTTATTTTCTTCTTCTCACTGCCTACCATATTACCATGTTTTATTATTTTCATAGTTCTTATGTAATTAGCATTTTTCATTGCACTTTTAATTGTCTTCTCCTATAAAAAATAAGCTGCATAATACATGTTATGGAAGTAGGGCCCAGAACACTAATTTTTATGCAGATCATGCCTGATACATATTTGTGGAATAAATGGATGCTGTGGTAATCATTCTTGTACACTAAACTTTGTGTACGTCATTGAAGATTTCCTAAGCATAATTCACCTGAATTTTTTTTTCATGGAATCTCTTGATTTAGAATTTGAAAGCATATCACCAAATTGAATTCCAGATCATCTCTTATCAATTAGAGGGTAAACAAATACACACACACAAACACACACACACACACACACACACACACACACACAATTTTATGTGACTGTTTCCCAAGTTGATAGGGGAAATCAGAATCTGAAGTGTTTTTTGCTAACTACCGAAACTTGGACAACTTTGATAATACTCTGGTATTTATGTTTTTTAGCTTTTGTTTTCTTTAATGGAATATCCATCTCCTTTTCCCATGTTCCTGTTGGAGTGTTTACACTTTTCTAATTGATTTTTAAAGTTTTGGTGAATTTTTTAGGGGTTTGTACATTAAGGTCATGTCATCGGCAAACATAGCCAGTTTTAATTCTTCCAATCCAATTTGCTTTTCCTCCTTTGATTGCTCTGGCTAGGACTTCCAGTGCTATGTTGAACTGAAGTGGTGAGAGTAGGCAATCTTGTCTTTTTCTTGATCTTAGAGGAAAAGCTTCCCACCTTTTACTTTGAGTATTATGTAAGCTGTGGCCTTGCCATATATGGCCTTTATTATGTTAAGGTACATGCTTCTACATCTAATTTGTTGACAGTTTTTTTTTTTTTTAATCATGAAAGGAGGTTGAATTTTGACAAATGACTCTTCTGCATCTCTTTAGATGATTATATTATTTTATCCTTCATTCTGTTAATGTTCTGTGTGTATCACATTGATTTACATATGCTGAGCCATTCTTGCATCCCTGAGATAAATTCCACTTGATTATGGAGTATGATTCTCTTAATGTACTACTGAATTCAGTTTACTAGTATTTTGTTGAGGATTTTTGCTTATATGCTCATCAGGGATATTAGCCTATAATTTTATTTTCTTATAGTGCTCTTGTCTGACTTTTGTACCAGGGTAATGCTGGTGTCATAAAATTAGTTTGGAAGTGTTTCCTCCTCTTACAATTTTGGAAGATTTTAAGAAGGATTGATATTAATTCTTTAAGTGTTTGGTAGACTTCAGCTGTGAAGCCATGTGGTTCTGGGCTTTTTTTCACTGGGAGATTTTATTTCTTACTGATTCAATCTCTTTACTTGTTATTGACCTGTTTAGATTTTGTATATCTTCATAATTCGGTCTTAGTATGTTGTATGTTTCTAGGAATTTATCCGTTTATTTTAGGTTACCCAATTCATTAGTGTATAATTGTTCATAGTAGTATTTTATGATACTTCTTGCTTCTGTATCAGTTTTTATGTCTACTTTTTAATTTATAATTTATTTTTGTCTTTTCTATTTTTTTGGTTAGTCTAGCTAAAGGTTTTACAATCTTGTTTTATCTCTTTAAAAAAAACCCTCAGTTTTGTTGACCTTTTCTACTGTTTCTTTAGTCTCTATTTCATTTATTTCTCCTCTGATCTTTATTTTCTTTCTTCTGCTGACTTTGGGCTTAGTTTTTTTTCCCTAGTTCCTTGAGGGTGAAGAGTTAGCTTGTTTATTTCTGATCTTTCTTTTATTTCTTAACGTAGGTGCTTATCTTTATAAACTTCTCTCAGAACTCTTCTGGATCTTATAGGATTTGGTATGATGTGTTTCCATTTTTGTCTCATGGTATTTTTTATTTCTCTCTTGGTTTCTTTAATCCATTTGTTGTTCAGGAGTGTCTTGTGTATTTACACACCTGCATATTTTCCAATTTTCTTCCTGCTACTGATTTCTAGTTTTATATCATGTGGCTGCAAAAGATACTTGATATGATTTTAATTGTCTTGAATTTCTTAAGACTTGTTTGTGGCTCAATATGTGATTGATTGTGGACAATGTTTCATGTACTCTTGTAAAGAATATATATTCTACAATATATAATTGGATGGAATGTTCTGTATATGCCTGTTAGATCCTTTTGGACTATGGTGTTCAAATATACTGTGTCTTTATTTATTTTCCCCCTGGATTATTTATACATTGTTGAACGTGGGGTATTGATGTCCCCTAATGTGTTGCTGTCTATTTCTCTCTTCAATTCTGTTAATATTTATTTTATGTATTTAAGTGTTTCAATATTGACTACACACATATTATATGTATAATGTAGAAGTGTATTAGTTCATTCTCACACTGCTATAAAGAACATACCCAAGACTGGGTAATTTATAAAGGAAAAAGGTTTAATTGACTCACAGTTCCACATGGCTGGGGAGGCCTCAGGAAATTTACAATCATGGCAGAAGGGGAAGCAGGCATTTTCTTTCTTCGTAAGGCAGCAGGAGAGAGAGTGTGTGTGAAGGAGGAACTGTCAAACACTTATAGAACCATCAGATCTCATGAAAACTCACTACTGGGAGAACAGCATGGGGGAACCACCTCCATGATCCAATTATCTCCCATTAGGTCTCTCCCTCAACACATGGGGATTATGTGGATTATAGTTTGAGATGAGATTTGTGTGGGGACACAGACCCAAACCAAATCAAGAAGATATAATTCAATCCTCTTGATGAATTGGCCGTCTTTCATAATATAATGATCTTCTTTGCTTCTTGTTAGAGTTGTTGACTTAACATCTATTTTGTCTGATACAAGTATAGCCATTCCTACTCTTTTTATGGTTACTATTAATTCATGTGGAATATCTTTTTTTCATCCTTTCCTGGTCAGCATATGTGTGTCCTTAAAGGTGAAGCAAGTCTCTTATCGGTAGCACATAGTAGCACCTTGTTTTTATTTTTTTATGTGTACAGTCACTATATTTCTTATTGAAAATGTAATCCATTTACATTTAAAGTAATTATTGATAGGTAAGAACTTACAATTTCCATTTTTAATTGTTTTCTGAATTTTGCTGTTTTATTCTTCTGTTTTATGTGCTGACTTCCTTTGTGGTTTGATTATTAATTTTTTTTTTTTTTGTGATGGTATGCCTCAAGGGTTTTCTTTGTGGTTGCCATGAGGTTCAGGTAAAACATCTTATAATTATAACCATCTATTTTCAGGTGATTACAACTTAACTTCAAATGCATAAAAGAACTCTACAGTTTAACTTCTCCCCCCGCCAACATTTTATGTTATTGATATCACAATGTACATCTTTTATATATTGTGTATCCATTAACAAATTATAATAGTTATAGTTGTCTTCAATGCTTTTATCTTTTAATGTTTGCTCTAGATTTAAAAGTGATTTGTGCACCACCATTACATTAGTATTTGGAATTTGACTATAATCTTATCTTTACAGTTTTCACACATTCATATTTTCATATTGTTAGTTTGTGCCCTATTATTTCAACTTGATATCATTTAGTTTTCTATCTTTTTGTTTGTAGCTCACTGAACTCCTTTAAGGCCACTGATATGGTTTGGCTGTGTCCCCACCCAAATCTTGTCTTGAATTCCCACATGTTGTGGGAAGGATGCGGTGGGAGGTAATTGAATCATGGGGGCAGATCTTTCCCGTAAGGTTCTCATGATAATGAATAGGTCTCATGAGATCTGATGGCTTTATAAGGCACAGTTTCCCTACACAACTCTCTCTCTTTGCCTGCCACCATCCACGTAAGATGTGACTTGCTCCTTCTTGCCATCCACCATGATCGTGAGGCCTCCCCAGCCATGTGGAACTGTGAGTTCACTTAAACCTCTTTCTTTTAGAAAATGCCCAGTCTTGAGTATGTCTTTATCAGCAGCATGAAAACTGACTAATACAGTGACTATTTTGAATTCTTTGTCATGCAATTTTTAGGTCTCATTGTCTCTATACCTCTCCAACATGTTTCACTGGATCCTTCATATTTAGCCATATTCCTTTCATAATCTCCACTTCTAACTGATTGCTACCATAATTTGGTAAAAACTGCAAGTGGTTTGGAATCAGATATCCTTTGGTTCAAATTTAGACTCAAACACATTTTACTGAGAATCTTGGACTAATCATTTCACCCCATTTGAGCCTCAATTCTTTCACATAGCAAATGCTGTCTGCTGAATATGCTCTGACTGCTAGCTCCTATGCATGTCTTACAGCCTCCTATTATAAGTGCCTATAACTCTCTGCCTGAGGGACTTTTTTTTTGGCCTACAGAAACATGATTGGCCTGACTGTGGAGCATTCTGAAATTGCTGGTTGGTTGATGGGTCTGTAAGCAGTCCTGAGAAAAATGATAGATATACATTGGAGGTTATAGACTTGGATTTCTTATCCCTTGGGTAGGGTAAACTATGAGGCATATTCAAAAACAACTTTCAGAAATCCACACTAGGATTGATCTTCAATTACACACACTGGTGACCTGCTCATTAATATACCCTTTAGTGGTGTTTTTCCCTTCCCTGTTTGACTTCCCTGCTCTCCAGCTGGTAATCTATTAGGATCAACTCCAAAATCAACTATTTGTACTTGAATCTTTATTTCAACCTTTAATTCTGGAGGGATACAAGCTAAGACTCCTGTAACTATGAATAATAAAAGTGACAATTACAACAAATAATTAATTGAACATTGAAAAATACATAAGTCATTGCAATAAGGCCTTTATAATAATCTTCATGAGCCAATTTAGAAGATATTATCCTCCCAATTTAACAGATAATATAATTGAATCATCATAGAGAGTAACTAACTTGTCAAATCTCACAGACTTCCATGTGATAAACTAGAATTCTGTTTCAGATCCTTGACCTCTTCAGTCATGAAACACCATTTTCAGCTGGCATAGTAGAAAAAAAATCAAGAATCTAGGATGGTAGAATTAGCCAGAACAAGGCCTTGTAAACCTTTTAATGACTTCTTTTCATAAAATGGAAAGGAGAATTATTTAAGAACTTCTTTTGGGTTGGAGGCACAGAGATGAGGGTCATATTTACATTGCATTGCTAGAAGATCACACAAGGGAAGCAAGATCACACTAGTTAGAGGCTATTGTAATAATTTCAGGAATTGTTAACTTTACTAAGGAAATACCAGTAGGAATTATTATACTTAATGATGCAAGGCAAGTGACAATGAGGGGAGATGAGATCTCTGAACCTTTTAGGTTTCTGACTTAACTGACCAAGTACTAAGTACTACATTTGCTGATATGCAAGGCATAAGAAAAGAAACTAATTTAGAAGGGGATATAAGTATACTTAAGAAGTACAGGTAAACAGTCAATTATAATGTGGAGTAAAATGCATTAACATAGGGTAAATACGAGGGCACTGGAGATACATTCAGCATCTAACTCAGTCCCAGGACATGATTGGTGAACAGAGAGATATCTAAGCTCAGAAATGAAGAATGAAAAGGTGCAATCTGTATCCCTTAATATCCTATATGTATCTGTGCTACATTTTACATCCAAGTGATTCACCTTTTGGTAGCTGCTTCTCTCAATTTTTAATATATTGCATTCTACTGTAATTTATTATTTAAAGTTTAGGGGCATTCTGCTCCCCAAAAATCCCTAAACAGCATTAATAATATTTATTGTCAACATCCATCCCTCTCTCCCTCTACTTTTCCCTTCTCCACTGACATTTTAAATACTATTTCACATTTCACATGGAAGTTAAAATACTGGTCAGATACTGACAAGTATAGGACAGAAGCCTCTCAAATGTTTTTAAGCACACTTCAAGTAGAAGTCACAGGTAGAAGAGCCTGTCAGTCTACTCCTTCTATTCTAAAATTATTCTTGGAGCTATTATTAATTCCACATTGGTAGAGATATGGAGTTTTCTCATTTATGAAGTGTCTGCCCACAGTACCCTGAAGACCTGGGTTTTCCTCCTCTGGAGGAAGTCTTAAATTTCAGTGCAGAGACAGCATTCTTGAATGTGTTGAGTAAAATAATATACCTGGATATATGTTTGGGTCATATCAACATCCCGTGTTTCCTATAGGATAAATTTCAGCCATAAGCAGCTCTGGAACTAACCACATTTCAAAATTCAAACCTAAAAGTACATTATTAATCAATTCCTGGGCAATGTATAAGCTATACTAGTGATGTATATGGAATAACAGCTTCAGTACCTGTGAATATGTACCTTACATGGCAAAAAAGACTCTGAAGATGTGACTAGGAATCTGGAGATGAGGAGATTATTCTGGATTATACTTGAACTAAATCTAACCACAAGCATATTTATAAGAGGAAAACAGGAGGATCAGAGTCATAAAGAGGAAGTATAAAGATAAAAGCAGAGGTCAAAAAGGAGAGAAGATTCTACACTGCTGGAGTTGAAAATGGAGGAAGGGACCATGAGTCAGTAATTATAGTGGCCTCAAGTGGGCAGAAAAGACAATGGAAGGTCTGGCATGGTGGCTAATGCCTGTAATCCCAGCACTTTGGGAGGCCAAGACGGGTGCATCATCTGAAGTCAGGAGTTCGAGACCAGCCTGGCCAACATGGTGAAACCCCATCTCTATAAAAATACAAAAATTAGCTGGGCATGATGGTGCACGCCTGTAATCCTAGCTACTCAGGAGGCTGAGGCAAGAGAATTGCCAAACCCAGGAGGCAGAGGTTGCAGTGAGCCAAGATCACACCACTGCACTCCAGCCTGGGCGACAAGAGTGAAACTCCATGTCAAAAAAAAAAAAAAAAAAAGAAAAAGAAATTGATTTTTCCCATAGTCTCCATAAGGAAAGCAGGCCTGTCAACACCTGATTTTAACCCAGTGACCCCAATTTCAGACTTCCAACCTCCAGACCTATAAGATAATAAATCTGTGTTGTTTTGTGCCATTACTTTTTGGCAATTTGTTACAGCAACAGTAGGAAAACGATACACTTAGTAAACAGCACTATCATTTATGGAAAAACTGTAGTTCAATCGTTTTGAAGAAAGTCATTTTATTCGCATTGAGATGTCCTGATTCTGGAATGCAGTCAACCAAATATTAATAACAACCATTAATTCACATAGTTTTTCATGGTTTCAATTTGCGTTCCGGATGAAGGAACTAAATCATGCCATAATAAAACTAAATAAAGGGTACAATAAAGTTACAGAAGTGTGTCTTCCAGCCTTAGATTTATGTCCTTTCAATAGGGTAGCCACATACAGCTATAGCCACTCAAATTTAAATAAATTAAAAATAAAATTAAAAGTTGAATTCCTCAATTACACTAAGCCATATTTCAGGGGCTCAGTAGCAATATGTCATTAATGGCTTCTGTATCAGAAATCACAGATTATAGAATATTTCCATTGTACTGCTTTTGAGAATCTCTCTCTCTCTCTTTCTCTCTCTCTCTCTCTCTCTCTCTCTCTCTCTCTCTCTCTCTCTCTCTCTCTCCCTCTCTCCCTCCCTCTCCCT
The DNA here is from genome assembly GCF_049350105.2 of Macaca mulatta. Classification (NCBI taxonomy): domain Eukaryota; kingdom Metazoa; phylum Chordata; class Mammalia; order Primates; family Cercopithecidae; genus Macaca; species Macaca mulatta. Next base: position 25,848,932 of record NC_133426.1, on the reverse strand, counting down.
CTCTCCCTCTCTCCCTCTCTCTCTCATTTTTAATTTGGCCACATAATAGCTCACAAGTCCTATCTTCCAGAAAGGACACTGAAATCTTAGAATTGACAACACATTTACACTTCTTGTAATTTCATCTTTTTATTTAGAAAAAAAAAAACAGCAAAGTATAAAGTATCGTGACTTTCTCAGTAAAGAAGGAATTGATAATCTGGAAAATCAGGAGCCAACAAAAAAGTGTAAGTAATATTTAAGAGTGGCAAAACACTTTTGAAAAATTCAAAATAAGAACTGAAAATGAATCCAGCAAGAAAGAATAAAACCCCAGACTGGAAGTAAACAATCATTGTAAATTAAAGAACAAGATTAAACATTCTCTCTCTCTCTCTCTCTCACACACACACACACATACACGCACACACACACACACACACAAGTACATATGCACCCATATACAGTTTTCCCTCCCTTTTCGGGGGAAGAGGTCGGAAGATAATTAAAAAACACATAAACCACCATGAATTATACTCCAAAGAGAACTCATTAGTTTAACTTGTCCTGGTTTATTGAAAAATTTACCTGTAATTAAATAATCAAGTGAAATTAGGATCTTGTAAGGTCTAAAGGAATTAATACTGACTCTTGGAATTATGCTGTTAGACCTTAAACATAATTCCAATGCTAGTATTTTTACACATAGGATTGTTGTTGAAATTACATGTAGGGAAATTTTATCATAATGATGGAGAAGTGGACAGAGCTAATACTCTGCTTACAGCTAAGGCTTTTTTGCAGCGTAATAACATTGATATTAAGGAAGTCAATACATTATGATAATACAGAAAACTTATTAGCAGTTTTAGAGGAAATAAAGGATGCATAAAAGGAAATAAAAAATGCTTCAGGCTGTCAGAAAAGCTGGATGATGATAGAAATATCAATCACAACTGCCTAAATTGATGACTACAGTGTCTTGAGAAGGCAGCGGGGTTTGAGGCTTGGAGAAGGGGAAGCATAAAGTTGTTCTCAGGCAGGAGAGAGAAATTTTGTAAGGGAAAAGATGCATACTTGTAATAACTAAGATGAATATGCTAAGAAAGGACCCTGAAAGACGTAATACAGAAGCAGCCTGTTACCCATACTACACAAACTCCCAAAGTCTTCTGCAGAAGCTATTGACAACTTAACTGTTTTGGGGGATTTTTGATGACCCATCTGGCTCCCCAACAGCAGAAGACCCTAACTGGTGCAGATTGCCAGGTAACCAGCATCTGACTCAAGAAGAGGAAAACAAAGTTGGCTATTCTAAATGTCTGCAGATTCTTCTTCTTTTCTCGTTCTCATATTTAGATCCTGTTTTTGCTTTTTGTAGATGAGATCAATATATGTATTAGTTTCCCTTGTATACAAGTAAATACCATGCTAATAATTATATATTCCTTGGCAAAGGGAATTATTCCTTGACAAAAAGAATGAGGTGAGATGGAGTTTACAGGAGATCTTTGGCTTATCAGGCCACCATTAAATCAGAATACACTCCAGATCCCTGAAGAAGACGGGTGTAATCCTCTTTAGTCACAGAGCCCCCTAAAATAGGCCTTTGCCTGTTCAATTCCCTCTCAAACTTCAAATGAGCACAGAGTTTATGTGGAACTGGGTACCATACAACTTCACTACCCTGAAAGGATCAAGTCCGGATTTCCCTGCACAGTGAAACAATTCCCCACTGCTTTTTTAAATTTTATTTTTATTTTATTTTTGTTATAAAATAATCACTGAACAATTTTATTTATTTGAATATTGTTTTACTTCTGAAGCTTCCAAGAATAAGAAATACTTTAAAAGGTGATCTAAAATTTAAGAAATAAAAAAAGCCTAAATCTTTATTATAATTTTACATGGTGGAAACAAGAGTCTAGAGTGAGAAGACTTGGCTCTACTTCTTATCAGCTACTGGATGCTGTCACTCATGTCATTTAACTTTTCTGCCTCCCTCATAAGGGAAACATTACTAAAAAATAAAAATTAAAAAAAAAAAAACAGCAGTCAGGTCTGAATGGTGGCATCCCCTTAATCTCTAATACGGGAGTATTTTCTAAATGCTTAGGCTCCCAGAACAATGTTATCATTAAGAGCATGGATTTAACAGGCCAGGTGTAGTGGCTCAGGCCTGTAATCCAAACACTTTGGGAGGCCAAGGCGGGTAGGTCCCTTGCATTCATGAGTTCAGAACTGGCCTGTGTAACACAGTGAGACTCTGTCTCTACAAAAAATACAAAAATTAGCCAGGTGTGGTGGTGCACAACTGCAGTCCCAGCTACCCGGGAGGCTGAGGCAGGAGAACCACCCGAGCCCAGGAGGTTTTGGCTGTAGTGAGCCATGATTGTGCCACTGTGCTCCAACCTGGGCAGCCCCACTGCTTTTTTAAAAATAAACGTTTTTTTTTTTTAAGAACTGTTTTAGATTTACCAAGAATTACAAAGATCATCTATGTTACCATACATCTAATCTCTCCTACTAGTAACATCTTACATCAATATGGTATATTTGTTACAATTAATTAGTCAATATTGATACATTATGAACTATGTGCTTTTTCAGATGTCCGTAGTTTTTACCTAACAGTATTTTTATTGTTGTTTTCCCAGGATACCACATTACATGTAGTCCTCATGTCCTCTTAGGTGCTTCTTGGCTGTGGCAATTTTCTTAGACATTCAGTGTTTTTGATGACCTTGACAGTTTGAAGATTATTGGTCAGGTATTTTGTAAATTTCTGTCAATCAGGATTTGTCTGTTGTGTTCCTCATGATTAGACTGAGGTTAAGTGTTTTGGAGAGCAAGACCAAACAAGTAAAATGCCGTTTTCTTCACTTCATACATATCAACATGACTTCTCACTGCTGAGGTCAACCTTGATTACCTGATTCAAGTGTTCATCGGATTTCTCCACTGGAATGCTATTCTTTTCCTCCTCTTTTCATACTGTACCTACTATTTGGAAGGAACTCCTTATGTCCAGCACACACCTAAGGAGTGGGGAGTTAGGCTCCATCTAGTTGAGGCCAGAGTATCTACATAAATTATTTGAAATTCTTCCTCATAGAAGATTTATCTATTCTCTTTCATTTATTTTTAATTCAATTGTTTATCTATACAACTACAGACTCATGGATGTTTATTTTGGATTATAACCTAATAATATCTCGTATTTGTTTCTTAAATTATTCCAATTTTAGCCATTAGGAGGTCTTTCAGTTCCTGTTTACCTTTGACATACTGCCATCAACATAGGGTTGTTTGTTTATTTTGAGCACTTCCTTACTTTCTGGCACTGAACCATTCTCTGGGCTCTTTTTGCAGATCAAAAATTGTCTGGGCTCTTTTTAATTAGGTCAGCAACTTTTGCCTCTACCCATTTCGGTAAGGTTATTGTGGATTCCCTGCCCCAGTACAAGAATCAGCCATTTCCCCAAGGATCCCTAGGATTTTTTCTTTGGACTAAGGTATTAGAAGCCAAGACCTGAATACTAAGGTACACTTCTTGCTACTGTGGTATCATTGCTTAGGCCCTCTGAGCAGACAGAGCAAGGGCATATAGGTATGTATACTAACCCATGTACATACACATATCTTTAAATATTTCTATATGTAAACACTGGTTATGTATATTAAACATGGGTTCAGACTGATGTCTCCAACTTTAATTCATTACCAGATGAACCATTCTAGCCTCTTTCCTCGCTTATCTGTACCTTCCCACTCCAATAGTAAGAAACCTGGCTCCCACAATCTGTAATTAATTTACTTAATTGCTTAACTCCAGTATATGTGTATAGTAGTATCAGAGTTATTAACCCAAACCCCCATGGGAAACAGCAGTTTCAACTACAGTACTGTTTATGCAGTTTTTTTTTGTTTTTTGTTTTTTGTTTTTTCCTTTACTGTTGCTGACTAGATTCATTTCCACATTTACTTAGGTCAGCAACTTCTGTCCCTATCCATTTGAGTGAGTTTATTTCATACATTTGTAATATAGTTAGACTGTTTCATCACAATCTGGATTTCATACCCAACAAGCCGTATATATCTGCAATAAATCCCACTTGATTGTGGTGTATAATTCTTTTTATACATTATTGGTTTGGATTTTCTAATCTTTTATTGAAGATTTTTGCACCTCTGTTCATGAGAAATGTTTGTGTATAGTTTCCCCATTTTCTTACAACTTTATCTGGTTGTAGTAACGAGGTAATGTGGGCCTCACATTCCCTCTGCTTCTATTTTGTGGACAAGATTGTGGAGAACTGATATTTCTTTCTAAAATGTTCGCTAGAATTTATCAATGAAACCATCTGGGTTGAGTGTTTTTCTTTTTTGGAAGGTTATTAACTATTGATTCAACTTCAAGAGGTACAAGCCTTTTCAGATTATTTATCTTAGTGTATATTTTAGTAGGCGGTGTCTTTCAAGGAAGTGGCCAATTTCAGCTAATTTATCAAATCTGTGGACATAAAAGTATTGTTAGTATTCTTTGTTATCTTTTTCATGAGCATACTCAGTAATAATGACCTTTCCTGCATTTCTGGTATTGTTACATTTTGCTTTCTTCTCTTTTTTTCTTGATTATACTGCCTAGATGTTTATAAAATTAATTGATTTTTTTCAAAGAATCAGCATTTGATTTTTTCAAAGAATCAGCATTTGATTTTTAAAATTTTTCCATTGTTTTCTTATTTTCATTTAATTGGTTTCTGCTCTAATTTTTATTATTTACTTTCTTTTGCAAGTTATACAATGTTGTTTTTTAATTTTTATGTATACATAGTAGGTGTATGGATTTATGGGATACATAAGATATTTTGATACAGGCATGCAGTGTGAAATATATCATGGAAAATGCAGTATCCATATCCTTGAGCATTTATCCTTTGTGTTACAAACAATCCAATTATACTCTTTAAGTTATTTTAAAATGCATAATTAAATTATTGACTATAGTCACTGCATTGTGCTATCAAATGGTATTATGCATTCTTTCTATTTTTTGTACCCATTAACCACCCCTACACCACCCCACAACACCCTAGTACCCTTCCCAGCCTCTGGCAACCATCCTTCTACTCTCTATGTCCATGAGTTCAATTGTTTTGATTTTTAGATTCCACAGATTAGAACATGCTGTGTTTGTCTTTCTATACTTGCCTGATTTCACATAACATAATGATCTCCAGTTTCATCCATGTTGTTGCAAATGACTGGATCTCATTCTTTTGTATGGCTGAATAGTACTCCGTTGTATGTATGTACTACATTTTCTTTATCCATTTATCTGCTAATGGACATTTAGATTGCTTCCAAATCTTAGCTATTGTAAACAGTGCTGCAACAAACATAGGAGTGCAGATATCTCTTTGATATACTGATTTCCTTTCTTTTATGTATATACTCAGCAGTGGGATTACTGGATCATGTGAACCCCAAATATCTGAGATGATCTCAGTTAATTTATAATGTTTATTTTGCCAAGGTTGAGGACGTGTGCCCGTGACATAGCCTCAGGAGGTCCTGATGACATGTGCCCAAGGTGGTCAGAGCACAATTTGGTTTTATACATTTTAAAGACATGATGATAAGGAGCTAGAAATAAATTATTTAGGCAGATAGTGATGGCTATTGCCTTGGCAGAACAGCCCCTTCTAACAAAAAGAAGCCACCAAATCACTTCTCTTCTGATAAAAAGCAGCCTGAGACATTGAGCTGCAAACATAGATAAGCAAGCTGGAAGCTTGTGCAGGGGAATGCCAGCAGCTGTGTCAATAGAAAAGGGATACCTGGGGGCCAGGCATGTCCAACATGGCGTCTCCATATTCCTTTTTTTTGTTACCACATATACAGTAAAGAAATGGGCAACACGGCACAGCCCAGGCAGAGGACCCGCTTGCATACTAAAAGATTAGGGTGGGGGCAGCCAGAAATTTGTGCCCTATGCAAAAGGCACATCTAGTCCTAAACAGTTTTTCATGTCCTATGCAAATGGCACACCTGGTCAAACCAATTTTTTGTGCCGTATATAAATCAAACACCACTTCCTCACCAGGTGTCTATAAAACCCCCTGCTTTTCACCGCACATCTGGCAACCCATTTCTCCGGGAACCAACTCTGCAGCAGAGAGCTCTTTCTTTTGTCTACTAAATTTCTGCTTTTAACCTCACTCTTGTTGTGTCCTCTTCGTTCTCTGTGGCCATGAAACCATGAACTTCGGGTGAATCTCCAGACAACGAGGTCGTTTCATTGAGACATCAATCAATGTGTGTAAGATGTACATTGGTTCCATCCAGAAAGGTGGAACAACTCAAGCAGGGAGGGGGCTTCCAGGTCACAGGTAGGTGAGAGACAAAGGGTTGCATTCTTTTAGGTGTCTGATTAGCCTTTCCAAAGGAGGCAATCAGATATGCATTTATCTCAGTGAGCAGAAGGAAGACTGAATAGAACGGGACCAGCTTTGCCCTAAGGAGTTCTCAGCTAGACTTTTTCCTTTAGTGATTTGGGGGTTCCAAAATTTATTTTCCTTTCACAACTATATGGTAGCTCAATTTTTAGTTTTTTGAGGACCCTCCAAACTGTTCTTCAGAGGGTTTGTATTAATTTACATCCCCACCAACAGTATACAAGGATTCCCTTTTCTTTATATCCTTGCCAGCATTTGTTATTGCCTGTCTTTGGATATAAGCCATTTTAACTGGGGTGTGATGATATCTCATGATAGTTTTGATTTGCATTTCTCTGATGATCAGTGATGTTGAAAACCTTTCCATATGCCTGTTTGCCATTTATATGTCTTCTTTTGAGAATGTCTATTCAAATGTTTTGCCCATTTTTGATTGGATTATTAGATGTTTTCCTATAGAGTTGTTTGAACCCCTTATATATTCTGGTTATTAATCCATTTTCAGATAAGTAGTTTGAAAATAATTTCTCCCATTATGTGGGTTGTCTCTTCATTTTGTTGATTGTATCTTTTGCTGTGCAGAAGCTTTTGAGCTTGATGTGATCCCATTTGTTCATTTTTGCTTTGGTTACCTGTGTTTGTGGAGTATTGCTCAAGAAATCTTTGCTGAGACCAATGTTTAGGAGATTTTCCCCAATGTTTTCTTATGGTAGTTTCATTGTTCGAGGTCTTAGATTTAAGTCTTTGTTTCATTTAGATTTGATTTTTGTATATGGCAAGAGATAGGGGTCTAGTTTCATTTTTCTGAATATGTATATCCAGTTTTCCCAGCACTATTTATTAAAGAGACTGTCTTCCCCAGTGTATGTTCTTGGCACTTTTTTCAAAAACGAATTCACTGTAGGCATGTAGATTTGTTTCTGGGTTTTCTATTCTGTTTTATTGGTCTATGTTCTATTGACCTGCTTAATTCCTTATCTGGTATTTCAAAGATTTCATCTTGGTTTGGGTCCGTTGCTGGAGAGTTAGTGTGATCTTTGTTTTGTCATATTACCAGTTATTTTTCTGGTTCCTTCTCATTTGGGTAGACTATTTCTTCTAATTATTCTTGAATTTATGTTTGATTTGATTGTGTTTCTTTTGTTTGTTTGCTTTTAAATTTATTTTTCCCCCTTAAGGATGAGACTTTAATGCTTATAGTTACTTATAGCCCAGTTTGGTTTTTGGTGCTTTCAGGGTGAAGACTCTGTAAGAGTTCTTTGGTTATAGAGTTCTTTGTATGATGGCTTTCTCATATACTGGTTGCAGTAGCAATGTGCTCAGTGTGTGACCAAGTTCATTGTCTCCTATGCAGTTGGAATGGTAGACATCTCTTAAAGCTTATCTCACATTTCTCCATGGCATTTACTTTTTTATTTATTTATTTTTCCCCAGTATTTTATTTACTTGTTTGATTGTTCAGGCTTCAGGCCAGTAGGGGAGGTGTCCCTGGGTAGGAACCACTTGTAACTAAAGCAAGTGAGTAAATGAAGTCCCAGGCTTGACAGAAGTGGTTGGAGGAACTCTGAGTGAGTTGCACTGAGGTCTTATCAAGGGGAAGGGTTGGAGCCACCTCTGCTCCCCTGACAGGTGAGCAGGAAAGTTATCCACCTCTCAGACATGCTCTTGTCCCAGTGCTCTGGCTATTCAGGTTAGACAGGCACCTCTTTTCATCTGAAGGAATGTTGATGTTCCAAATAGAGAGGAATTGTGACTCTGTCTCTCTCCTGCAAGCCTGAACCTGGAAGGTGCTCCTCCTGTGGGGATGCAGTTACCTGATGTGTTCCAGAAAGGCTATCTAAAGTGGCACCCACACCAAGCTCTCATAGGAGAAGGCCCAACTGTGACTATGGTGGTAGACAAGGGGAGAAAGACTTCCTCTTCTCCAAGACCTTTCATGTGCACCAGGGCTGTCTGACTGTTGGGACAGAGCCAAAGACTTTCCCCACTGAGCCCAGCACTTCAACTGTGCCTCTGCTGAAGTAAGCTTTCCAGCAGTGAAAAGATCTAGTGCTCAAGGTCTGTCATTTGGATTCTTTTGTCTCATGGTATGTTCCCTTGATGTACACTTCCACTTCCCCTGTGAGAGTCCCTGGGAGCCAGACTACTGTGAGTGTTGTTGCTCCTCTGAGTCTAGCTGCCCAATGAAGTTGCCATACTCCAGAGTGGTGCTGGAAAATGTCTGAAAGGGATCTGGCAATGTGACCTGTCCTCAAGTTTCCCGGCAGTGGGTAGCAGCACCAGTTCTAATAGGAGTGGCAGAGGAGTGACGTAGACTCTGTGAAATTCCTTGGTTATTGATAGCCTTAGCCTTAGCGTGTTGGCTTTCTTGACTGCTGGTTATAGTAGTAATGAACTGGTCATGTGGACAAACTCAGGACCTTCTGTTTAGCCAGAGTGGTGCAGGCAGTGGTGATAGCTGAGATCTCGAAGCCGTTTTCTCCTTCTTCGGCACAGTGTTATACTACCAGGAGATATTGTAATGGACTATGTTGGTTGGCCTCGCTGTGGTGGTTGCGGTAGCAGTGGGATGTTTGCTTGCCTTATGTTTCAAGGGGGAGAGGTGTACTCTGGTTTCTCAGGCAATGGGCAGGGCCATGTAGCTCCCAAGAGATTGTCAATTCTGTCCTTTGTGTAAAGCTACCAGGGCTGTGGCGGGACAAAGCCAGGTGGGGCCTGGGTTGGGTGTGTTTGCACAGGAGTGGGTCTCAGGCCACTGGGTTGATGTTCCAGAAAGAAGCATTGCCAGCTCTGCTGCACAGAAGAGTTTGTGCAGGGAGTAGGGAGTAGCAGGCAGTGGTAAGTTCCATAGTTCCCATGCACGTGGCAAGAAGGATCCACTCCCACAGTGTTCCACTGGCAACAGTGAGCTAAGCTCCAGTCAGCCTGTAATCAGAACTTGCCACTGCCTGGAGTCATAAGCTTTCCCCTAGGAGATTGCAACCAAGGCTTTCAGGCCACACCTCTCCCTATAGCTGCAAAGCCCTGCGCCCAGTTTCAGCACCCATGACTCCTGTACACGTGACCCCAGCACTCACAGGCTGCTTTTCACTCTTCTCTGCTCCGGCCTTGGCCAAAGGAGCTCGTCCCCACCTGAGGTTGTATTGTGAAACCCCATTGGGAGCTTCTTGCAACCTGCAACCACTGCCTGAACTTTTTGGCTGTCCTCTGCAGAGTCCCCTGTGAGGAACAGTAAGGAATGGCTGGCTGCCTTTGATCCATGGTGGGATCTGGGAGTACGTACAAGGGTCTTCCGGCCACTGCTCCTACTTTTATATTCCATGACCTCCCCCAAGTCAGTTCCTTCACTGGTTGGAGTTAGGGCCTTCCCCTTCAGGGTCCCTGGTGGGAGTGTGTATGCCCGAGGCAAAGTCTCCCCACGTGCATGGGAACTATGGGGCTTACCACTGGGGACTCACAGCCCTTCGCCTGACTCACAGTGTAGACTGCAGCTTTCTGCCTTATTCAAAGTGTCCTTAGATTCCTTCGGTTTTTCTGTTCAGTTACCATGTCGCTTCTTGAAAAAAAGTTTACAATGTGAAATTCTACACACTATTTTGTCCTTCCAAGTGGGAGAGGTATACTAGCAATGCCTCTAATCCACCATTTTGGAAAAAACAAAAACAACAAAAAAACAACTTTGGTCCATTTTTTTCATCAGATTATTTTGTGCTAATGAGTGGTTTGAGTTCCTTATATATTTTGGATATTAATCCCTTGTTAGTTATATAGTTGCAAATATTTTCTCCCATTTGCAGGTTGTTTCTTCACTTTGTTGATTGTTTCCTTTGCTATGAAGAAGCTTTTTAACTTTATATAAGCCCTCTTGCTTATATTTATGTTTGCTTTTGTTGCCTGTGCTTTTGCGGTCTTAGCCAAAAAAAATCTTTGCTCAGACCAATGTCATAGAGCATTTTCTAGTGTTTTCTATTAGTAGTTTCATAGTTCCCAGCCTTACATTTAAGTCTTTAATCTATTTTGAATTGATGTTTTATATGCTGTAAGACAGGGAACGAGTTTCATTCTTCTGCATATAGATATCCAGTTTTCCCAGCACCATTTATTAAAGAGAATGTCCTTTCTCTAATTTAGGTTCTTGGCACATTTGTTGAAAATGAATTGGCTGTAACTGCATGGATTTATTTCTGTGTTCTTTATTTTATTCCATTGGTCTCTGTGTCTGTTTTTATGCCAATATCATGCTGTTTTGGTTACTATAGCTTTGTAGTATTTGGGAAATTCAATAGATATCTAGTTTAATTTCAGTAATCAATAAATTATACAAAAAAATAAAGATTCCTTTGAAAGTAACAAAAAAAGTGTGACCTAATAGAGAAAAACTTTGAATAACATAAATAAAACTTTGCTGATAGACAAAAAAGTAGATTTATTAATCAATGGGAAGATAGAATATTGTACTCTATTGTTCATATATTAATTTGCTGCTTTAATTTAATCCCCACCAAAATTCATTTTGGGAAGCTAATTCATGAATATAGGGGCAAAAAAACCCAAACAAAATATTAGCAAACCATACCATATACCACGTACAGGATAAAATAATTGTAACATATTATGACTAAAATGAGTATATTTCAAGATTGTAAGGATAGTTTAACATTAGAATATATGTAAAGATCATTCTCAACAAGAGCTGATTAAAAGAGAAAAGCAATATCTGTACTTCAGAGTGGCATAAAAATAATGTCATAAAATTCAGCGTATCTTTGATTCCAGTAAACTAATAATATAAATGAACTTCTAAACTTGATAAACAGAATCAAACAAAAAACTTAAACAGACATCCCTTATAATAAGAAAAATTAGAAGCATCCTCTTAAAATTTAGAAACAAACAAGAATGTCAATTAGCACTGCTTCTAATCATTATTGGACTGGAGATCTTAGTGCAACAGAAACAGAAAAGAAATTTAAATGTGTGTGTGAACACGTGTGTGTGTGTTTATCAGAATGGGGAGAAAATATCATTATACAGTGGTTATTATTACTTAGAGTTTCTACAAACAAATATTATAAATAAGAAAATGTTAGTGAGTTGCCTGGCTATAACATCAACATAAATCAAGAAACAGATAGAAGCATAATTTAAAAGAATGTACCCTTTACATAGCAATAATAACAACAAGATTCACAGAGAAAAAAAAAAGTCTAGTAGAATATGTATTAAGATGTAAGTGTGACACCAGCTCCTCCTTGTACCTCTGGTAGAATTCGGCTGTGAATCCATCTGGTCCTGGACTTTTTTTGGTTGGTAGGCTATTAATTATTGCCTCAATTTCAGAGCCTGCTATTGGTCTATTCAGGGATTCAACTTCTTCCTGGTTTAGTCTTGGAAGAGTGTAAGTGTCCAGGAAATTATCCATTTCTTCTAGATTTTCCAGTTTATTTGCATAGAGGTGTTTAGAGTATTCTCTGATGGTAGTTTGTATTTCTGTGGGGTCGGTGGTGATATCCCTTTTATGTGCCATTCCTTTTGAAACTATTCCAATCAATAGAAAAAGAGGGAATCCTCCCTAACTCATTTTATGAGGCCAACATCATCCTGATACCAAAGCCTGGCAGAGACACAACAAAAAAAGAGAATTTTAGACCAATATCCCTGATGAACATCGATGCAAAAATCCTCAATAAAATACTGGCAAACCGGATTCAGCAACACATCAAAAAGCTTATCCACCATGATCAAGTGGGCTTCATCCCTGGGATGCAAGGCTGGTTCAACATTCGCAAATCAATAAACATAATCCAGCATATAAACAGAAGCAAAGACAAGAACCACATGATTATCTCAATAGATGCAGAAAAGGCTTTTGACAAAATTCAACAGCCCTTCATGCTAAAAACGCTCAATAAATTCGGTATTGATGGAACGTACCTCAAAATAATAAGAGCTATTTATGACAAACCCACAGCCAATATCATACTGAATGGGCAAAAACTGGAAACATTCCCTTTGAAAACTGGCACAAGACAGGGATGCCCTCTCTCACCACTCCTATTCAACATAGTGTTGGAAGTTCTGGCTAGGGCAATCAGGCAAGAGAAAGAAATCAAGGGTATTCAGTTAGGAAAAGAAGAAGTCAAATTGTCCCTCTTTGCAGATGACATGATTGTATATTTAGAAAACCCCATTGTCTCAGCCCAAAATCTCCTTAAGCTGATAAGCAACTTCAGCAAAGTCTCAGGATACAAAATTAATGTGCAAAAATCACAAGCATTCTTATACACCAGTAACAAACAGAGAGCCAAATCATGAATGAACTTCCATTCACAATTGCTTCAAAGAGAATAAAATACCTAGGAATCCAACTTACAAGGGATGTAAAGGACCTCTTCAAGGAGAACTACAAACCACTGCTCAGTGAAATAAAAGAGGACACAAACAAATGGAAGAACATACCATGCTCATGGATAGGAAGAATCAATATCGTGAAAATGGCCATACTGCCCAAGGTTATTTATAGATTCAATGCCATCCCCATCAAGCTACCAATGAGTTTCTTCACAGAATTGGAAAAAACTGCTTTAAAGTTCATGTGGAACCATAACAGAGCCTGCATCTCCAAGACAATTCTAAGTCAAAAGAACAAAGCTGGAGGCATCACGCTACCTGACTTCAAACTATACTACAAGGCTACAGTAACCAAAACAGCATGGTACTGGTACCAAAACAGAGATATAGACCAATGGAACAGAACAGAGTCCTCAGAAATAAGACCACACATCTACAGCCATCTGATCTTTGACAAACCTGAGAGAAACAAGAAATGGGGAAAGGATTCCCTATTTAATAAATGGTGCTGGGAAAATTGGCTAGCCATAAGTAGAAGGCTGAAACTGGATCCTTTCCTTACTCCTTATACAAAAATTAATTCAAGATGGATTAGAGACTTAAATGTTAGACCTAATACCATAAAAATCCTAGAGGAAAACCTAGGTAGTACCATTCAGGACATAGGCATGGGCAAGGACTTCATGTCTAAAACACCAAAAGCAACGGCAGCAAAAGCCAAAATTGACAAATGGGATCTCATTAAACTAAAGAGCTTCTGCACAGCAAAAGAAACTACCATCAGAGTGAACAGGCAACCTACAGAATGGGAGAAAATTTTTGCAATCTACTCATCTGACAAAGGGCTAATATCCAGAACCTCAAAGAACTCAAATTTACAAGAAATAAACAACCCCATCAAAAAGTGGGCAAAGGATATGAACAGACATTTCTCAAAAGAAGACATTCATACAGCCAACAGACACATGAAAAAATGCTCATCATCACTGGCCATCAGAGAAATGCAAATCAAAACCACAATGAGATACCATCTCACACCAGTTAGAATGGCGATCATTAAAAAGTCAGGAAACAACAGGTGCTGGAGAGGATGTGGAGAAATTAGGAACACTTTTACACTGTTGGTGGGATTGTAAACTAGTTCAACCATTATGGAAAACAGTATGGTGATTCCTCAAGGATCTAGAACTAGATGTACCATATGACCCAGCCATCCCATTACTGGGTATATACCCAAAGGATTATAAATCATGCTGCTATAAAGACACATGCACACGTATGTTTATTGCGGCACTATTCACAATAGCAAAGACTTGGAATCAACCCAAATGTCCATCAGTGACAGACTGGATTAAGAAAATGTGGCACATATACACCGTGGAATACTATGCAGCCATAAAAAAGGATGAGTTTGTGTCCTTTGTAGGGACATGGATGCAGCTGGAAACCATCATTCTTAGCAAACTATCACAAGAACAGAAAACCAAACACCGCATGTTCTCACTCATAGGTGGGAACTGAACAATGAGATCACTTGGACTCAGGAAGGGGAACATCACACACCGGGGCCTATCATGGGGAGGGGGGAGGGGGGAGGGATTGCATTGGGAGTTATACCTGATGTAAATGACGAGTTGATGGGTCTGACGAGTTGATGGTTGCAGCACACCAACATGGCACAAGTATACATATGTAACAAACCTGCACGTTATGCACATGTACCCTAGAACTCAAAGTATAAAAAAAAAAAAAAAAAAAAAAAGATGTAAGTGTGAAAAGCCACCCTTAAAATCTTAAAAACAAAATACATAATTATGTGTTGCCGACCTTGGGATAAGAAATAATTTACTAAGGATAAACACAAATAAGTTCATTCAATTCAACTAAATCAAAATAAGAACTTTGTTCAATGAAAGAAACAATAAGAAAAGTAAAAAGAAAATATAAGCAACAATCAGAAAGAAGAAAACTATAACACATGTAACTTACTAAAGATTAGTTCTTACAATGTAAATATATATATATATATTACTGGTATATTACTTTAGAAAATAATTTAGATTTTTTCCTTATAAAGTTGAAAATGTATTTCCTATGACTCGGCAATTAGTCCTAGGTATATAAAGTGGAAAAGCTCTTGCTTGTGTTCACCAGGAGACATGTGAAAGAATGTTCACAGAAGCACAATTAATAATAGCAAAACCTGAACAAATTCAAATGTATAGGAGATAAGAGATAGAAAATAAGTATATTTCGGTGTATCATCACAGTACAAAACATACAGCAGTGAAAATCAATGACTTTCAGCTCTACAAAGCTATATGAGAGGACCTTAAAAACATACTATTAAGGAATTATAAAGCAAGTTCCAGAACTTAATATAGTTTAGCCATACATACATATAATAAAACTATTTGGAAAAAATGCAAATGATTATTACATACCAGATTCAGTTTAATTGTTACACGCGCGCGTGCGTGTGTGCGTGTGTGTGTGTGTGTGTGTGTGACGTGGGTAAATTTAAGTTACTGGTCATGTTTGTAAGGGTAAATATTAATAGACATATAATGAAAAAAATAGTTTTCTCTGATTTATATCCGGAAAAGAATCCTCCTCCCTTTCAAAGCATTTTATTTAGAAAACGTGTAAATTCTTTCTTTTTTCCTTTTAGATATATGTACATTTTATAAAAAACCTAAATAAACTTCTTTCCAGATTTACAACCCAGGAATATCTTTCTTAGGAACCTAGATGCTGTGTCTTTGGAATATAATCATCAAAGGTTTTCTGTTTTCTTTGGGAGAGTGGGCTCCTCACTTCAGCTTGAGTCTAGCTCAAAAACTACCTCCTATCATAAAGACATGAGAAGTTTATTTTTCCTTTGGTTAAAGCCAGTTAGCTAACATAGATATTCACTCCAACTATCAAGTGAATTTGAGATGAACTGTGTGGGACAAACATTGCAGTCAAGTCCTCTTACTTGAGACTAGTTATTTTTTTCTCTTGAGAACGTTGTTATAATGAGTTGTGTCTGCTTAACTATAGAAAAGGGTGAAATTTCTTTCTGTCTTTGTAATCTCTTTAACAGATTGCCTGAGAGGCACGTGACATTTTGGTTTAATGCTTACTCAATAATAAAACTGCTTTCTTTCTCTTCTACTTTCGTTGGAGAGATTTTCTGAGTGACAGGAAATTTTGTTTTAAATTATATTTCCCTAACAGGTTCTCCTTTTGGATTTGGGACTTAAGTTCATGAGGATTCATTATATGATTGTGATGCATAACTTACAAATACACACACACAGATATGTATTATTTGGATGATCACATAACATTTTAAAACATATTAAATAAAATATTTGAGCCTGTACAAAATAATCTTCAGAGCTGAAGTTAGATAGCCAGCTGGTAATTGTTTACAGCAAATATATAAAATTAAGTTTTAATAATCTTAATATGTAGATCTCATATAAATTAATGTTTTAAATATGCTGCTAGGCTGTCTAAGGTTAGGACATGACCTTAGCAAGGCAACTCCTTTGGTCTCTGACATTTCTTAGGGATGAAGGAAATGAGATGTGAACTGTCAACAGCAAACCCTCCTAGCCATGGGGTGAATGAGTGCTTCAGTTCTAAAGAGGGATCTGAGGGGCGCAGCTGTATCTTTTTCCTGACAAGATAGCGAACTAACATGTCTCCGTCCTTCAAGCTCAATTCAAAATTTGCCACAGAAGCAAGAATTATAAGTCACGGAAACCAACATAAGAAAAGCCATGTGAATAGTTTTGTAAAACTGAAATTAAAGGTAAAAAGAAAAAAGACAAGTAATGAAAATAGAAAGAATTAGCTAAAATTACCAGAGCAATCCAAATATAATAGTATTCAAATAAAAGTAAATGTTTTCCTAGCATTTCTAGACACAGAACACTAAGATTGGATTTTTAAAAAAACAATTCAAAAATGTCTACCAAGATGTAACCAGAAATGTTGAAAATAAAAGGCATACACAAAAAATTCTAGATGCATATAATACCTAGGTGTGCAAGGTAAACCTCTGAAACTAACAAAATAAACTGTAGGAGAACATCTTTTTGCTGGAAGAATTCAGAAGAACATCGTCAAGGTAGTAAGATCCAGAATATCCAAGGAAATCCTGAATGTAAACAGGAAAAATAGGTAAAGGATGGATAATTTGTATACAAATAGCTGTTCATCTTTGATCACTCAACAAAAATGCAAATTAAAAGAGATGCTATTCACAATCATCAGTTTAATAATATTGGAAGTCGGCAATATAAAAGTTTTGTGAGGATGAAGAGCAATGGGTCCCTGTTTGAAATCTGAACTGGTAAAGGCTTTCTGGAGAGTAATAGGACAACACTTAATACAATTAAGTATATATGTTTGTTTTCGGTGGTGAGTGGGTGGAGAACCTCCCATCTGAAATGGGAAAATTGTTTTTTCAGTCTGGCATAATGTAGAGTCCTCTTTAGAACTCTCTTAATAACTTGGGAAAATCACCCATTCTGTTTCAAGCTTTTTTGGAGGTATTTGTAGGAAAATGCAGCAAATTTATAGTGACTTAACCAAATAATGGTTATCTTCTCCTTTTCTGAAGACCTAACCATGGGAAGAACGCACAGGAACAGGAAAAGAGGAGAGAAAGAGACACCGTTATAACATTAAGATACACTAATTAACCCTGTTAGTAGACAGAATGACAGATTTGAATTTATTTACTTCTCATGTGTTTACTTGCATCATTAATATACCTGAGGAGTTACTACAGTAATGACAATAAATATACTTTTGGGACTAGATAAGTAATTGATATTTAATTTGACATGTACATGTATTTAATATCTAGGTAATAGTAAATTTAAGCAGAGGAAATTTAAAAAATTCACACCGTGGTTTATTGTTTCAATAGTCTTAATCAAAATGTGTATCAGTCTGCTTTCTGGAGAACTTTAAATAAAAATGTATTTAGATTTTTGTAATTTTCTAATGAACTTTAACTCACAAAAAGTCAGCAGATGTTTTCTACACCTTCAAGGATAAAAAATAGATTTCTCTTTTTAAAGAATCAGTTTTACAAGTAAGAAGTGAGCATATACCCCAGATTCCTCTGACTCATAACAAATCCTGAGTAATTAGTTGCTAGTATCTACTTAGTTTTCAAAGAATATGACAACATTAGTAACATGAGTTTACAGTCACTGAATACACACCTTAATTTCCTTTCAACAATGTCGGATCCCCTTCTTATTTGTGAATAATGTAATTTTACAGATTTCAAATTATCTAGGTAATAATGACAGTTCAAAACCATTTAAGAGGCCAAGTTTCATTTGCCAAATGTGTAACTGTGTTTTCTACTTTGAACAGCTTACATGACTCAGAGTTCAATAATCGTTAGTGAATTTCATCAGATCACTTTTCAAAACATATCTTTAAAGTCATAATGAAATCTCAGGCCAAATAGATACATTTTCATTGCAATTTATTATTATGTAAACAATTGTTTATGGTAATATTTGAAATTGTTTAATAAATCCATTTATTTAATAATTCCCAAAGGTGTTTTGGAATGGGTCTTGTCCTTCAATTTGATAAAAAGAGATAATTGTTTGATTTATTTTAGATTTATGGGAAATTTAGCACCATTTTAAGACAATGATCTTATGAAATGAAATACAAATCATCCTGACTCATGGTGGTTCAGTTTATAATTTTTTGACTTGAAGATGATGCGAAAGTGATGTGCACCCAGTAAAAACTAGACCTCAAAGTTTGATCTTTTACCGAACTAGGGATACGCAGCATGATACCCTTTTGCAGTGCTGGGCTGTGGTGGGGAGCCATGACTCCTAGTCAGCCATGTGATTATGGGTAAACAACCCATACTCTACAGTGTAGTGCGTTGCCAGCATTTCTTGCATATTTTGTTTTGTGTTTAGCGTACCATCACATGTATAAAACACCCATCTATGTCTCCTGCTTAAGGTGAGAAGAAGAGGAAAGCGATTACTCGAGATAAAACGTAAGAGAATTTCCCAGCATGAAGGCAGCAAGCCAGTAATGGCCTCTGCACATGAGTTATAACTTCCATAATCAATTATCATGACCCTCTTAAAGGATAAGAAGTGAATTAGTGATGCAATGAAACCATCGTCATCCGTTAAATTCACTGTCATTATGAAAAACCAGCCAGGCCACTTGAAATTACTTGCCATGTGATGGAAAACAAGATTCAGAACCACATACCTCTTAGCCTATTGATGAGCCAGGTAGGCAAGAAGTTTTTCAGTACACTAAAAGTACGTGCCAATGATCCTACATATATGGAACTGTTTATAGCAAGTCGTGGGTGGTCCCAACTCTTCAAAAGGCAGCATAATTTTCATAAAGTGAAGGTCAGTGGTGAGGCAGCAAGTGCCAATACTGAAGGTGTCAAAGCTTTTAAGAAAGAACTGCACAGGATAATTGTGGGTAAGAAATAATTATCAGAACAAATATTTAATGTTAATTAAATGAGCTTTTTCTGGACCTGTATACCAGAGTGTATATACAGATGTGTCTTGACTTACAATGGGGTTACCTCCTGACAAACACATCATAGATTGAAAACATCATAAGTCAAAAATCTATTTAATACACCTAACCTATCAAACACCATAGTTTAGCTTAGCCTACCTTAAACAGGTCCAGAACACTTCCAGTAGCCTGCAGTTAGGCAAAATCATCTAACACAAAGCCTACTTTATAATAAAGTGTTGAATATCTCTTCTCTCCTGTAATCTTTTAAATACCGTACTGAATGTGAAAAACAGAATGGTTATATGAGTACTCAAAATATGGTTTCTACTGAATGTGTATCATTTTCACACTATCATAAAGTAAAAAATTGTGAGTCAAACCATTATAAGTAGAGGACTGTAAATTCATCAACAGTCCAAGACAGTGCCAGTATTCAAAGCATTCAAAAACTGTGTAATACTGGTTTTAGGCTGAAATGTTACAGAGTTCAAATTAAAGCCTTTCCTCATCTACCACTCCAAGAATCCTAGAGCATTCAAGAATGTGAGCAAGCATATTCTTCCTGTTTATTAGCACCTTGGCCAAAAAGCCTGCATGACATCCACATTGTTTGAAGACAGGTTTTTGAATTGTTTTATTCTTCAGGCAAGAGAATATTGTAGGCAAAACAATGTCACATTCAAAATTCTTCTGATTTTAAACAATGCTCCAGGGCATCCACGGCATATAGGTGACATGAATCTTGATGTAATGAGTGTGTATTTGCTGTGAAACACAACCACACTCTTCAACCAACAGACCAAGGCTTAACTGCTGCATTAAAAGAATACTATTTATGCCAAACATTTTCACAGGCTATTGAAGCTACTGAATATGGCCAAACACTTAAGAGTTTTGGAAAGGTATTAAGATTCTAAATGTTATCTGGAACATCACTGCAACATGGGAAAAAGTCACACAGCAGTGCGTAAATGACATTTTGAAGAAAATTTTGAAGACATATGAACACATTCAAAGGCTTTAATAAAAATTCCACTATTGGTGAAATAGTAAGTAATAAGATATTGGTGCTTAAGAAACAGCTAGAATTGGGCATTGATGAAATGGTTATTTATGAACTTGTTGGCATTGATGCTAGAGAGCTTTCCAACGAGGAGCTGATCAAACTGGAGGAAGACAGAAGTAAAGAAGTTGAAGCAAAGGAAGAAATTGTACCTGAGGCACAGAAAATGTACAACAAAGAAGCTGTCAGAGGTGTTTGCTACTGTCAGCAATGGCATGTTCATGTCAGAAAAAAAGTGGACATCAATTATGAGGAATTTACAAGACATCATGGGCAGATACGGGATGTTTTTGCTTGCTATAGGGAAATACATAATGAAAAGAAGAAACAAACTGTGTGGTCAAAACTTGACATCTTCCTGGAGAACACTATGCCTACTAAACTGTCACCAAGTTTTGATGCCCCAGTGCATTCTACCAGCTATTCTAGAGCCTCATCAGAAGATAGAGAAATTGATGACCTAGGCACTGTAGTATTCCCATAATCCAGCATTAATTTTAGTTCAATGCATCAAACATTCTGCAGGCTCACTACGCTTTCAGCTGTATATGTTAATAGTGAGTACCCAAATTTTCACTTTCATTACAGTATTCAATAAATTACACGAGAGACACTCAGCACTTTATTATAAAATAGGCTTTATAGTAAATGATTTTGCTCACTGTATGCTAATGAAAATGTTCTGAATATGTTTAAAGTAGGATAGGTTAAGTTATTGATGTTTGGTGTATTAAATGCATTTCCAACTTAATATACTTTCAACTTAAAATGGGTTTATCAGGAGGTAACCCCATTGTAAGTTAAGGAGCATCTGTACTGATTTATAAAGCATGCACACAAGCACACATACAATTTAATCTGATTGAACCTTTTGTGAATACCTGATCATTGAGGAACCAAAATAATGTTTATGGTGAAATTCTGTGCTCCATGCGGAATATCACAGATGTCTTGGATTTACCAATACCATAAGTTGTTTCCTTTTTCACTAAGATGATTTTTTTCTTACAGAACAGGATCATGTGGCAACAAAGTTTTATTTCCAGTAGGGTTGATAACAAAATATATATTTCCTGATAGCTTAGTTAAAAAATGATTGTTGGTATAACAGATGAAAGAGATTAAAGGAAAAGTAAGAAGCATCTCTTTCCTAGCAAAGATGAGCTTCAAAGAGAAGAAATTAGAGCACAGTTTTTGTGATATTAAGAATATATAAAATCCAGTCCCAGTCAATCATATTGATTACAGTTTTTAAAAATATATGACATGAGCAAATGAGCTAAAGTTCATTTTAGAAATACATTTGAATTAATGCCAATAGAATTAGATTTAATACTAGCTTTGATTTTTTTATTTTTTATTTATTTATTTATTTATTTATTTATTTTGAGATGGGCCTTGCTCTGTCACCCAGGCTGGAGTGCAGTGGCATAATCTTGGCTCACTGCAACCTTCGCCTCCCAGGTTCAAGCAATTCTCTTGCCTCAGCCTCCTGAGTACATGAGATTACAGGCACATGCCACCACGCCCGGCTAATTTTTGTATTTTTAGTAGAGACGGGGTTTCACCATGTTGACCAGGCTGGTCTCGAACTCCTGACTTCGTGATCTGCCCGCCTTGGCATCCCAAAGTGCTGGGATTACAGGCATGAGCCACTGCACCCAGCCCAGTTTTGATAAATTTTTTATTCCGGTGTTTAAAAACCTAAGCGTTTACTACAGTTAAGTTCTGGAACCCAAATTCAGCAGGTCTCATATTATAATTGCTATTTGCTTTTTAATATCCTTAAGTGACTTGTGTCAATTTTGTTCAAAAAAATTGAAATTGAGTTTAAGGAATGAAAAATAAAATAATTTTATGCAGGTAGCTCTCTAATAAACCAAAGGATCAAGTAAATATTAAAAACTGACAAAGCAGAAAAAGAACTTGTATTAAGGAGATACTTCTATTTAGGTATCTGTGTTAAATTGGGATTGTGAAAAAAATTCCGCAAGGAAATTCTTAGGCAGAAAAATGATGGCTTATTACCTCGGTTAGGGGAAACTAAAAAAGGAGCAAGGCCAGGGTGCAGGTCAAAAGGAGAAGCTAGAGAAATTTACCTGAATATTATTTTTGATTCCCTTTATTGGTATCTGCAACTTTTCTCAGGGCCCTCATGAAACTCAGAACAAATCTTTAATTCCCAAACATTTTATTCTTTCCAGCTTCCATGAAAATCTATATAGGCAGACATGAGAGATACTGGAGATTTGGTTCCAGACCACACCATAAAGCAAATGTTGCAATAAAGTGAGTCACACAATGTTTTTTGTTTCTTTGCATATAAAATTTATGTTTATATTATATTGTGGTTTATTAAGCATGCAATAATTCATTTTACGTCTTAACAATGGATTTTATTGCTAAAAATGATGATCATCTGAGCCTTCAGTGAGTTGTAATCTTTATGCTGGTGGAGGGTCTTGCCTCGATGTTGATGGCTGCTGACTAATTAGGGTGGTTGTTGCTTAATATTGGAGTGGCTGTGCCAATTTATTAAAATAAGAAAACAGTGAAGTTTGCTGCAGTGATTGAATCTTTCTTTTATGAATCTCTGTAGTATGTGATGGTGTTTGATAGCATTTTACCCACAGTAGAATGTCTTTCTACTGTGGGTCAAGTCTCTCAAACCCTGCCACTGCTTAATCAACTAAGTTTCTGTGATATTCTAAATCCTTTGTTGTCATTTCAACTATGTTCATAGCATCTTCACTAGGAGTAGATTTTATCTCAAGAAACTACATACTTTTTTTTTTTTTTTTTTTTTGAGATGGAGTCTCGCTCTGTCGCTAGGCTGGAGTGCAGTGGCACGATCTCAGCTGACCGCAACCTCTGCCTCCCGGGTTCCAGCAAGTCTCCTGCCTCAGCCTCCTGAGTAGCTGGGACTACAGGCACATGCCACCATGCCCAGCTAACTTTTGTATTTTCAGTAGAGATGGGGATTCACCATGTTGGCCAGGATGGTCTCGATCACCTGACCTCACCACTTTCCTTTTTTTATGCACAAGAAGCAACTCCTCATCCAGTTTTATGATGCAATTACAGCAACTCAGTCACATCTTTAGGCTCTACTTCTAATTCTAGTTCTCTTGCTATTTCCACCACATCTGCAGTTCCTCCACTGAAGTCTTGAACTACCTGAATTTATTCATGAAGGCTGGAATCAACTTATTCCAAATTCCTGTTAATGTTATTTCGACCTCTGCCTATAAATCAAGAATATTCTTAATGGCATCTAGAATGGTGAATACTTTCCAGAAGTTTTTCAATTTACTTTGTTCAGATCCATCAGATGAATCACTACCTTTGGCAGCTATAGCCGTATGAAATGTATTTCTTAAATAATAAGACTTGAAAGTCACAATTACGTATTGATCCATGGGTTGCAAAATGGATGTTGTGTCAGCAGGTGTGAAAACATTAGTAGCCTTGTACATCTCCACCAGAGCTCTTGGGTGACCAGGTGCATTGTCAATTAACAATAACTTTTTGAAAATAATCTTTTTTTCTGAGCAGTAGATCACAACAGTGGACTTAAAATATTCAGTAAACCATGCTGTAAATAGATGTTCTGTAACCTATGCTTTCTTCTATTTATAGAGCATAGGAAGAGTAAAATTAGCATATTCTTAAGGGCCCTAGCATTTTCAGAATGGTAAATGAGCATTGGCTTCAACTTAAAGTCACCTAGCTGCGTTAGTCCCTACAAGCGAGTCTGCCTGTCTTTTGAAGCTTTGTTTTTTTTTTGTTTTGTTTTGTTTTGTTTTGTTTTGTTTTGAGACGGAGTCTCGCTCTGCCACCCAGGCTGGAGTGCAGTGGCCGGATCTCAGCTCACTGCAAGCTCCGCCTCCCGGTTCACGCCATTCTCCTGCCTCAGTCTCCCGAGTAGCTAGGACTACAGGCACCCGCCACCTCGCCCGGCTAGTTTTTTTGTATTTTTTAGTAGAGACGGGGTTTCACAGTGTCAGCCAGGATGGTCTCGATCTCCTGACCTCGTGATCCGCCCGTCTCGGCCTCCCAAAGTGCTGGGATTACAGGCTTGAGCCACCGCGCTTTTGAAGCTTTGAAGCCAGGCGTTGACTTCTCTCTAGCTACAAAAGTCCTAAATAGCATCTCCTTTTAATATAAGGCTGTTTAGTCTACATTGTAAATATATTGTTTAGTGTAGCCACCTCCATCAATGATTTAGCTAGATCTTCTGGATAACTTGTTGCAACTTCTGCATCAATGCTTACTGCTTTACCTTTCACTTTTATATTATAGAATGGCTTCTTTCCTTAAACCTCATGAACCAACCTCTGCTAGCTTCAAACTTTTCTTCTCCAGCTTCCTCACCTCTCCTAGCCTTCACAGAATTGAAGAGAATTAGGGCTTTGCTCTAAATTAGGCTTTTGCTTACAGGAATGTTGTGTCTTGTTTGATTTTCTATCCAAACCACTGAAACTTTCTCCATATCAGCGATAAGGTTGTTTTTCTTCCTTATCATTTTTGCATTCACTGAAGTAGCACTTTTAATTTCCTTAAGGAACTTTTCATTTTCATTCACAACTTGGTTGTTTGGCACAAGAGGCCTAGTTTTTGGCCTATTGTGGCTTTAAATATGCCTTCCTCACGAAACTTAACCATTTCTAGATTTTGATTTTGTGCAACACTTCATTTCACTTAGGCAATCGTAGGGTTTTAATTGTCCTCATGTTAATATTATTGTATGTCTAGCAATACAGTGGCCCGAGGATAGTAAGAGAGATAAGGGCACTGCTGGTTCATGGAGCATTAAGGACACACAACATTTATTGATTGCTTACCATCTTATATGGGAGTGGTTCATGGAGCCCCAGAACAATTGCAATAGTAATATCAAAGATCATTGATCACAGATCACCATAACAGATAAAATAATAATGAACAATTTGGAAATATTTGGGAGAAATACCAAAGTGTGACCGAGAGGGATGAAGTGAGCACGTGCTGTTGGAAAAATGGTGCTGATAGACTTGCTTGATGCATGGTTGCCACAAACCTTCAATTTGTAAAAAAAGCTCGGTGGCTATGAAGAACAACTAAGTGAAGCACAATAAATCAAGCTATGTGTGTACATTCTTTATGCCATTGCTCAGATAATGTCAGACAGTGGATACTCTAGGCTGTTTAGACCACACAGGCCTTGTAATCCTTAGCTGTGTCTATTTAGGACCCCAAATCAGAAATTCCAGTTAAGTGACTTAAATTATATAGCTGTTTTGGACAACTTTGAAAATATCGTGTGCTGAGTAAGAATTCAGAAGTTTGATCCAGCAAAGCTTGTGGTTTATTTATCCCTTCATTCAATTAAAATGTATTGAATGACTACTTTCCTCAGAAACTGAATATCATAATCAGTGCATTATGGTGAGTGTTTATACAAGATATATATTGTGGAATTATCATCAAAGATCTTGGCCCTACATGAAAAGTCTAGAGAATAGACAGTATTTGCATATTTTACATTAATGCAAAATATTTAACATGTATATACATTATTTTTATTCTTCATTTTAACCTATATTTTGATTAATATATTAATTTTCTATTTCGACTGTAACACATTACCGCAAAATTACTGCATAGAACACAAATGCGTTATCTCACAGTTCTGGAGATCCAAAGTGTAAAATGGGTATTACCAAGCTAAAATCAAGGTGCCGGCAAGTCTGTATTTCCTTCTGGAGGCTCTAAGGAAGAATCTATTTTCTTGCTTTTTCTAGTTTCTAGAGGCTGTTCACATTCCTTGCCCATGGCCCCCTTCCATCTTCAAAGTGGCAATGGCCAATGGAGTCCTCGGATTGCATCACTCTGATTCTGCTTCTGTCATCATATCTCCTCTGACTCTGACTCCTTCCTCCTTTCCTCTTCCACTTTCATAGATTCTTATGCTTACACTGGACCCACCTAGATAAGCTAGGATAATCTCCCTATTTTAAGGTCAGCCGATTAATTAATTCCCTTTGTCGTGTAACCTAACATATTCATAGGTTATGAGAATTAAGACATGGGCATCTTTGGAGAGCCTTATTCTTGCCTACCATAATTAGCCAACTACTAGTTTCAATTTTGTCAGATAAAAAAGATAATATTATGGCTAAGTTTGGTCAGTTACTTTGCTCACATCCAAACTCCAAACGGTGATGTCATTCCATTCACTAATCCTAGACCCTCCAAAACTACAGCAGTCAGAATTGGTGTATAGTAATTTGGTGTCATCAGAGAAGTAATTGGCTTCTGCTCCTTCAAAGGTGGTTCACTGGGGACCTAGGAATTTAATATGAAATTTAAGAGAAAAGAAGGAGAAGGAGAATACTTATTCCTACTCATCTTTCAATCTCTAACTGGTCAGTCATTCCAGTCTTTCTTGAAGAGGTGTGACAAATTTATTAGAGTAAGCCCTAATGGTTTAATTATATTCCCAAAGCCATTTATAGAACAGAGAACAGATCATATGTCATGTGTGACCTATTTATTAAGAAGTCAATTAGGGAAAAATACTCATTATTGACAGTATAAAAATAAACTCAATGCTCTTTCCATGTTTTAAAGTTATCTCTTCCTTTTCCACGCTTTTATTTTCATCTTTGTTGTTTATTTGTTGTATATTTAACAAATATCCCTACTGAAAAGTGGCTACTTAAAACACCTTAACATTTTTATTTGGAGCTCTGAGAAAATAGAGTTCAATACTTTGTATGGGGCCAGGCACGGTGGCTCATGCCTGTAATCCCAGCACTTTGGGAGACCAAGATGGGTGGATCACCTCAGATCAGGAGTTTGAGACCAGCCTGACCAACATGGTGAAATGCCATCTCTACTAAAAATACAAAATTAGCAGGGCATTTTGGCACATGCCTGTAATTCAGCTACTTGGGAGGCTGAGGCAGGGGAATTGCTTGAACCCAGGAGGCGGAGGTTGCAGTGACCTGAGATTGTACCACTACACTCCAGCCTGGGCGATAAAGTGAGAATCTGTCTCAAAGCACAGTAAAAAATAAAAAATAAATTCAATGGCCATTATGATAATATAAACTTTAAGAGCTGCATAAATAATTTATAAGGATTTGTTTTAACTGAGTGTGTTAGAGAAGAAAATGGATTACTGAACTGTTATGAATGTGATTAAAATGCCCAGGCCGCTGTTCTCTCAAAAAGAGATATTTTGCCACACTTTAAAAAAGGAGGTAGATAATTTCAGAATTTGGAGCACTCTGTGGGATAAGGCATGGAAGGGTTAGTTGCAACAGAAGAGGGATTAGGCAGTTTAAAAATAACTGATTTGAAAGGGAAACTTATAAGTAAATCTTATTGGTAAATGGAAAATTTCTCATCCGTTTTCTGTCCCTGTCTTCTACAAAAATGCCAAGTCATTGAAGAATTATTGAATATTTGAGAATTAAGTTGAATTCATTCCAACATAGAATGAAAAGTAAATTCCAGACAATATTATTTTATTTTACATTTATATCACTCAATGTGATAACTTGTTCAAAGCATGCATTTCTACTTGATAATATATAGCGCTATGTTTAGAATTTGTACGCTAAAACCATTCATTATTTTCTACTTATATGGCATTTTCTAAGCCAAAACTCTAATAGGTATTTTGTGTGTGAATTTCATACTTGTTTATTGCTGATTAAATAGATGGAAATGAGCCTTTCACTATCTCAAATGACAGCCTACAGGTTGTTAACAAGATGAAAAGTGAAAACCTCTGTCAATTGTTTAGCACTTCCCAAATAACTAGGTAAACATTAAAGTGTGCATGAAATATTGGCATGATGTAACAACTATTATTTATTTTTCATTTGGAGGATTTGGCTTTGTGTAGTTAGTAAGTCAATAGTGATCAATGAACAGAACATATGCCTCTTGATTACTGGCTCAAAGCTATGAGCAATGGCAGTTAGTAGCACTAAAATTGAAGATATATACTAAAAGTGATTTTAAAGACATAAGTAAAGGACATTCATTTCATCATTAAAAAAATGAGAAATGTAAAATGACAAGCAGAAGAATAAAGGAAAACCATTAGGATTTATTCCATTTAAAAAACACTTCTTACTTAAATATGCACAAGTAGATCAGAGAATAGAGCTAAACATCAGTAGCAAACATGTGGACTTGTTTTCAGGGCCACAGAGAGCAGAGTGCCTAGAATTTGTGAGATGTCTCCTTTTTCACTCAGTTCCTTCACATTCACCACAGTGCTATTTTAAAATCTAATTTCAGAGGAAAATTTGATTCTCATTACTCAAGCTGTAAAGTGAATTAGGTCAGTGTGTTACTATTACTATTATTTGCAGAGATAAAATGCCTCATCATTGAAAGAGATCAGCCTTAGAGTCAGAAGGATGTGCATTTTAATCCTGATTATGCCACCTAATCAGCTGGAGGAACATAAAATTTATTTACTTCTCAGAACCTATTTATTTCTGGAAGTAAGGTCTGCTTTATAGCAACATTGTGATAATTAAACATAAATTTGCTTAATTCTTACATAAGGATTCAGCAAATTGTAGCTATCAATACTGTTATCTAATGTTATCATTGTTATTCCTATTATATCGTTCTACGTTTAGTTATTGCAGCCTCAGGCTATTTGCTTATTCTGTGGTTGCCTTAGTCTCCAAATATGTAAAATGGGGATAATAACAATATATATTAACTGGGTAATGTGAGGGTGAAATTAGTTAATATATGGAAATCACATCATAGAATTCTCTGTGTACTGCATGTACAATATAAATGCTAACTCTTTTTATTCATATTAGAGGAATTACATTTTATAAGCATCAGTGAGCAGATTGGGGAGGTATTTGAGAAGTATAAAAACTCATACGCCACAAACATTGATTTGTTTTGTCTACACATTATGGATATCAGCAGCCAATTTTATGGTTTTTTATTCCTGCACCCATATAAAAATGTCCTAAAAAATTAAATACATGGAAACAGAGAGGAAAATAGTGGTTAATGGGACCTGGGGAGTTCAGGGTGGGGTGAGGGTGATGGGAATATATAGGGAAGATATATGGGAAGATTTTTTTTTTTTTTTTTTTTTTTTTTTACTTTAAGCTCCCGGATACATGTGCAGAACATACAGGTTTGTTACATAGGTATACGGGTGCCATGATGGTTTGCTCCACCTACTGACCCATCCCCTAACTTCCCTCTCTCACCCCCCTGCCCCCCAACAGGCCCTGGTGTGTGTTGTTCCCCTCCCTGTGTCCATGTGTTCTCATTATTCAACTTCCACTTATGAGTGAAAACATGTGGTGTTTAGTTTTCTGTTCTTGTGTGAGTTTGCTGAGGATGATGGCTTCTAGCTTCATCCATGTCCCTGCAAAGGACGTAATCTCATTCCTTTTTGTTGTTGCGTAGTATTCCATGGTGTATATGTACCACATTTTCTTTATCGGGTCTATCATTGATGGCATTTAGGTTGGTTCCATGACTTTCCTATTGTAAATATTGCTGCAATAAACATATGTGTGCATGTGTCTTTATAGTAGAATGATTTATATTCCTTTGGGTATAGATCCAGCAGTGGGATTGCTGGGTCAAATGGTATTTCTGGTTCTAGATCCTTGAGGAATTGCCATAATGTCTTCCATAATGGTTGAACTAATTTACATTCCCATCAACAGTGTAAAAGTGTTCCTATTTCTCCATAGCCACCAGCATCTATTGTTTCTTGACTTCTTAATAATCACCATTCCGACTGGGATGAGATGGTATCTTGTTGTGGTTTTGATTTGCATTTCTCTAATGATCAGTGATGTTGAACTTTTTTTCATATGTTGGTTGGCCGTGTAAATGTCTTCTTTTGAGAAGTGTCTGTTCATATCCTTTGCCCACTTTTTGATAGTTTTTTTTTTCTTTTAAATTTGTTTAAGTTCCTTGTAAATTATGGATATTAGACCTTTGTCAGGTGGGTAGATTGCAAAAGTTTTCTCCCATTCTATAGGTTGCATGTTCACTCTGATGATAGTTTCTTTTGCTGTGCAGAAGCTCTTTAGTTTAATTGGATCCCATTTCTCAATTTTGGCTTTTGTTGCAATTGCTTTTGGCATTTTCATCATGAAGTCTTTGCCCATGCCTATGTCCTGAATGGTATCGCCTAGCTTTTCTTCTAGGGTTTTTATGGTTTTTGGGTTTTACATTTAAGTCTTTAATCCATCTTCAGATAATTTTTGTATAAGGTGTAAGGAAGGGGTCCAGTTTCAGTTTTCTGCATATGGCTAGCCAGTTTTCCCAGTACCATTTATTGAATAGCAGATCCTTTCCCCATTGCTTGTTTTTGTCAGATTTGTCAAAGATCAGGTGGTTGTAGATGTGTGATGTTATTTCTGAAGTCTCTGTTCTGTTCCATTGGTCTATATGTCTGTTTGGGTACCAGTACCATGCTGTTTTTGTTACTGTAGCCTTGTAGTATAGTTTGAAGTCAGGTAGCATGATGCCTGCAGCTTTGTTCTTTTTGCTTAGGATTGTTTTGGCTATATGGGGTCGTCTTTGATTCCATATGAAATTTAAAGTAGTTTTTTCTAATTCTGTGAAGAATGTCAATGGTAGTTTAATGGGAATAACACTGATTTCATAAATTACTTTGAGCAGTATGGCCATTTTCACAATATTGATTCTTTCTATGAGGATGGGATGTTTTTCTATTTGTTAGTGTCTTCTCTTATTTCTTTGAACAGTGGTTTTGGTTTGTAGTTCTCCTTGAAGAGGTCCTTCACATCCATTGTTAGCTATATTCCTAAGTATTTTAATCTCTTTATAGCAATTGTGAATGGGAGTTCATTCATGATTTGGCTCTTTGCTTGTCTATTGTTGGTGTAAAGGAATGCTTGTGATTTTTGCAAATTGATTTTGTATCCTGAGACTTTGCTGAAGTTGCTTATCAGTTTAAGGAGTTTTTGAGTTGAGATGATGGGGTTTTCTAAATATAAAATCATGTCATCTGCAAACAGTGACAAGTTGACTTCCTCTCTTCCTATTTGAATACACTTTATTCCTTTCTCTTGCTTGATTGCCCTGGCCAGAACTTCCAATACTATGTTGAATAGGAGTGGTGAGAGAGGGCATCCTTGTCTTGTACTGGTTTTCAAAGGGAATGCTTCCAGCTTTTGCCCATTCAGTAGATATTGGCTGTGGTTTTGTCATAAATAGCTCTTGTTATTTTGAGATATTTTCCTTCAATACCTAGTTTATTGAGAGTTTTTCACATGAAAGGATGTTGAATTTTATCAAAGGCCTTCTCTGCATCTATTGAGATAATCATGTGGTTTTTGTCTTTGGTTCTGTTTTACGTGATGGATTACGTATATTGATTTGCTTATGTTGAACCAGCCTTGCATCCCAGGGATGAAGCTGACTTGATTGTGGTAGAGAAGTGTTTTGATATGCTGCTGGTTTTGGTTTGCCAGTATTTTATTGAGGATTCTTGCATCGATGTTCATCAGGGACATTGGCCTGAAGTTTTCTTTTTTTGTTGTGTCTCTTCCCAGTGTTTGTATCAGGATGATGCTGGCTTCATAAAATGAGTTAGGGAGGAGTCCCTCCTTTTCAATTGTTGGAATAGTTTCAAAAGGAATGGTAGCAGCTCCTCTTTGTACTCTGGTAGAATTTGGCTGTGAAATCATCTGGTCCTGAACTTTATTTGGTTGGTAGGCTATTAATTACTGGCTCAAATTTCAAAACTTGTTACAGGTCTGTTCAGAGATTTGGCTTCTTCCTGGTTTAGTCTTGGGAGGGTGTATGTGTCCAGGAATTTATTCATTTCTTCTAGACTTTCTAGTTTATTTGCATAGAGGTGTTTATAGTATTCTCTGATAGTAGTTTGTATTTCTGTGCGGTCAGTGGTGATATACCCTTTATCATTTTTTATTGTGTCTACCTGATTCTTCTGTCTAGTCTAGCTAGCAGTCTATCTATTTTGTTAATTTAAAAAAAAAAAAAAAAACAAACCCAGCTCCTGGATTCGTTGATTTTTTGGAGGTCTTTTCGTGTCTCTGTCTCCTTCAATTCTTTTCTGATCTTAGTTTTTTCTTGTCTCCTGTAGCTTTTGGATTCGTTTGCTCTTGCCTTTCTAGCTCTTTTAATTGTGATGTTAGGGTGTCAATTTTCGATCTTTCTGGCTTTCTGATGTGGGCATTTAGTGCTATAAATTTTGCTCTTAACACTGCTTTAGTTCTGCCCCAGAGATTCTGATACATTATCTCTTTGTTCTCATTGGCTTCAAATAAATTCTTGATTTCTGTCTTAATTTCATTATTTTCCCAGGAGTCATTCAGGAGCAGCTTTCCATGTAATTTCCATGTAATTGTGTAGTTTTGAGTGAGTTTCTTAATCCTGAGTTCTAATTTGATTGCACTGTGGTTTAAGATACTGTTTGTTATTATTTCAGTTCTTTTACATTTGGTGAAGAGCGTTTTACTTCTAATTATATGGTCAATTTTAGAATAAGTGCCATGTGGCACTGAGAAGAATGTATATTCTGTTGAATAGGGATGGAGAGTTTTGTAGATGTCTATTAGGTCCACTTGATCCAGAGCTGAGTACAAGTCCTGAATATCCTCATTAATTTTCTGTCTCCTCGATCTGTCTAATATTGACAATGGAGTGTTAAAGTCTCCCACTATTATTGTGTGGGAGTGTAAGTCTCTTTGTAGGTCTCTAATAACTTGTTTTATGAATCTGGGTGCTCCTGTATTGGGTGCATATATATTTAGAATAGTTAGCTCTTCTTGTTGAATTGTTCCCTTTACCATTATGTAATGCCCATCTTTGTCTTTTGTGATTTTTGTTGGTTTAAAGTCTGTTTTGTCAGAGACTAGGATTGCAACCCCTGCTGTTTTTTTTTTTTTCTTTCCATTTGCTTGGGAAATTTTCCTCCATCCCTTTGTTTTGTGTGTCTTTGCACATAAGATGGGTCTCCTGAATACAACACACCAGTATATTTCTTTGAATTGGGGCATTTAACCCATTTACATTTAAGTTTAGTATTGTTATGTGTGAATTTAATCCTGTCTTTGTGATCTTATCTGGTTATTTTGCACACTAGTTGATGCAGTTTGATCTTTATAATTGGTGTGGTTTTGCAGTGGCTGGTACCCATTTTTCCTTTCCGTATTTACTGCTTCTTTCAGGAGCTCTTGCAGGGCAGGCCTGGTGGTAACAAAACCCCTTAGCATTTGCTTGTCTGGAAAGGATTTTATTTATCTTTTGCTTATGAAGCTTAGTTTGACTGGATATGAAATTCTAGGATGAAAATTCTTTTCCTTAAGAATGTTGAATATTGGCCCGCAATCTCTTCTGGCTTGTAGAGTTTCTGCTGAGAGGTCCACTGTTAGTCTGATAGGCTTCCCTTTTTAGGTGACCTGGCCTTTCTCTCTGGCTGCCCTTAACATTTTCCTCTTCATTTCGACCTTAGAGAATCTAATAATTATGTTTCTTGGGGTTGATCTTCTCATGGAGTATCTTAGTGGTGGTCTCTGTATTTCCTGAATTTGCATGTTGGTCTGTCTTGCTAGGTTGGGGAAGTTCTCCTGGATAATATCCTGAAGTATGTTTTCCAGCTTGTTTCCATTCTACCTGTCTCCTTCAGGTATTCCAATCAATCATAGTTTCGGTCTTTTAACGAAGTCCCATATTTCTTGGAGACTTTGTTCATTCCTTTTCATTCTTTTTTCTCTAGTCTTTTCTGCATGCCTTATTTCAGCAAGTTGGTCTTCAAACTATGATATCTTCTTCCACTTGGTTGATTTAGCTATTGATACTTGTGTATGCTTCACAAAGTTCTTTTGGTGTGTTTTTCGGCTCCATCAGGTCATTTATGTTCCTCTCTAAACTGATTATTCTAGTTAGCAGCTCTTCTAACCTTTTATCAGGGTTCTTAGCTTCTTTGCATTAGGTTAGAATATGTTTAGCTCACTGTAGTTTTTTATTACCCATCTTCTGAAGCCTACTTCTGTCAATTCGTCCATCTCATCCTCTGTCCAGTTCTGCACCCTTGCTGGAGAGATGTTGCAATCACTTGGAGGAGAAGAGGCACTCTGGCCTTTTGGGTTTTCAGTGTTTTTTCATTGATTCTTTCTCATCTTCGTGAGTTTGTCTAGTTTCGATCTTTGAGGCTGCCGACCCGTGGATAAGGTTTTGTGGGGACCTTTTTGTTGTTGCTGATTCTGTTATTGCTTTCTGTTTGTTTTTCTTTCAATGGTCAGGTCCCTCTTCTGTAGGGCTGCTGTCATTTTTCTGGGGGTTCACTTCAAGCCCAATTCATCTGGTTCGCTCCCGTGCCTGGTGATGTCACTCGAGGCTGGAGAACAGCAAAGATGGGTGCCTGCTCCTTCTTCTGGGACATCTGATCTCAAGGGGCACCAACCTGATGCCAGTGGGATTGCTCCTGTATAGGGTGTCTGACAACCCCTGTTGGAGGGTCTCACCCAGTTGGGTGGCATGGGAACAGGACCCGTTTAACAAAGCGCTTTTACTGTCCCTTGGTGGAGGGGGTGTGCTTTGCCGGGGGAAAACCCATTTGTCTGGGCTGCCTGGATTTCTCAGAACTATCAGGAGGAAAGACTGAGTCTGCTGGTCCACAGAGACTGTGGCCACCCCTCCCCCTAGGGTCTAAAGCCCAGGGAGATCTAGGTTCTGTCCCTGAGCCTCTGGCTGAAGTTATTGGAGTTCCTGCAGGGAATTCCCACCCAGTGAGGAAGGATGTGTCAGGGTCAGGCCTGAAGAGGCACTCTGGCTGCAGTCTGCCACAGCGGGTGTGTTGGACTGTGGGGGGCACGTCTTGGGACAAAGCCGTGCAGCCTCCCTGGCTCCAGCAGGGGAAAAGTGCGGCCAGGAGCTATAGAGATGAGTGCCACCCTTCCCTCGCCCAGGAAGCTTAGCTTGTTAGGCAATTATCAGTCCCAGTGCTGGCTGCTGCTCCTCCCCTAAGGAGCTCAAAAGGCTTAGACAGCAGACAGCCTCAGCTGTGGTGCTGGTCACCCCTCCCCCCACAGGAGCTCCCCGCCCCACCCCCGCAGGAGGTCAATAGGCTTAAGCAGATTCCAGCTGAGGCTGTTGAGAATCTGCGTGGCTCCCGGGTGGGCTGGGACGCTAGGCCCCAGTGGTATGGGTTTGCAAGTGGGATCTTCCAATCCCTGGGTTGCACAGTTCCGGGAAAAAGCACGGTTTCCCTGGTGGGGTAGCACACTCACTCACTGATCCCCTTCGCTGGGGGGTAGGGGCTCCCCTGCCCCGTGTGGCTCTCAGGTGGGCCACTGCACCAAACTGCTCTTCCTGCCTCTCCGTGGATCACGCCAGCCTCCTAGTCAGTTCCCATGAGAGAACCGCCACAGCTTGGTTGCTGGTAAGGATTCACACGCTTATTATGGTTTTTTCCAATGGGAGCCTCGGATCGCCGCTGTTTTTAGTCAGCTATCTTGGCCCTACCCCCTGGGAAGATATTTATTATCCTGTGTTAGAATCTGAGAATCTATGGTTTAAAGTAATGAGTTATTTCACCTTTGGCATCTGGTATGTTTTTTGTTTATTTATTTATTTATTTGAGACGGAAAGTCTCGCTCTGTCGCCCAGGCTGGAGTGCAGTGATACCATCTTGGCTCACTGCAACCTCTGCCTCCCGGGTTCAGGCGATTCTCCTGCCTCAGCCTCCTGAGTAGTTGGGATTACAGGCACCCGCCACCACGCCCGGCTAATTTTTGTATTTTTAGTAGAGACGCGGTTTCACCATGTTGGTCAGACTGGCCTCAAACTCCTGACCTCATGATCTACCCGCCTCCGCCTCCCAAAGTGCTGGGATTACATGCGTGAGCCATCGCGCTTGGCCAGAATTTGTTTGTTAATATTCTTTATTATCTATTTTTATCTGAATAATTATACACTAAGTATATATAAATCTTTAAGTCACTTGAAGATGAAAATCTTATGGAGATGAGATTAAGCCAACTTGTTTGCAGTTGAGATTTAATTTCGGAGCTTAATGAGACTTTTTGTCCACTGGATCTACAATGGTTTCTTTTGAGTAGATAGAAAATTAAATATCTCACAACAGTCAACATTGAAGGAGTATCGTACTTTTACAATGATAAAGGAAAGCTTTTACTAAATGAATAGTCCAAAAGTATTGGCAAATAGTCAATTTAAATTTCTCAAATTAACAGGAAATACTTGATTACTTTGTATAAAATCCAAACAGGATATGTGGAATGATAGAATATGTGTTTGATTCCTTTTAAGTTTCGTATACGAAATTAATATCACTGTTGGTCATAAAAGAAGGTGACTTGCATCATTTTTGTATTGAAGAGTTGTCCAAATTGTTTTCATTATTTTTGGGGAAAATTTCAGGGCTTCCAAGTTTTTAAGTTACATATTTAAAAATAAACTTTTTTTTTTTAATTTTAGATTAAAAGTGTATATGTTAAGGCTTGTTACATTCGTATATTGTGTGATGCTGAAGTTTGAGCTTATAATGATCCCGTCACCAAAGTAGCAACAAAGTGCTCAGTAGAGTTTTTCAATACTTGCCCAACTCCCTCGCTTTTTTTTTGGCGTCCTCAGTGTCTATTGTTCCCATCTTTGTGTCCGACTGTACCCAATGTTTAGCTCCTACTTATAAGTGAGAATATACAGTATTTGATTTTCTGTTTCTGTATAAATTCACTGAAGATAATGTCCTCTAACTGGATCCATGTTGCTGCAAAGAACAAGATTTTGTTAGGAGCAGCAGATTTGATGAGTCTGCAGCAAATTCGATCCTTGCCTCCTCAGAGGAAAGAATATTCAGCTGAGGGACAGAAATAGGTTTAAGTCAGAGGGAGAGACTGAGGCAAGTTTTAGAGCAGGAGTGAAAGAAAGTAAAGTACACTTGGAAGAGGGCCAAGCAGGTGACTTGAGAGATCCAAGTGCCCCATTTGGCCATTGCCTTGAGGTTTTATACATTGGCATGGTTCCAGGATTTGTGTTTCTTCTCCCTTCGTTCTTCCCTTGGAGCAGGCTGTCTGCATGTATGGTGGCCTGTCAGCATTTGGGAGGCGCCGCATGTGCAGTGCGTTTATTGAAGTTGTGTGCATGATCACTTGAAGTGATTTTCCCTTTTCAGTCTAGTGTTCTTAGAGGGAGGTCATATATTGTTTATACTCCACTATCTTGCCTCTTAGTGTGCATGCTTGAGCCTCTTCACCCATCTCCTGAGATCTTATTGGGAAGCTGCTAATCACCAGCTTCAGGTGTTTTCTATCTATTAGGAGAAATCTTTCCCTGGTGCCAGCTGTGACCAATCATTGTTTTAGTGAGCTTGTTTAACAACAGCCTGACCATCACCTGATGGTCGCCTGACATTCCTGAGTGGTAGGGGAGCTCTCCTGCCCTGCACATATCTGCCTAACTACCTACTCTTAACAATTTCACTCTTTCTTATGACTACATAGTATTCTGTAATGTGTGTGTGTGTGTGTGTGTATGTATGTGTGTGTGTGTGTATATATATGTATATATATGTATATATACATATATATGTATATATGTATATATACATATATATGTATATATGTATATATACATATATATGTATATATGTATATATACATATATATGTATATATATGTATATATGTATGTATATGTATGTATATATGTATATATGTATATATATGTCTGTATATATGTATATATGTATATATATGTATGTATATATGTATATATGTATATATATGTATGTATATATGTATATATGTATGTATATATGTATGTATATGTATGTGTGTGTGTGTGTGTATATATATATATCTTCAATCTGTCATTGATGGGGAAGCAGGTAGATTCCGTATCTTTGCTATTGTGAATAGTGCTGCGATAGACATACAAATGCATGTGTCTTTTTGGTAAAATAATTTATTTTCCTCTGGGTATATACTCAGTAATGAGAGTGTAGCATTGAATGGCAATTTTGGTTTTAGTTCTTTGATAAATCTCCAAACTGCTTTCCACAGTGGCTGAACTAATTTACATGCCTACCATCATGTATGAATGTTCCCTTTTCTCCACAGCCTCACCAGCATCTGTTACTTTTTTTTTTTTTTTTTAATAATAGTGATTCTGACTGATGTGAGATGGTATCTCAGTGCGGTTTTCATTTGCATCTCTCTGATGCTTACCGATTTTTTTTTATGTCTGTTGGTCACTTGAATGTCTTTTGCGAAGTGTCTGTTTATGTCCTTTGCCCACTTTTTAATGGGGTTGTTTTTTTCTCATTGATTTTTTTAAGTTCCTTAAAGGTTGTGGATATTAGTCATTTGCTGGAATCATAGTTTGCAAATATTTTCTCCCATTCTGTGGGTTGTCTATATACTCTCTTGATAGTTTCTTTTGCTGTGCAGAAGCTCTTTAATTAAGTCCCATTTGTCTGTTTTTGATTTTGTCACCTTTGCTTTCAGGGTCTTCATCATACTTTGCAGAAGCCAACATCTACAAGAGTATTTCCAAGGTTTTCTTCTAGGATTTTTATAGTTTGAGATCTTACATTTAAGGATTTAATGCATCTTGAGTTAATTTTTGTATATGGTGAAAGGTAGCGGTACAGTTCCATTCTTCTGCATATGGTTAGCCAGTTATCCCAGCACCATTTATTGACTAGGGAGTCCTTTCCCCATTTTTTTTTTTTGGTCAACTTTGTTGAAGATCAGTATGCAGCTTTATTGCAGGAGGCTCTATTCTGTTCCACTGGTCTATGCCTATATTTTTGCACCAGTACCATGCTATTTTGGTTACTGTAGCCTTACAGTATAGTTTTAAGTCAGGTAATGTGATACTCCCAGTTTCATTCTTTTTGCTTAGGATTTCCTTTGCTATTCAGGCTCTTTTTGGGTTCCATGTGAATTTTAGAATAGTTTTTTCTAATTGTGTGAAAAATGATATCAGTAATTTGATAGAAATACCATTTAATCTGTAGATCACTTTGGGCAGTATGGAGACTTTAACAATATTCATTCTTTGAATCCATGATCCATGGAATGTTTTTCCATAATTTTGTTTAGAAGTGTTTTGTAGTTGTCCTCATAGAGATGTTTCACCTCCTTGGTTAGATGTATTTTTGGGTAGTTGTGTGTGTGTGTGTGTGTGTGTCTGTGTGTGTGTGTCTGTGTGTATGACTATTGGCAATGGGATTGCATTATTGATTTGGTTCTCAGCTTCAACATTGGTGAATAGAAATGCTACTGATTTGTGTATGTTAGTTTTCTATCCTGAGAGTGCTGAGTTATCAGTTCTAGGAGTTTTTTCATAGAATCTTTAGTGTTTTCTAGGTATAGAATCATATAATCAGTGAAGAGAGATAATTTGACTTCCTCTTTTCCCATTTAGATGCCTTTTATTTATTTATCTTGCCTGATTGCTCAGGCTAGGACTTCCAGTACTATGTTGAATAGGAGTGGTGACAGTGGGCATCTTTATCTGTTCCAGTTCTTAAGGGGAATGCTTCCAGTTTTTGCTCATTCAGTCTGATGTTGGCTGTGGGTTTGTCCTAGATGGCTCTTATTTTGAGATATATTATTTTGATGCCTTGTCTCTTGAGGGTGTTTATCATGAAGGTACGTTGGATTTTTTCAAAGGCCTCTTCTGTGTCTACTGAGATGATCAGATGTTTTTTTGTTTTCAATTCTGTTTATGTGGTAAATCACATTTATTGATTTGCGTATGTTGAACCACCCTTGCTTCCCAGGGATTAAGCGCACTTGGTCATGGTGAATTAAGTTTTTGATGTTTTGCTGGATTTGGTTTGCTAGAATTTTGTTCAGGATTTTTACATCTACGTTCATCAGGAATAGTGACCTGCAGTTTTCTTCTTTTGTTGTGTTTTTACCAGATTTGGGTGTAGGTGTTGTGTTTTTGCCAGATTTTGGTTAGAGAGGAGTCCCTTCTGCACAATTTTTGGAATAGTTTCAGTAGGATTTGTACCAGCTCTTCATTGTATGTCTGGTAGAATTTGGCTGTGAATCTACCTGGTCCACAGCATTTTTTGGTTGGTGTATTTTTTTAAATTACTGATTCAATTTCATTACCATTATTAGTTGGTTCTGGATTTCTGTGTCTTCCTGGATCAATCTTGGGAGGTTGTGTGTTTCCAGGAATTAATCCATTTCTTCTTGATTTTCTAGTTTGTATGTATAGAGGTGTCCATAATGCACTCTGCTGATCTTTTGTATTTCTGTGATAACCGTTGTGTTGTGATGTCACCTTTAACATTTCTGATTGTGCTTACTTAGATCTTCTCTTTTTCTTTATTAATCTATCTAATTATATGTCGATCTTGCTTATCCTTTCAACAGACCAACTTTTTGTCACAATCCTTTGTGTGGATTTTTTGGGTCACAATTTCATTTAGATCTGCTTTGATTTTAGTTATTTCTTTTCTTCTGCTAGCTTTAGGTTGAGTTCTTGTTTTTCTCCTTCCTCTAGACGTGATGTTAGATCATTAATTTGAGATGTTTCTATCTTCTTCATGTGGATGTATAACAATACAAACTTTTGTCTTAGCACAGCTTTTGCCATATCCCACAGGTTTTGGTATGTTGTGTGTCTATTTTCTTTTTTTTTCAGTGAACTTATTTCTCCCTTAATTTTGTTGCTTACTCAGAAGTCATTTAGGACCAAGTTGTTTAGTTTCCATGTATTTGTGTGTGTTTTTTAGAATTCCTCTTGGTATTGATTTCCATTTTTGTTCACTGTGATCACAGATGATGCTTGGCATGATTTCAGATTTTTTGAATTTATTAAGACTCACTTTATGATTGAGCATATGGTCAATCCTAGAATATGTTCCATGTGTAGAAGAGAAGAATGTACATTCTGTGGTTATTGGGTAGAGTATTCTGTAGACATCTATCAGGTCTAATAGGTCAAGTATTGAATTTAAGACCAGAATTTCTTTGTTGGTTTCCTGCTGCAATCATCTGTCTAATGCTATCAGTAGGATTTTGAAGTCCCCCCATTACCATCTGTTAAAGTCTTTCATTAGGTCTAGAAGTAATTGTTTTATAAATATCAGTGCTCCAACGTTGGTTGAATATTTATTTAGGTAGTTAAGTCTTGTTGTTGAGTTGAACCCTTGATTATTACATAATGCCCCCTTTGTCCTTTTTTCTCTGTTGTTGGTTTAAAGTCTATTTTATCTGCCACAAGATTAGTGGCCTCTCCTCTTTATTGTTTTGAATTTGTTGTGATAAATCTGTTGCCATCCCTTTACTTTGAGCCTGTGGGTTCCACTACATGTGACATGGGTCTCTTGAAGACAGCAGAAGAATGAGTCTTGCTTTTTGAAATCCAGTTTGCCATTCTGTGTCTTTTAAGTGGAGCATTTAGGTCATTTACTTTTTAGGTTAATATTGACGTGTAGTTTTGTAACAACTTGTTAGCTAGTTGTTTTGTAGTTTCAACTATAGAGTTGCTTTTGGGCTTCGTGGGCTCTGTGCTTGCATGTGCTTTTATGATAGCAAGTACCATTATTTTGTTTCCGTGTTTAGAACTCCCTTAAGCATCACTTGTAAGGCTGGTCTGGTGGTGATGAATTCCCTTAGTAATTGCTTGTTTTGGAAAGACTTTATTTTCCCTTCAGTTATGAAACATAGTTTGTTAGGATATGAAATTCTTGGCTAGCATTTCTTTTCTTTAAGAATGTTGAGGCTGGGCACGGTGGCTCACTCCTGTAATCCCAGAACTTTGGGAGGCCAAGGGGGGTGGACCACGAGGTCAGGAGATTGAGACCATCCTGGCTAACATGGTGAAACCCCATCTCTACTAAAAACATAAAAAATTAACCAGGCGTGGTGGCACACACCTGTAGTCCCAGCTACTTGGGAGGCTGAGGCAGGAGAATCGCTTGAACTCAGGAGGCAGAGGTTGCAGTGAGCCGAGATTGCACCACTGCACTCCAGCCTAGGCGACAGAGCAAGACACCATTTCAAAAAAAAAAAAAAAAAAAAGAGCTGAAAGTGGGCCCCCATCTCTTCTGGCTTGTAAGATTTCTGCTGATACATCTACTGTTAGTATGATGGATTTTCCTTTATAGCTGATATGACCCTTTTCTCTTGCTTCATTTATAGTTTTTTCTTTCACATTGACCTTGGATAGTCTGATCACTAAGTGCTTTGAGGATCATTGTCTTGTATAGTATCTCATAGGAGTTCCCCAGATTTCTTCTAGCTATATGTCAACCCCTCTAGCAATTTTGGGGAAATTTTCCTGAATTGTATCTTCAGATATGTTTTCAAAGTTTCTTATCTTCTTTTCTTCTGTCTCAGTAATGCCAGTAAGTCATAGATTTGGTCACTTAACATAATCCTGTATTTCTCAAAGGCTTTGTTCATTTTATTTATTCTTTTGTCTTTAGGTTTTCTTTTTTCCACTGAGTCATTTAATAGGACCAATCCTTGAGCTCTGAATTTTTTTCTTCTGCTTGGTCTAATCATTTGTTAAGGTTTATGATCATATTTTGAAATTCTTAAAGTAAATTTTTAAATTCCAGACATTCCATGTGGTTCTTTCCTAATGTAACTATGTTGTACTTTGAAATCTTGGATCATTTTTCTGGCTTCTTTGTGTTGGATTTCTCTTGGATCTTGTTGAGTTTGCCATTTATATTCTGAATTCTGTATCTGTCATTTCAAACATTTGACTCTGTTAGGATCCATTAGGAGTTAGTGGGATCCTTTGGAGGTGATTAAACACTCTGGCTTTTTGTATTGCTGGAGTTCTTGTGCGGGTTCCTTCTTATCTCAGAGAGCTGATGCTTTTTGGTTTGTTTGTTTGTTTTTTTAATTTGCTATTGTTACGATGAGGCTTCTTGATGTCTTATTCTTTTCTGCCTTGGGGGTATGACTGCGGTATATAATGTGTATGATCATCTGGCTTTATTTCTGGATGCTTTCAATGTGCCAAGGCTCTGTACGTGTTCCATGGTTGAACTTAGGTTCCTGCCGTGGCTTTCTCAGACATTGCTTGTTGCAGCAGTCTAATTTATTTGTTGGTGTAATTTAGGCTGCTTCCAGGAGATGGTGCATAAGAGTAAGAGCCAGCAGGTTAAGGCAAGGCAGAGGCAGTGGAGCACAAAAAACACTGTCCCCTAGGGCGCATTCACCTTCATTGTGGGTGGAGCTGCTGGAGAAGCCCTTGGAGAAGTGGACTCTTAGCCCATACTCTTTGGGTCTCCACAGCAAGAGCCACTACTGAGTCTATGACATTGCACCGAGGAGGGGGGTGGAGGAGTTGAAAGAATTCCCCCTTCTCTACATTCATTCCTGGGCTTTAGTGGTGCCCCCTTCAGTGGCCAGCACCATGTTTGCATTTCCTTTGACTCAAACTGGGCTTTGGCAGGCTGTGATACCCAGTCCCTTAAGGATGATCCATGTTGAGGGGGTAGATCTCCAGGGGAGTGGAGGCTACCTCCCTTCCACTCCTCAGAGCTAATGGGGCACTGTCCCCCAACTGACCAAGGGAACCAGCTGGGGCATCCAGCAATGACACACACAGAATGGTTCTGAGTTGCAAAGCTGTCCCTGGTTTCTAGTCTGGTTGCCCGGGAGAAACTTCAGCTTCAGCAACTCCCATCACTCTCCAGTACTGTGATGCGAGACTGCCTAATTCCAGCACCTAGTGCTGAGGCATTCTCCACACTCACTGTTCAATTCTGGCTGTGGGGACTCTCCCCCCATTCCAGAGGAAGCACGCCAATCTCTGGCCCCAGACTACAATGCCATGTCACCAAACAATGCCTCTGAACTCTCAAAATGTTGCCAGCTGTGGGCTTGTAACTACAGAGGGTGGATCCCCTCTCAAGCAAGCAATGTGGGCAAAAAGCTGTGGAGAGTGTGGTTTGCATCTCAGTCTGACAGCAGCCTGTTGCAGAGCAGTGGGTATTGTCCTAGATGTGCATAGGATGGCCTGGTCTCCCTCTCCCTCCGCAGCTACATCAAAGCTTAAGCCAAAGGCAGAGTGCAGGCTCGAGTTAAACTCTCAAAATGGTACCTTGAGCCTGGGGCCAGGGAGGGTAGGACACCACCTGGGCAAGCAGCTTGAGCAAGAAAGTGTGGGGAGTGTGGTC
This sequence comes from Macaca mulatta, assembly GCF_049350105.2. Taxonomy (NCBI): domain Eukaryota; kingdom Metazoa; phylum Chordata; class Mammalia; order Primates; family Cercopithecidae; genus Macaca; species Macaca mulatta. The sequence goes on along the minus strand of NC_133426.1, from coordinate 25,804,358 downwards.
CACTCACATCTCAGTCTCAACAGCAGCTCCTGGCAGAGCAGCAATACTCTCCCAAGCGTGAATAGCGAGCCTGTTTTCCCCTGTCCTTCCTTGTAGCACTTCAGTGGCTGCAGCCATGTCCATAAACCCCTGGCATCTGGGCTCTCAGAATGGCTCCCAGCTGAGGCTGCTCCAGGCTTGGATGTGTGTGGGATTCTGTATGGGTTCCCTTTCTGGAGCAACATCTCTGTGCAATCTTTATGCAGCTCCAGATGTCAGGCACAAGGCCCTTGTGGGTCAAGGGTTTCTTCCACAGCCAAGATCATAAAAGCCTGTTTCAGAGCCCTGGGTATTTCTCTCTTGCTGTTTCCCTGTGTCCAGGAGCCACTCTGAGGTCTTAGCCAGTTCCCAGCAGGGCAAGCTGCCTTGAACCCTGTCCTTATGTACTTCCAGGGCTTCCCATCTCTTCTCTGGTGAATCCAAGTGTTCTCTCCTAGACCATCTGGTCAAAATGTGTCTACTTACTATTCTGGCTCTTCCCTGTGGAGGAAGCACACACCAGAAAACAATAGGAAGAGCTTAATGTTTTAAAAATTAGGTAACAGTTTTAGAATTTAAGATAAGCCAAACATTACCGTAATTATCTCACTTTATCTTCACACCAGCCCTATTATTAACACTGTGCAGTATTGTTTAGATTTTGTTGATTAAGATACTGAAACTGAGAGAACTTATATCGTGTACTCGTGGTCAGTCAGATGGTAAGCTTAGCAGAGTGAGGGTTTGAATCAGGCCTGCTTGTATCCAGAACCTCCATTCTTGACTATCAGAGTACAGGTTATATGAGGCTGCTAAAGGAACATGATGAACCAAAATACTGAGTCTGATGCAGCCATTGGGACTTTCAGAGAAATGGCAATGGAGAGAGTTCTTGTTTGGCCAGCACTTCTTTGATTATTCTCTTTAACCTATGTGGATGGGGTCATAATGGATGAGGTAGTCTTGCGCCTTAGTTCATTTTGTGTTGCCATAATCCCACAGACTGGATACTTTTTAAATAACTGAAATTTATTGACTTATGGCTTTAGAGACCGGCTACTCCAAGAACAAGGTACTGGTATCATGTAAGGGCTCTCTTGCTTCATCATTCCATGATGGAAAATGGAAGAGCAAACAGAGTTTGAGAGAGCGAGAACAAGAAGAGGCCAAACTAATCCTTTTAGAAGCAACCCACTCCTATGATAATAAACCCACTCCCATGATAATGACATTAATCCACTCATAAGAGTTGTGCCCTCATGACCCAAACACCTTTTATTAGGTCTCACCTCCCAACACTACCACACTGCGGAGCTAGTTCCCAACACATGTACTTTGAGGAACACATTAAAACCATAGCACTTTGTATCCTTCTCATTTGGAGAGACATATGGCTATTTATAAAACTAAAAATGATATAATTAAGATGAAAGTGAGCTATAGTAGATATAATGGTTTATTAAAGATCAAATTTTTGAGGGTGGGGGAAGAAATGTTGAAAGAAAGGCATTGGGGCTGCCATTTGCCCTGGAGCTTTTACAACTAAAGCTATTTCTAAAGACACATTTGTGTAGACATTGGAGGTCCCCATAGTAGCTTCAAGCATGGTAATTTTCTTAATACCCACAATCTGATTCACTGCTGTATTATTTAATCCACTGTGAGCACAATTCTGGGGCGCTCTTGTTAATTTCGTAAGGTTGAAAATGGATACAATCAATTTTTATTAACAATAGATAATATTTGTTGAATGTTGTATGGCCTCTTCTAAGATATCTATATGCTGCAGAAATATGAAGACCCACTATTCAGATCTCTATGAGCCATAGAGAAGAAAATATACAGGACAGCAAGATAAAGGGTTTATTTTGTAGCTAAGTGCTACAAAGTTTCTCTGTTGCCTCTAGGATATCAAGCAGTACAAATCAATTTTGTAAGTATTAACAACAGACCTGCTTCTCTTGCAGTTTAATGATTTGTATTATGGGTTACCTTTTTCTCTCAGTAATGCAAAATCCTCTTGAGCAGTACTTGTTTTGCAAATTTTGTCAGCATGATGACAAGGTAGTGTGAATGTGCACTGAAAGAACCCTGCAGTTTTTAAATATTCAATAGTTAGTCAAGGTATAATTTAGCCTCTCTCTTGAAAAATCCATAGAAGAAATTACCAAAAATGCTTACTTTGTTTGTTCTCATAGTTTTCTCCTAAAATAGCTTGCACTTACTATGATCACTGATAGAATGTAACCTTCTATTCTGATTATTACTATCATAAAATGGTGAACATTTTATTTCATATTCTTTGGAGAATTCCAGAAGTTTAGGGACACACAGGTACAATTTTCTTCAAGGTACTTTTTTTTTAAGTGAGGTACATGTGAGGGTGACTGAGAACTAGAACACCACAGGAGATTCAGGGCCAAGAGTTCCATGTCTATAGCCATCATTCAGCTTGAAAGTCAGATTGACAAAACAACAACAACAACAACAAGAAAAAACACTAAAGTCCATTCAGCATGGGAACTCAAATAATCCGTCCAACAAATATGAAAGTTCTCTTCCAAGCCTACGCAGTCATTCAATAATTCAGTTTTAAAGCTCCAACATCTATTCAGTATTATATGTTGGTAGTATGTAGCAGATGTTGATAATGTCCCGCTCATACCCCTTTGGCATGTGACATTTCAGTGCATATCAGCAAGCTTGTTAAAAATGGTCATCTGTGTTGAACTGGGAGAATGTTGGGTTGAACAGAACACTCTTGCTGGTATGATCATTTAGGCATTTTAAAGGTATGGGAAGAAAATGCATACAAGCACAATGGAGTTGGCTGGTTATCACTAAGTTGTATTGACATCTTACAGAGAGATAATGAGAAAAGGAAGGGTCTTACCAAAGGAATGTTATACAAACCAAAAGAACTCTTTTGTACTTTACAAATACAAGCAGTCCTCCATATTTGTGAGTTCCACATTTGTGGATTCTACCAACTAGGGATTAAAAAATATTCAAGAAAAAAAGGATGGTTGCATTGGTACTTAACATGTACAGACTTATTTGCTTTTCATTATTCCCTGAACAATACTGTATAACAACTATTTACATAGCATTTATACATTTACATCGTATTAGGTATTATAAGTAATTTAGACATGATTTAAAGTATATAAGAAGATGTGCTAAGGTATGTGAAAATACTACACCTTTTTTTATAATTTAAACCTTTATTTTAAATTTAGGGAATGCATGTGCAGGTTTGTTACCTTGGTATATTGTGTGATGCTGAGGTTTGGGGTATCACTGATCCTGTTACCTAATGTATTAGTCCATTCTTGCATTGCTATAAAGAAATACCTGAGACTAGGTAATTTATGAAGAAAAGAGGTTTAATGGGCTCACAGTTCTGTAGGGTGTATAGGATATGTGGTGCTGTCTGTTTGGTTTCTGATGAAGCCTCAGGAAGCTTAAAAGCACAGTGGAAGTTTAGCGGGGAGCTGGCATATTACATGGTGAGAGAGAAAGTAAGAGAGAGAAGGAGGAAGTCCCAGACTTTTTTAAACAACCAGATCTCACATGAACTAACTGAGTAAGAACTCACTCATCACCAAGGGGATGGTGCTAAGCCATTCATGAGGGATCTGTCCCCATGATCTAATACCTCCCACTTAGGCCCTACCTCCAACATTGCGGATCACATTTCAGCATGAGATTTGGAGAGGACACACATCCAAACCGTGTCACCCAGGTACTAAGTATAATACCCAATACTTTTCCAACCCTTGTCCCCCATCCTTCCCCCACAACTAGTAGTTCCCAGTGTTTCTTTTTGCCATCTTTATGTCCATGAGCATCCATTGTTTAGCTCCCACTTGTAAGTGAGACATGCAGACTTTGATTTTTTTGTTTCTGCATTGATTTTCTTAGGATAATGGCCTCTAGCTGCATCCATGTTGCTGCAAAGGACATGATTTTGTTCTTTTTTATGGCTGTATAGTATTCCATGGTATTTATGTACCATATTTTCTTTATCCAATCCACCACTGATGGGCACCTAGGTTGATTCCTTGCCTTTGCTATTGTGAATAGTGACACCGTTTTATATCAAGAACTTGAGAAAGTGTGGATTTTAGTATCCATGGGGTTGTTGGACTCAATCCCCCATGGATACCAAGGGATGACGACCTCTTTTTCTGACCAAGACTTTCACAACCCCAGCCTGAGAAGGGTATGATTACTAGAGGCTTAGACTCCCTAGAAATGTGGGGTTTAGGCACACCTCCATGGCTGCCACAGTCTACCTTTCGTATCATACAGATCCACTTTTGTACAGATGTTCGGGGAGCAGCTCTTTGATAATCCCCATGTCTTCTCTTCTGAGAGGAAACTTCCAAGAAAGAGATTAATGGGACAATCTATAGCCACCTAACCTATTATTTGAGGCCCCATTATCCCCATTAGTTACAGTAAATCAAGCTCTGTGACAGTCTCTATGATAGGTCTATGTCTTGATGATATCCAGTTTAGCAATTTTTTCTTTTATTATTCATGCTTTTTGTGTCCTAAGAAAGCTTTGAGTACCTCAAGTTTGTAAGGATATATGCATGTTTCCTTCTATAGGATTTATGGTTGTAGAATTTACCTTTAGGTTTCTGATCTTTTATAAGTTAATTTGTTTGTTTGTTTAGTGTGAGGTAATAGTTGATTTTTTATATGAATATCAAGTTGATCTAGCATAATTTTTGACAGTACTTTTCAAAGAATCTAATTAGAAAAAGTAATCTACCTCTATCATTACTACTGTTACTAAAGCCGTAACAACTGTCTTTGGTGCCTTACTATTGTCAAGGAAAGATGGCAAGTTCTTTATATATGTTATCTCATTTTTAATTTTGAAATCAGCATGTGAATCAGTTTGACTTTAAATGCTATGACTGTCTACCACTGAGGGTAAAACTTCGAGCTGTTGAGTTCTTATTTATTGCTTTTCTATAAAACCAGGTTGACTTTCTAATAGATTCTTTAAAAAGTATCAGCAAATTAAGACAACTGTAATAAGGAAAATAAACACTTGAATGAGGACCATGTCCTGTCATTGTTCTGAAATTTTTATGATGCATTACTAAATTTAAAATACTATCAAAAGTGTGATTATTAGGTATATTTTTCCTTTCTTTGATAATCCATATTATGATATCTTAGATCAATAGGTTTAGAATTAATCACTTAAAACACATTATCAGAGGTTCACATGTATTTAACAAAGGTTTGTTATATACACAAATTCTACAAAACAAAGTCAATAACCCCTATATATCAATTATGTAAAATGTAGTGGCTGGTTTTTCCTATACCTCTATAAATCGCAAGTACATATTGATAGTACTATAATAACTATACCACTGAAATTTAGTGGAATATTTTCAACATTTATAAATGCAGTGCGGTTAGTAATATTACTAATTTAATATTACTAAATATTACTAAATATTACGAATTTAAAATTGACTTATTTTAGGCAGGCAAATATTAAATACAGTAGAATCACATGTTAACATTTTAATCCATTATTTATTCACTTTCTTAGCAATTAAGTTCAAACATTGCTCCTATTATTATATTTTGCATGATGTAAATTAAATCTCACCCATCAATTTTGCTTCAAGAGAATGCCCCACTGAGCAAGCAAGATGGTTTATCACTGAGAATTCAAACAGTTTATCATAGCTTATTATTGCTAAGATTTGTTGTGGTTTTCATTTTCTAAAAATGTGGCTTTATATTCAACAGGACAAAATTGGTTCATTCAGATATTTAGTTATGATTTTTTTAATAAACCATTCATGCATTATTTAACTTTTTTCCAGACAATTACCTTGTTTGGAGGAATACATTGTGTGTGACTCTAACACAATCAAGTTTTCCTGGTAGCTGTACTTATAAGGCCAGCACCAGCTTTATGTGGAGAAAAAGTAGATAACTGCCTAAAGAGCCATGATTGAAATGTTTCACATAGTCCTCTCAGTCCCAGAGCATTTCCTTCATCAGCTTTCATGGGGTAGCTGTGGATTTACCTATGCAGAAATTCCATCATTATACCGGTATCCATTGTTTAGACAACAAAAACAAGAACATATCCTCTAGAATTGTGTTGGTCAATTGAAATAGCTACTAGCCAGGTATGGCTAGTTAACTTTAAATTAATTAAATATAATTAAAAATTCAGTTCTTCAGCCGTAGTGATCACATTTCAAGTGCTCAATATTCACATGTGGTTGGTGGCTACCATATTGGACAGTGTAGATCATTTCCATCACAATAGGAAGTTCTCTCACGCAGCACTGCTCTAAAAGGTCTAGAAAGTATCTGTTTAATAAATTAGCCCTTGAATACAATTCAAGTTACATTTTATGAGAGCTGTGGATATATCTAGCATTATGTATGCTGGGTGAAGGCATAGATGTTATTATTTGTTAAGTGCCACAGCAATCCTTATGGATAGATGCTGTTCTCATTTTAGAGATGAGAAAACAGAGACTGTGCACAACACAAAAGAAAATGACAAGCTGATTCATGCTCTTCTCACCAAAGCATGCTGCCTCAAAAAGTGAAATGTAATCAAAGACAGTTCTTAAGAGTGAACATGAGAGAAAGCTACAGCCTAGCCAGAGCTCAGTTTGGAAGAGTTTCTTCCCTTAGGTGAGGACACTAAAATAACAATTGTTATGGCTGGAAATAATGACAATGGGGATGGAGGAAAAAAACAAAACACTGAAATGCAGGGCCTTATCCAGAGGGAACACTTGGGTATTTCGGTTTTTTCTCTAACATATTCAATACCTACTATATTCTATCTTAAGGCAAAATTTGATATATGTAAAACTTTAATGCATTAAGATAACCTTCATAAGTTTATTTAAAGAATGGGAAAATGGAAACTACTTAAATGTCTAACAATAGAAGTATACTTAATGAAACTCAACAGAATGTTATCCAACCCCTGGAAACAATTGTTTGGAAATTGATATAATAATTTAGAGCAGTACTTTGATGTGTTGTTGAGATCAAAAGGGAGTGCTAACTCAATAAATGTATATACAGTAAAGATGACAGCATTGAATGGAAAGACATAAAATTCTAACAGTTTGAACCACTGGGTAGATAGAATCTATTTTTACCTTTGCAGTGCTTAGCAATTACATAAATTGTACAATTAAAAAATGTTTAATAACCTTGAGCAAGAGGACAATATGGAAATATCCACAAATTAAATGAAGAGAAGCAGAAGTTTGAAGACTTTCAATTAAAGTCCACCTGACATAGAATAAGCAGTTTTTCCCTATGTATTCATCACACACATACACATGACATCTTCCAATCTATGCATTAGTGTAACTTAAATATTTATTGGTAAAAACAATTCCTGGAACTAATAAGCAATTATAGCAAGCTTGCATAATATAAAGTTAATATACAAAAGTTAATTACTGTCTTATGTACCAACAATGAACAAGTGGAACTTGAAATTAAAAACAGAATACCTTTAGGGCATCCAAATTGGAAAAGAAAAAGTCAAATTATTCTCATTTGTAGATAATGTGATCTTATATTTGGAAAAACCTAAAGACCCCACCAAAATCACAACTAGAACTGATAAACAACTTCAGTAAAGTTGCAGGATGCAAAATCAACATAAAAATCAGTAGCATTTCTATATGCCATCAGCAAACAATCTGAAAAAGAAATCAAGACAGTAATTTACAATAGGTACAAATAACATAAAATACTTAGGAATAAATTTAACCAAAGAAGTAAAAGATCTCTACAATGAAAGCTATAAAACATTGATAGAGTAAGTTGATGAGGACACACAAAAATAGAATATGCAACCATAAAAAAGAATGAGACCATTTCTTTTGCAGGGACATGGATGTAGCTGGAGACCATTATCCTTAGCAAACTAGTATAGGAACAGAAAACCAAATTCCACATGTTCTCACTTATAAGTGGGAGCTAAATGATGAGAGCTGATGGACACAAAGAGGGTAACAACAGACACTGGGGCCTACTTGAAGGTGGAGGGTGTGAGAAGAGAGAGGAGCAGAAAAAATAACAATTGGGTACTAGGCTTAGTGCCTGGGTGACAAAATAATCTGTACAACAAACCCTCATGACACAAGTTTACCTGTATAACAAACCTGCACATATCCCCCTGAACTTAAAATAAAAGTTTAAAAATGTAACTTCTAAACTAATATTCTTTTTCTAGCTTTAGGAGTCACTGTAATTCTCCCTTAGTTAATGTTTCTGAAATATGTCAATCTCTCTATTATTTCAATTAGGCTTCTTGAATTTATAAGCTTTTCTCTCTGATTTAAGATGTCATTTTGTTAGTATTCTATGTAAGATAATGAATTCAAGTGACACTGAAAATTTGTCTCATAAGAGTTATATTTTAAAGGTATAAATAATCTCTCAGTGCTAATTTAAAACTTTCCATCTAAAAACAACTTTTTTTTTTCTCTTTTAACACAAGCTCTGCTGCTTATGGTGTTATTTGATTTAGCAGTTCCTATTTCACCTAGAAATAACAATGCTTATTGTTAGACATACACCTAGACACACAGAAGTTACAATACTGCCCTGTCAGTACTCTTGAAACTAACTGTATCATCACTGGACCAGGGACTTGTATTAGTCTGTTCTCACACTGCTAATAAAGGCATACCTGACACTGGGTCATTTATAAAAATAAAGGAAAAGGTTTAATTGATTCACAGTTCCACATGGCTGGGGAGGCCTCACGATCCCAGCTGAAGGCAAATGTCGAGCAGAGTCGTGTCTTATATGGCAGCAGGCAAAAGAGCTTGTGTAGGGGAGCTCCCCTTTATAAAACCATCAGATCTTGTGAGACTTATTCACTATCATGAGAATAGCATGGGAAAAAACCTGCCCCGATGATTCATTTACCTCCCACCATGTCCCTCCCATGACACATGGGAATTATGGGGACTAAAATTTGAGAGGAGATTTGGGTGGGGACACAGCCAGATCACATCAGGATTCTTAAATTTAGTAGAATCTAGACATTTTATTATTTTTGCTTAATCACTACATTAATTATATTTGGAATTAAATATGTCATTTTTTTCAAGCTAAGATTGCTTTTGTTATAATTGCATAGCTGCAGTCTTTGAAAATATTTTAAACACCTTGCTAACATCCTGATTATGTCATTACCAGAGGTTGTAAAGGTGATGAGAAACAAATGAAAACATACTTTTCTTGCAGAAATGAAAAGAAATGAAGCAGTGACTTGTATAAAATAAAGATCCACAATTAAAAGTGGCCTGTATTACTAGCTACAGCCCATGAGCTCAAGGTTACAGTGGGCTGTGATAGTGCCACTGCACTCCAGCCTGGGCAACAGAGCAGGACCCTGTCTCTGGTGGGGGGGAGGGGGAGTTGAGGTCTATATCTATTAAATAGATGTGTATCTTGAAAGCTCACCATCTTCTGCAGTGATATAATTTGGAATACTAATATGTAACCTGTTTGAGTTTATTATACTGCATTTTGGTAGGAAAAACAAAAACTTTAAGGAATAAATTAGATCTGATGATCTAGTTTCCAATGCCAATAAATATGTGATGCTTTTTTATTATTTGATGTGATGTCTCTGTTCATGAAAACTCCTTTTTGTTAATATTGACCTTCTTTCAATGATATAATGGTTACACTTTATTTCCAAAATAGTTAGTTCAAGGACTTACAATAATTAAGTAAAATACCAGGGTATTCAAATAACACTTATCCTTGTATAAGAGAATATTTATAAGACATACCATTGGCATTTGGGTTAAAACAAAGAAAATGTACCTGGAGGTTAATGAGTACTTCTAGTGTGGAAAGCACTTGTCCCACAAGACTGGCTGGCAGTCAGACAGGCCTTACTGGAAAGAGACAATGTGTAGAATCCAACCAAGCAGGAATATTTCTTCAGCCACTAGATAGCTGAGTATGAAGGAGTTTGATTCCAGAAAAGCAAATAAATGCTTGGCTATATATACTTACATACTTTGAGTAAGGGTATGGCCTTCTTACTTAAAGACACAAAAGCATAAAGTAAGGTTAGGGAGCAAAAGACTGTTGGAGAATAGAAGAGATGAGAGACTTAACTTCCAAATTTAATATGTGGGTGTTGTTTGGGTTCAAGCCAACCAACTGTAAAAAGATATCATTGAAATAATCATGAAAATGTAATACAAATACAATATGAAGTAAGTTTTAAGGGATTATTGCTAAATGTATTAGATGTAATATGCATATGTGTGTATATATAAGTATATACATGTATATATGCATTCACACTCATATTCATGTATGTATGTGTATGTGTTTTGATCAGAGACACATACTAAAGTATTCATGGATAAAATGATATGATGTCTGGGATGTGCTTTAAAAGGGGGCAGATAAATGAAGAAAGATTGGTCTAATACTGATAAATGTTGATGTTGATTAATGGATACATAGGGCTCATTATTCTTTCTATGTATGTATTTGAAAATTACAATAATAAAATGTTTTGATTTTAAATAAAAGGGATCAATAGGCAGTCCAGTAGGCAGGGAATAGTTCTGTCAGACACTAAATAACCAGGCAGAAAAGAAGTTGATTTCAGAGATTGCCCCACTCAGGCAGATAAATGCGGAGTAATCAGCCTGGTCACCAACGTCCAGAATCTTGGGATTCTAACAGTCAGCAAAGTCAGCAAGAGGAATCAAATTAACTCATAAGGCAGACACTGTTTTCTCTGTCTTCTATTTCATTCTGTTTGTTTAAATGGGCAGCCTGGGTTCTACAGTGCCCATTCTACCTAAGGGCCCTGATCTGATTCCTGTCTCTTCTCAGAGACAAAGACTGGGAGACTGAGACACAAGAATTTTCACTCAGGATCAGATAACAAATTTTCATTTGCTTATTTAGAGAGAAGAAGGAAAAGAAAACTCTTAAAAACATTTGTACAAAAATGCAATTCATGGTATAGTTCTGTTATGGTTATAAAGACTAGATGTGGCACATAATGCAAATATTCAATCATTACATGTGTTAATTTACAGAGAAGCCAGAATGGGAGAGGCAGGAGAAACCTCTCCTTGATTGATTTTGATTGCCAGAAAATACAGAACTTTATAAAAGTCAGATCTGTCCTCAAGATAAACTTTGATGTCTCATGAGCTCTCAATTGAACATCATAGGGTACTAATTGATTTCCTTCATAAATCAAGTCTTATTTCTGACTTTTGTCTCTCAGTTTTTAATATCATTATCATTCCAGTCGTTCAATTTCAAAATTCCAGAGAGACCTGCCACTTTTCCTTCACAAACAAATCTTCTAACGAGATATTTCTTTAATTGGTCCCTTTTTTTCTTACACATACTGCTACTACACCAAATCAGGCTATAATTTTTTTGTCTCATGGACATTTATATTTGTCCGCTTATCTGAAAATTTTACTGCCCTTTTCACCTAATAACGCGCTACTTCTCTAAATAATAGTTGTTTCATATTTCCGTGTCTAGTCTATTTTCTTTAATGCCATGGATTAGAAGTGATATGTGCAGCTTAAGTGTTATCTCAACTATGATTAAGCCACTTGCCTTGGATTTCCTTCTTTCCCACTGGATGGAAATGGCAATGACCCCAGGTACTTTGGTAGATATTAAGGATAGCTGAGCTACACTACAATCCTGGGTTCCTGGATATTCTCATGCAGCAGCATTCGTTTACTTGTCCTGGACTTCTTTATATAAAAGAATAAAATACTTCTAACTTATTTGAATAAAATACCATCTAATTGAGCCATTGGTTTTGAAGAGGACTCTTTGTTAGTTTAATCTATGCCTTAACAAATAAAAAGAACAAAGTTATTTTTGGCAGAGCAATACCATGAGAAACACAGCTCAACATTTTTTAAGAAAACCAAACTGAAAGAAATCCTGTTAAATGCTGAATGTTGCTGAGTTTTAGGGAGATTTATTTGTCAGCAGTGTTTAAAGCAGTCTCCTGCTAAGAATCTCACTCTGAAGGCTGGGAAGGGCGTGTGGAGCAGGATGAAGAGAATGGGTGAATGGGTACAAAATACGCACAGGAAGTGTAAGTTCTAGTGTTTGATAGCACAGTAAGAGTGACTATAGTTAACAATTTATTGCACATTTCAAAATAGCTAGAAGAAAGGATATTGAATGTTCCCAACACAAAAAAATGATAAATGTTTGAGGTGATGGCTATCCTAATTACCTTGATATGATTCTTGCACGTTGTACACAGATATCAAAATATCACATATATCCCACAACATGTACAATTGTTAGGTATCAATAAAAAGCAGAACAAAAGATAACATAAATGACAAAGGAATGTGGATTTGAATTTTACGCAAATATTGATAGAAAAAATTTTACCTAAAAGATTTAAAGGGTAAGCTAATCTCATGTATCTGTAATTATCATACGCCCCCCAAAAAGTATAAAGGGAAATTAGGGCTTAAATTCTCACTTTAGGTATTCAAACATCTGTAAATAAATTGTATTAAATTGTTTCAAAACTTAGACAAATGACAGTGTGATTATTGCACCATGCGCATTATAAACTAAGCATGTCCAAAATTAACCTCAACTTGTATACTTCCATTCATACTCCACTGACCTGAACTTAACCATATGACCCCATCCCAGCATAAATTTAGGAGATTCTGTTACTAAAAGCAAAAAGTTATAATAGATGGAGGAGAACTAGCAGTCTCTGCCAAATGTCTACCAAATAGAGTATATATTTCTAACCTGTGCATTCAGTTGGTTTCATGTTCCAATGTCGGGCTACTTTTCAAGAGTCAAGGGATTCAACTTAGTTTCTAAAGTGAACCTCATATTTTCCTAGCTTTTCCAAGTCTGCTAGAAATATTCTGGCAATATTATTTGGTTTTCTGCAACCTTGACCTAGGAAAATTATCTATGAAAATTCTGCCAGTTCTTCTACACTCAGACCAAATTCTGCTCTCATGAAGCTTTCCTAGATCCTTTTCACCACACTTTAATCACATATTCATCCATACTTTTTTGGGCATCATCTCTATGCCAAACCTTGGATTAAATATTAGAGAATGGTAGATGAATAAGAACAATTTTCTGCCTTGGACATTGTCTCTCTCACTCTTCTATATCTTCTTGTTTTATTTCACATGCTAGTTGTCACATTCTATATTTAATTGGAATTATTTGTTCACATAATCAATTTTGGTTTCATCAATTCCTTGAGGCAAGGAAACACAGTTTGGTTTTTTCATTCTATTGCCATTTAACAAAGGACTTTACCTATTGTAGTCACTGTTTTGAATCAGCCAAGAGAGTGAGTGAAATTATAAATCATATTGTCAGTATTCTCCAAAGCATATTTCATATTAAAGTTCTATGACTCACTACTTTTTAAACTGACTTTGCCTCATAGTATCATATTATTTCCACTCAAATTTGTTAGCACTGCCCAAATTAAAGTAGGCTTTTTGGCTTAAATCTAGAAATATTTTTTCAATCAAATAGTTCCTGAGATAACATAAAATAGATATTTCAAAATAGAATAAGCTGGGCTTTTGGCACATTAAACACAGACATGTCTTTGTTAGTCCCCCTGACACCTCATTAAAATAACAGTACATAAAATAGAAATGTGTAAGGCCACAATAGTGAAAAGCATGGGGGTAGAGCCATCAACAGACAAGAAATGAAACAATTACCTGTAAAATGGAAAGCATATTGCCTTCCATAATGTTGGCAGGCCTTATCCAATCAGTTAAAGGGCTGAATAGTACAAAAAGGCTGACCCTCCTCCAAGTAAAGATAATTTTTCCTCACTGATAGCCTTTGAACTAGGATACAGGAATTTTTTCCTGCCCTCTTACTTGAACCGAACCTTTGGTTCTTCCTTGGCCTTGAGTCATCCAACCTTTGAACTGGAAGTATCCCATCAGCTCTTCAGATTCTTAGGCCTTTGAACTCAAACTGGAATTAAACTATTGACTCTACTGTGTCTGTAGCTTGCTAACTCACTTCAAAGACCTTGGAGTTGCCAGCCTCCATAATTGTGTGAGCTGGTTTCTTATAAATCACATATATAGAACCAATAAGATGTGTGTGTGTGTGTGGGGGGGGGGCGGGGGGGATATGTATGCAGACATACACATCCTGTTAGTTCCATATCTCTGGAGAACCCTGACTAATACAGAAAGGAGAAGGTGATTTAGAAATTCATTTAGAGTAATGGAACAAGAAATAGAGGTTTAAAATATTTGACAGGGAGGATAAGATAAGTGGAGGAGTTGAGATTACTGTTATGAAACTGACTGGGGAGAGACAACAGCAGGATAGTCAAGCAGAAACCTTTTGTGTTTGTTCCTCCCCGCGAAAATAACCCAAAAGACAAACGACTACATTTTGATTAAAATAACTAAAGGAAAGCACCAGTGTGCATCAGAGGAGTAGCAGAAACCCTGTAGAACACAGAAACCCAGGATGATTACATGGAGAAAGAAAGAAAATACCTGGCATCCACCCCATCCACCAGCCCAAATCAGCTCAGGACCAGCAGGGACTTCTCCCTGTGGAGCAAAGGTAAGCAAGAGTACTTCAGCAGCTCCAATCAATACCTTAGACACCTATGGTCCTTACCACTAGGAAACCCCTACAGTCCACATACACTAAGCCCAGCTGAGGGAGCTTCCTGGAGTCCACACAACCATGCTCCCCATAGATAAACAGCCAGCAGTGCCCCACTCGCTGTGGCCTATTGGGCTACACCATCTTGGAACTGGAACTACTGCTGGAGTGTGTCCTGCTGCAGTGGTGAGTGGCCACAGCACCCTTCCACCAGTGAAACTTAGCTGCCACTGAGCCACCCTTGCCTGGTGGTCTGCCATACCTGAGCCAAACTACTACTACACCCTACCCCATGGGGCCAAGCTACTGTGGAGGTGGTCCATCTACCCCTCCCAGTCACTACTGAGCCTTGCCTCTCAGGGCTTGACCTAAAGCTGTACACTGCCTTCCAATGAAACAGCGCATTGGCAGAGCCATTCTATCTACCCCCTCTACTGCTGCTGCTCCCCATCCTCTGTGCCTGAGCTGATGCGGCACCCTGCATCCCAGGGAAATGGTGTCTTGGCTGTCCAAAGTAGTAATGCCTTCCAGGCCTGAGCTGAAGAGGTGCATCACCTCCTGGGAAACCAGTGCCTTGGCCAAGCCAAACAGACCTACATCCCAGAGCAGAACTGACATAGTACCCCATGTCCCAGGGAAACAGAGCTTTGACTGAGCTGAGAAACCCCACCCTACAGGCAAAACAACTCTAGGACCCTGCTTCCCTGGAACTAGACTAGGACCCTAGACACTTGAGCTTTTGAGACACCCTTCTACCTGGGAAGTGGAGTCATGATTGTGCTGCTTCCTGCCCCCCAACGGCACAGGCTACACTCTACCATTCCGAGATCCTTCCTGGCGCTGCGTCTGGACTCAGAGTTTGAGATACTGCCGTGTCCCATCATCTAAGGATCCAGAGTCACCACTAAAAGATGCAGGATGAGAAACCAACACACAAAATTGTGTAGTGTTTCTATGCACTAACAGTAAACTATCTGAAAAGGAAAGCAAGAAAGCAATCCCACTTGAAATAGCTACAAAAAAGATACCTAGTAATAAATTCAACCAAAGTGATAAAAGACCTCTACAATGAAAACTATGAAACATTGATGAAGGACATTTAAGAGGATACAAATAAGTGGAAATATAACCCTATCATGATTAGTAGAATTAATATTGTTGAAATGTTCATACTGCCCAAAGAAATCTACAAATTCAATGCAATTCCTATCAAAATAACAATGACATTATTCACAGACATAGAAAAAAATCCTAAAATTCATATAAAACCACAGAAGACTGAACAGTCAAAGCAATATTGAACAAAAAGAACAAAGCTGGAGACATCACACTACCTGTCTTCAAAATATGGTAATCGAAACAGCATGGTACTGGCATAAAAACGAACACACAGACTAATGAAACAGAATAGATAGGGAGCCCATAAATAAACACGTACATCTACAGCTAACTGACTTTCAACAAAGACGCCAAAAGCACTCACTGGGGAAAGGACAGTACTCTCAAAAAATGATGTTAAGAAAATTGGGTATCCATATGCAGAAGAATAAAACTAGACCCCCATGTCTCACATAAACAGAAATCAAATCAAGATGGATTAAAGATTCAAAGGTAAGACCCACTAACAATGAAATTACTAGAAGAAAACATAGGAGAAATGCTATGATGTTGGTCTGGGCAAGCGATTTTGGATAAGACCTCAAAAGCACAGACAACAACAGCAAAAAAAGAATCAAATAGCATTACCTGAAACTGTAAAAACTTCTGCACAGCAAAGAAAATAGCAATATGAAGAGACAGTCTACAGAATGGGAGGAAATATTTGCATACTATACATCTGACAAGGGGTTAATATCCAAAATTTTATAAGGATCTCGAACAACTCAATAGCAAATAATATAATTCAATTAAAATCAGCAAAATATCTGAATAGACATTTTTCAAAAGAAGAGATAAAAATAGCAAGCAGGTATATGGAAACCTCTCAGAAGCACCGATCGTCAGGCAAATGCAAATCAAAACCACAATGGGATATCACCTCTCTCTAGTTAGAATGACTGTTATTTTAATAGAAGAGAGAAGTGTTGGCAAGGATGTGGAGAAAAGAGAACTTTACACACTATTGGTGGGAACGTAAATTAGTGTAACCATTATGAAAAACAAAATTGAGGTTCCTAAAAAAATTAAAAATAGAATTACTATATGATCCAGCAATCCCACTACTGTATATATGTACAAAGGAAGTGAAATCAGTATATCAAAGAAATAACTGTACTTTCATGTTTAATGTACCAATAGCAAAAATATGAAATCAACCTGTGTCCATCAAGGGATGAATGGATTAAAAAATGTGGTATATATACACAATGGAATACTATTCAGCCCTAAAAAGCAATAAAATCCTGTCATTTGTATTAACATGAATGAACTTGGAGGACATTATGTTAAGTGAAATAAGACAGACACAGAAAGACAAATACTACATGATTATCACTTATGTGTCGAATATAAAATGCTGATCTCATAGAAGTAGAAGGCAGAAAAGCGGCTACCAGAGGCTGAGGAGAGTAGGGGAGAAGCAAGGAAGGCATGAGGTTGGTCAACAGATATAAAGTAGATAGGAGGAAATAGTTTTGGTGTTCCATTGCACAGTAAAAGTGATTGTAGTTAGCAATAATATATTTCACAAAAGCTAGGAAAGGGGATTTTGTATGTTCTCACTACAAAGAAATGATAAATATTTGATGCAATGGATATGCTAATTACCCTGATTTGATCATTACACAATGTATACACTATGCAAAAAGTAAATTATACCCCATAAATATGTAAAATTATGTGTCGATTAAACATAACACTGTAAAAAATAAAAAACAACAAAACTGACTTGGCAAGATAAGAAATAGAGGGTGTGGGATGGTGTAAATAAGCCAGTTGCTTATCATCAATAGAGAAAGCCACAGACAAATATTAAAGTCAATAAATGTAAGCATTATTATATAATATTTAGAAATAGGACAGCAGCCATAAAAGGACCTTCAAGCAGAAAATGTTCAAATTGATTATTTCTGGGGAGTGAACCAAACAAGGGATGATTGGGGATAGAAGATTATTGATTGTATTAAACACCTTTCTGTACTATTTTATTTAAAAACGTGCATGTATTACTTTGGCAAAATTATAAAAAGTTGATTTTCGTTAAAATGAATTAAATACCAAATTTCTTTTTCAAAAAAAGCAAAGCATCAAATAAGACTATAAATTCTAATTTTATTTCTCTATATGCAAAATTCGTTTCCCTATTATTAAAAAGCAAGTTGTCTCTTGCTTTGTATAGTGAACGGAAGGCATATATATATCATTTCGTATGAATCAACACATTTAATATGCAAGGAAATTATTTTGCAACTTGTCCAGTTGCTCACAAACAGTAAGTGACAGACTAAGGAATCATGCACCTTTTCTTGTGACCATAGAGCAGATGCTCTGAAACTATTGCCTTGGAAGGGAAATTTGGGAAGGCAGTGTAGGGGCTGAAAAGGAGCGTTATAAAATCATAGACATGGTATTAAATTTGGCAATGGCATGAAACATTGATAGTTAAAATAAAAGGCTTTTGGAAAATACTGAATGAAAGGTTCAGGATAAAATTATGACCCTTTCTCATGCATGCACCCTCCTTCCTCTTCCCTGAATCCATCCCACACCTACTGTCAAAAAGATAGTGCTAAAACAAAACTATGAGTATTACAATCTGGGTCCCCATACCACCCTATGAGTAACTTTATCCATCACTTACTCTGGTGTACTATAGGTGCCACTTCAATTATCTGTCTCCCAAAAAGATTGTAAAATACATAAGGATGGGAATATATTACATTTATGTGTGTATCTTAATGCCTAACAACACATCTTGTATATAGCTTGTACTCAATAAAGACTGGTTAGATTAGCAGAATAATTGTGTTTAGGCTCAGACTGCCCAAGATATCCCTGCTCAATTAACATTGATTTAGTGTTCATTATGTGCCAGGTACTGAGGCATGGTCACTGTCTTTGAGAAGTTCACAATTTAGAGCTAGGGAAAGTCACATAGATAGATAGATAGATAGATAGATAGATAGATAGATAGATAGATAGATAGATAGATAGGGCACAAATACAGTTGTTCAATATTGGGAGAGTTAGGAAAGGAAAGAGACTATCTTTAAATATCACTGGTTAAAAAGAGTGAAATGGTACCAGCACTATTACTTTAAGGTATTGAGGACTCTGCAAATCATATTTTAATATGGTCTTAGTAGGGAGGATACTCACTGTACAGTGTTTTCTTAAGCCATATCATTCATTCGGTACAGGAAGAAATAATTATCTAGGTTTCTACATATCTGTCATTTGGATTCATTGGCTTCATGCTGATACACAATAAATTTTGTTTTCATTGGTCTCGGTTCTTTTTATCCTCCTAGAAGCATAGTTTAACAAGAAATAAATTCTGGTTTGATCAGTTGATAAAGGGTTTCTCCTTTTTGTTTTCACAAATATCTTTGGAGGAAATGTCCACAGGGTAGTAAACTGTGTGCCTCGCTATATGCAGGTTTCCTGGAACTCTTCCAAAATATAAGGCAGCTTATATCAATGATCATTGCTAGTCATGTTTTTTTCAATGATGAGGGGGTGAACAAGTTGAACTGTGATACTCTAAGAGTGTACTTTATGATGGTGCCAAGTAAATGGGGAAAAATAAAATTCATTCAAAACAAAACCCATTAAAAATTAAGCAATCTTTTTGACAAATATAATAATTTTGACAAATATAATACTTTTTCATATATAATTCTATAACATTACATAAACAACTTGGTTGAACTGCAGTATCAGAACCAATTATCTTACTAATTATCCAGATTAAATATACTATGAAAATTTTACTGTGACTAAGGAAGTCTGTTTTAATTAGATGGGTTACTTTTCATAGGTTTTCTCAATAAGCTGAATTATATATTATATTAATGATCTGTCTTAGTCAATCACATCCTTCTAAATCTTATCTATATCACAAATGTTTCATGTTTTCCTTAGTTAGAATTTAAATTAATTATGACCGTTGACTTAACTATTTCTCAAACTTTCAAGTTCTTTTTAATATTTATACTCAATTAGCCCAATCTATACTTACATCACCAAAAAATCCAGTTGTGTGCTTTGCACTATATTTCAAAAATTAGATTTTCCTTGTGGTCTTGAACATAAGCCTTTTTTTATGCCAGAAAATTACACTGGGAACCTGCCTCTGGAGTCTTAATCATAATTTTAAAAATTATTTTTTTGTTGAACAAAATTATATATATTTATCATGTACAACATGTTTTGAAATATATTTAGGTTGTGGAATAGCTAAATTGAGATAAATGAAATTATTTCTTGTGGCAAGAACACTTAATATCTCTCAGCAATTTTTAAGAGTATGATACATTGTTATTAAGTGTAGTCACAATGTTGAACAATAGATCTCTTGAACTTATTTCTCCTATCTGATTTTCTATCATTTGAACCAACATCTCCCCAATCCTAGCCTCTGGTAATCAACATTCTACTATCTACTTCCATGAGTTCATCTTTTCTAGATTCCACATGGGAGTGAGATCATGTAGTATTCGTCTTTCTATGCCTGACTTATTTCACTTAGCATAATGTCCTCCAGGTTCATTCATGTTGTTGCAAATGATGAGATTTCATTCTTTATTAAGATTGAAAGGTATTCCATTATGGACATATAGCACATTTTCGTTATCCATTCATCTGTTGGTGGACACTTAGATTGATTACATATCTTGGCTATTGTAAATAAGGCTACCATGAGCATGAGAGTGCAGATATACCTTTGAAATACTGATTTCATTTTATTTGTATGTATAACCAGTAGTGGGATTGCTGGATCACAGGGTAGTTCTATTTTTACTTTTATTTTTATTTGTAGATCCTTCATATTGTTTTCAATAATGGCTACATTAATTTACATTCCCACCAACAGTGTGCAAGGGTTCCCTTTTCTCCATACCCTCTCTAAAACTTACCTTTCATCTTTGTGGATAATAGCCATTCTAACAGGTATGAGGTGATATCTCACTGTGGTTTAAATTTACATTTCTCTGATGATTAGTAATTTTGAGCATTTTTTTTTTCATATACCTAATGGCTATTCATATGTCTTCTTTGAGAAATTTCTATTCAGATCTCTTTCCAATATTTTAAATGGGCTGTTTTCTTACTATTGAGTTGAGTTCATTATATATTTTGGATATTAACTCCTTGTCAGATGTATAGTTTGCAAGTATTTTCTTTCATCCTATAGGTTGTCTCTTCATTCTATGGTTTGTTTCCTTGGCTGTGCAGAAAATTAAATTTTACCTAATTCCATTTGTCTAATTTTGTTTTTGTTATGCTTTTGGACTCATATCAAAAAAATCATTGCCCAGATCAGTGTTGTGGAGCTTTTTTCCTATGTTTTCTTCTACTAAGTGTATTGTTTCACATCTTACATTTCAGTCTTTAATCCATTTTAAATTGACTTTTGGATATGGTATGAGATAAGGGTCTAATTCCATTCTTCTGAATGTGTTTATCAAATATTCTTAATACCATTTATTGAGGAGACTATCTTCCCCATTGTGTGCTCTTGGTACCCTTGCTGAAAATCAATTGACTATAAATACGTGGACTTATTTATGGGCTCTCTATTCTGTTCCATTCATCTATGTGTCTGTTCATGTGCCAGTACCATGCTGTTTGGGTTGGTTAGCTTTGTAGTATATTTTGAAGTCAGATACTGTGATGCTTTTAGCTTTGTTCTTTTTGTTTAAGATTGCTTTGGCTATTCGGGGTCTTTTGTGTTTCCACACACATTTTAGGATTTTTTTTTTTTCTATTTCTGTGGAAAATGTTACTGGTATTTTAATGGGGATTGAATTGAATCTGTAGATTTCTTTGGGTGGTATGGACATTTTAGCAATATTAATGGTCCAATCCATGAGCACAGAATGTATTTTCTTTTATTTGTGTCCTCTTCAATTTTTTTAAATTGCTGTTTCATAGTTCCCAGTATATGGGCCTTTCCCTTTTTGGGTTAGATTTATTCCTAGTATTTTCTTTTATAGCTATTGAAAATAGGCTTGTTTTCTTGATTATTCTTCAGGTAGTTCATTTCTGGTATATAGAAATGCTACTGATCTTGTATGTTGATTTTGTATCCTGCAACTTTGCTGAATTCATTTATTAGTTCTTAGTCTTTTCATGGAATCATTAAGGTTTTTTTATACATAAGATCATGTCATCGGCCACAATTTAACTTCTTGCTTTCCAATTTGGATACCTCTTATTGCTTGCCTTATTGCTCTAGGCTAGGACTTCTAGTGCTATGTTGAACAGAAGTGGCGAAAGTCAGCATCCTTGTCTTGTTTCTTATCTTAAAGGTAAAGCTTTCATTTTTTTTTTACCATTGAGTATGATGTTAGCGGTGGGCTTGTCATATATAACTTTGATTGTGTTGGGGTACATTTCTTCTATGCCTAATTTGTTGATAATTTTTATGATGAAAGGATGCTGAATTTTTAAAATTGCTTTTTGTCCATTGCTCAAGATGATCATATGGTTTTTGTCCTTCATTCTGTTAGTGTGGTGTATCGCATTTATAAATTTGTGTATGTTGAACCATCCTTGCATCTTGCATCCCTGAGACAAATTTAACTTTGTCATGGTGCATAAGCCTTTTATTATGATGTTGAATTTGGTATAATAGCATTTTGTTAAGTAATTTTTAATCTACGTTCATCGGGGATATTGGCTTGTAATTTTCTTTTTTCCTTTGTTTGGCTTTGGTATCAGGGTAATACTGACCTCATAAAATGACCTTGGATGTATTTTTTCTTCAATTTTTGGGAAGAGTTTGAGAAGGATTCTTATTCTTCCTTAAATGTTTGGTAGGACTTAGCAGTGAAGGCATCAGCTACTGTGCTTTTCATTTTTATCACTCATTCAATTTCTTTTTTGCTGTTTCTTCCCGATTCAATCTTGATAGGTTGTATATGTCTAGGAATTTATTCATTTCTTCTAGTTTATCCAATTTGTTGGCATAAAATTGTTTATATTAGTCTCTTATGAGTCTTTATATTTCTGTCATACCAGTTACAATATCTCTAATTTCCGATTTTATTCATTTGAGCCTTCTTTTTTTCTTAGTCGAGTTAGTCAATTTTATCTTTGAAAAAAGCAACCCTTAATGTTGTGAATCTTTTCTCTTGTTTTCATAGTCTCTATTTCATTTATTTCTTCTCTGATCTTTATTATTTCCTTCCTTTTGCTAACTTTGTGCTTAGTTTGTTCTTATTTTTCTAGTTTATTAAGGTGTAACATTAAGTTATTTGGGATCTTTCTTCATTTTTTACTGCTGTAAACTTCCTTTTTTATAACTGTTTCTGCTGTGCTCCATCACTTTTGGTATGTTGTGTGTTCATTTTCATTTGTTACAAGATTTTTTTTAAGTTTCCTTTTTAATTTATTCATTGACCCATTGGTTGTTCAAAAGTATGTTGTTTTATTTTCAGGTATTTGTGATTTTTTTTTTTTTAAATTCCACCTGATATTGATTTCTAGTTTTATACCATTGTGGTCAGAAAAGATACTTGATATTATTTCAATCTTTTAATATTTGTTAGGACTTATTTTGTGTCCTAATGTATGATCTCTCCTGGAAACTGTCTTGTGTGCCCTTGAGAAGAATATTTTCTTTTAGCTGTTGGATCAGATGTTCTATATATGTCTGTTAGGCCCATTTGGCCTAAAGTGTAGTTTAAGTCCAATGGCTTTTTATTGATTTTCTGTCTGGATGATCTGTCCTTTGTTGAAAGTGGGGTCTTGAATTCTCCTACTATTATTATTTACTGT
Organism: Macaca mulatta; assembly: GCF_049350105.2. Lineage (NCBI taxonomy): Eukaryota > Metazoa > Chordata > Mammalia > Primates > Cercopithecidae > Macaca > Macaca mulatta. The sequence continues at coordinate 25,780,685 of NC_133426.1, read as the reverse complement.
CTTTTTCTTCATATCTATTACTATTTGCTTTATATATTTAGGCATTCCAATGTTGGGTGCATGTATTTGTAATTTTATATCCTCTTGGTGAATTGACCCCTTTATCATTATATAACGATCTTCTTTGTCTCATTTTACAGTTATTGACTTAATGTATATTTTATCTCATTTAAATATTGCTACTCTTACTCTCTTTTGGTTTACATTTGCTGCAATACCGTTTACCATCCCTTCACTTTCAGTCTATGTGTGTCCTTACAGGTGAAGTGAGTTTCTTCTGGCAGCATGTATGTCATTTTTAAAAAAATCACTCAGTCACTTTTATATCTTTTGCTTGGTGAATTTATTTACATTGAAGGTAGTTATTGATATGTAAGGACTTATTGCTGCCAATTTGTTAATAGTAATTTTGAAGTAGCTTAATGATCACTCAGTAGAAGCGCAAGACTGCTTAGAATACTTTGCATCTCTTTCTTTTCTCCTTCACCTAGTCCATGTCTAACAATACTTATAAAGTTTGGCCTCAGTCTGTGTTACCCCTGCCCCACTCCATAAGCATGATAATGAAATACTGCCAAGGCAAAAATGCTATAAGGGGTAGGTTAAGTTTAAAGACAGTATAGAAAAAGGTCTACTTGGCATTTTTAAAGTTGAATTCTAGCAATCTCTAACCTGCTAAAGTAAAACTATAGAAATACATTTCGTAGAAAAACTATAATCAAGGTCCTTGATCAATATATTTTTGTGATTAGGAACTAACCTCATACACTTTTTCTACTCAAATGAAGATTACTTATGCCACTGAAATTCATGCTTTGCTGTTATGCTCCCAATTATTTGACTACTTCTTGCAGCCATTTTCCAAATATAAACTTTGTCTTAATTTACCCTGTTCTTCTGGAAAGCCAAAATGTGTAAGAGTAAGATCAATACTTGTTAATGTATTATCAGCTCATTTGAATCATGCAGCCTATCACTGAGCATGGATATGAAGTACTTACTGTATTCCAGACACTGTTCGTGGCATTGACACAGGATTCATGAAACTTTCATTATCAAAAGCTTTCTTTGGAGAAGAGGACTGTTTTGATTTTACTTTGTTTTGTTTGCAGAGATGGTGTTTGCAAATATATTACAGGAACTGTTTTAGTGAAAAATAATCTTAATAGGTTGATGTAAAAATGTTACTGCAATCCAAAGCATTCAGTATGGAAAAGTACCTCAGGCAGCAGAGATCACTCATGTTATACAATGGACTGGTGAGCCACAGAAAGATGTAGATTTTGAGATTTGCTTCCCTGTTAAAAATATTCTTTAAAAACCCTTAATATTAGAAAAAAACTAAATTAAACTTGAAATATTTAAATGTGAGGGAAGCAGCTCATAATTAGCATAAACATTTGGAGTAACTGCCTGTAGATAGTTATTCTCTCCTCTTAGCTTGAGTCCCTAAGTCTAAATCATCAAGCCTGACCTGACCACTTCAGAGACTGACAATAGATGTAGCGAATAAGAGTCTAGTTGGGTGTCTAAAAATATTCCCTTCATAAAAGTCAGAACTAGATTTCCAGGACACAGACCTAGAAACCATGTTTCTTTGTTTCTCCTTCCCCTATTTTTCTCTGTCTCACTAGTGATTTTGTTAATTAACACTTTATCCAAGTGTTATATCTCTTAGAGGCTCAAGAGAGTGTGAAATTGTCCTGCTGATAATGACAAAGATGAAGGAAAATCTTAGTCTTATAGCTGTTACTCTACATCTAGACTTAATATTTAATATTTTAAAGACTACTCTGGTGACAGAAAAATATGATTCTATGGCAGTGGTTCTCAAAATGTGATCCCTAGACTAGCTACATCACCACTACTCAGGAAAGTGTTAGAAATGCAAATTATCGAGCCCTATTCCAGACCTAGTAAATCAGAATATCTGGACCTGGGGCCCAGTAATCTGTGTTTTAACAAGTTGCTCTGGTGATTCTCATGCATGATAAAGTTTGAGAACCATTGGTCTGTGAAATTACTATGTTGCATGTGAATATATTATTTAGTGATACAAGAAGGCTTAGGTTGAATTATTGGTTAGTAATTTACATTGTAAACCACTGCCTTAGAATGTAAAACAGACTAGTTCAAGTCCATGGGGCTCCATCATTATTGTATTTCATTACACAGCATGTAGGTCTGTTGGCAGAGAAAGAACTAATTGTCTTAGTAAATACAAAAGAAGGAAATGCCAGCTGGTGAGTGGCAACACTTGTTTAAACAAAGGCTCCCAACTAAAAATGCACTTAGTAGTTAGGGTTTTAAATGCCATCATATTCATTCTTGATACTTTGTATAATCTTCAAGAATTATTATTGCTTTTTTGTCCCTGTCTTACGTCATAGTGATCTCAATCAGCTCATTTACCATTGTGGTTTTACCATGTTAATGTTATTTGTTCTAAATAATGCTAATTAGTAGTATTGCTAATTTTGATGCCAAGGCAATATTGTTGTTGAAGAGAAAGTAGGAGTTCCCTGAATGAAGGTAAAGGCAGAATTTTATCCCTATGAACTCAATTTTTCATAGTGGAAAATTCAGCCCTGTTCATTTCCTCCTCTCTCACTCACCACAAGTGATCTGTTGTCAGGTCCTGTAACTTTTTTTCTCAGCCTTCTCCATCCACCTTCTGCATTTCAATTCCTTTGCCACTGCTGTGATTCAATTGCTAATCATCTCTCAACTGGTTGACTCTAAATCCAGAGACACAGAAAGGATTACTGTATCTATAAAATCCCAACTATTTCACAGGTCTAATAGCCATTCTAGCGTCTAAAGTGAGCTCAGGTACTTCTTTATTGCTGCTGTTACCATAAGCGAACTGAATAGGAGAACCACCTAGGTGGATTGTGATGGTTTCGTTCCTTTAAAAATCTCCCCTGCCTCCCTCATAATGTACTATATTAATGATGATTGCAGTAATTCATTTAGTCAAAAATTTTTTCTTATGTGTCAGGAGCTGTTTTAAACATAAAGATAACAGTAGTCAACAAAGACAAACATCAGAAACACTCTGCTTGTAGAATTCATAATGTAATGTTAGTAATGAGTAGATGAAGACATACTGTTATATCTACATCTATATCTATAGCTATATCTACATATATATCCACATCTACAGGTGTATTAATATCTAGCTATCTATTTTGTTATTTTTGATATGATGGTGAAAGACGTCTTCTGATGTGGTGACATTTGAACAGAGACCTGAATGAAGTGATGAGGATGCCACCTGGCTATATGTGGAAAAAATGTTCCAGTATAGCAATTGAGGAGCCTGGGGGAAAGAAAGAGTGATATGAATAAAGAGAGATAAGGAAGGGGCAGGGTAGAAAAAGAGGTCAGAGGTAGGAAACAGATCACCAAGGACCATGTAGATTATAGTGTAGGATTTAGTTTTTATTTTAATGAGATGAGAAGCTTTTAAGATTTTGAGAAGAGAGATGATATAATGTGGTTGATATTTTTAAAGGATAACAGTGATAACTGTGAAGCAGAGACTATAGGCAAGCAGGAGTTGAAGCCAGGAGACCAGTTAAGGGACTATTTGCAATAAAACTTATAAGATTTGATGATGGCATAAACCAGGGTGGTAGAGGTAGAGGAGGTGATATTTCCTATTGGATTTAATGTGGTGAGGGATTGGCAAGAGTCAAGGATAAACATAAAAATTTTGGCCTGAGCAAACCGAAGGTGGAATTACCATGTGCTGAGACAGGGAAGGGCTTAGAAGGGGAAAATTTGCTGGGGAGAGGAGAGAGGGGATGTTGTTGAGGAAACAAGATTTTAGCATCGAATGCATTATTGGGATACCTACTGGAAATCAAATTAAAATAAGCCATAAATTATTGGAGTCATGAATTCAGGTAGGAGATTTAAAAATATACCCTTAAGTCTCATTGTTTTCTAAATTAATTTTTTTATTGTATAGTGTTGTCTAATATTTCTGTTCTTAATACAAATCAAAGCTGCTCATTCCTCAAAAATACAATATACAGATATATAAAAGAAAACTAAAAATTAGTATCATCTATTCTTTCCAGATATCCGTTGTCAACACCTGAGTGTACATATTTCCAAATCATATGTTATATGCATATATATTAGTTTAAACCATATGAAACTACTATTCAATCTTTTCAACCTATACAAAATTGTATATTTCATCCCAATATATAGAGATATTAACACTTCATAAAAAAATGTGCAGAGCATGCTTATATATGCAATTGTCAGATGTTTGAATTATTTCAACTGATACTCTTATGTTGCCCATGACCGGAAAAACCTGGAATAACTGGCTGACAATTAATTATAATAATGAAAGGAAAATGGTAGTGTAAAATACCCTGAAAAACTTCTATAATATACAATGTATCTATAAAAAATTAAGTGTTACATAGGGGCCCAGTTAGACAGAAGGCATGAGTTCTGAGATCTACTGCACAGCAGTGTGACTGTAGTCAATGATAATGTATTGTGTATTTTAAAATAAGAGACTAAATTTCAAATTTCTCATAAAAATTATAGGTAAGCAAGGTGATAGATACGTTAATTAGCTCGATTTAATTGTTCCACATTGCATACATATATCAAAACATCACATTTGCATCCTCTAAATGTATACAATTATGATTTGTAAATTGAAAATGTTAATTTTAAAAGATAGAAAATATCATTACAAGTGAAATAATAAAAGGTCCCATGCTACCCCAAAACTAACAACAGACACAATACCCAGGGCTAATTATTTTTTAAATGACTTTATTTTTTAGAACAGTTCACAGCACAATTAAGGGGAAGGTACAGAGATTTCCCCTCTACTTCCTGTCCCCCACAGATATATTGCTTCCCTCATTATTAACGTTCCCCCACCAAAGTGGTACATTTTTTACATTTGATGAACCTATAATACATCATCATTACTCAAAGTCCATAGATTACATTAGGATTCACTCTTGGTGTTGTATATTGTATAAGTTCAGACAAATATTGTATAGTGACATGCATCTATCATTAAAGTATCATACAGAGCATTTCCACTGCCTCCAAAATCCTTTGTGCTCCCTCTATTCATTCCTCCCTCCCACCAACCACTGACAACCACTGATCTTTTCATTGTCTCCATGGTTTTGCTTTCCATGTCATATAGTTAAACCTACAGTATGTAGACTTTTCAGACTGGCTTCTTTCACTTAGTAATATACATTTACATTTCCTCCATGTCTTTCTGTGGCTTGATAGCTCATTTCTTTTCATCACTAAATAATACTCCATTGTCTGGATGGACCACAGTTTATCCACTCACCTATCAAAGGACAGCTTGGTTGCTTCCAAATTTGAGCATTGTGAATAAAGCTGCTATAAATAAAGATGCCAGTACGTTTTGAGGCAATTTGTTATGCAGCCCTAGTAATTTATATAAGATGCTAAAAGATTATATTCAGGAATCCATCTCTTACTCAACTCTGTTTTCTTCTACATTGGCTTCGATCGCAAGCAGTTCTCTTCTGGTATTAGCTTCAAGTTCTCATTTTCTTTCTTATTATAGTTGCAGCAAAAGTTTCAAGTAGAGGTCTGATTAGGGCAGCTTTGGACCAATTATTAGTGCCTGTGAGAGGCAGTGTTTTAATTTATTCAGGACTACAGAGACTGTTCTGAAATTGAGGTTGGAAATTCTCCTCTGAACCACACAGGCAAAAAGTGAGAGAAAGGTGGCCTATCTAAGGGAAATCAAATTCTGAAACCCAAATGTGAGGCATATGTATTCAGACAAAGACAACATATTTTAGCTACAGAAGTTTCAAATATAAAAATATTGTACACTAATACTTTTAATTTAAGATATTAAAAATAAAATGGTAAATTGTCTTTACTTCTAAGGTTATAATTAAGGAAATAACTTATAATTTTAAGTTGAAGAGAAGGAAACAGATGCAAGCAGAGTAGTGAGTCATTTGGAAGTATTTTTCAAATCTCACTAAAGATTTTAATAACTGAAAACAAACAAACACTACCCCTCAACTGTTAAAGTACATATTCACTCATCTCAATGGCTTTTTTATTTACTGTGTTTAGAAAAGCAACACTAAACAAATTGAGGAATATTTGTTGGTGACCAAGCATGATGTGGATGAGATTGAGATTACAGATTTAATACTTCCCTGGGTCAATTTTGGGACGTAGTCAATAATCTTAGCTATGTATATCATTGTTCTTAAGGAAAGCATGAAAAATATGTATCAGCTAGCACATTTCTGCTTCAGGAAAAATTACCCACAGTGGAAGTCACAGAGTTATTTGAGGATTAAAGGTAAAATTACAGCATGCAAAATGACTTTATAAGCCATCAATCACTAAATAAATTTAAGAGATTATTCTAGTGACAAGATATGCTAGTAAACATATAGAAAATGGATTGTCGTTTCTTTTTTTTTTTTTTTTTTTTTTTTTTTTTTTTTTTTTGAGACAGAGTCTTGCTCTGTTGCCCAGGCTGGAGTGCAGTGGCACGATCTCGGCTCACTGCAAGCTTCACCTCTCAGGTTCACGCCATTCTCCTGCCTCAGCCTCCCGAGTAGCTGGGACTACAGGCGCCTGCCACCACGCCCAGCTAATTTTTTTGTATTTTTCGTAGAGACGGGGTTTCACTGTGGTCTTCATTTCCTGACCTTGTGATCCGCCCACCTCGGCCTCCCAAAGTGCTGGGATTACAGGCGTGAGCCACCGTACCCAGCCGGATTGTCCTTTCAACTTCAATCTTTTGTTGTTTCTTGTAGGTATTATAGATTTGTTTTTGTTTTGTTGTTGCTTTACAAATGAAACAAACAGAAACCTAAATTATACTGTGGGGCAAAAAGAAAACAAATAATTTTCAAAAAATGTTTTTGTCTTCTTTTTAAATGTTAACTCAAATGTTTTCTTTCATTAAGGATGATCTTGGCTGTTTTACAAACTCCCTATGTCACATTTCTCTGTATAGCATCATAAGCAAATCTATATTTAGTGTTGGGTAGGTGCAAAGCATTATGGAAAGTGTTAGAAGTACTAACTTCTTACAGTAGTCAGATATACACCCTACTATCAAGGAGTTTACACTATAGTAGGGTAAACTGCCAAATTATTTCCACCTAGATAGTAAATACCATAGGACAGTACCCATGTCATATTTATTTCTGTAGATTCATTTCCAGATCACTTAGCATCATGCTTTGTTTGTAGAATAAGTTTATTAATGCAAAGACAACTAAGACTACTCAAATATCAATTGTGGTACAGATTGCAATGCCACCGAAGCTCAAACGTCTCTAAGCTGGCAAAAGGATATTTGTGTAGAAGTTGAATCATGAGTTTGTTTTATGGGTATAGAACTGGAGAGGACAAACAGTGTTTACACAAATATCACAGCAACCCCAAGAGTATATGTTGTCATTTATATTTTTCAGATGAGGAAATTGATGTTCAAAAAGCTTCCAAAATAAACCTTGATCAGTATCCCAGGTTGTAATTGTTAAAGCCATTGCTTCAAACATTTTCTTCCAGGTTAGCAGAAAGAAAGTAGGTATGGAAGTGAGAATGAATACAACAGTTTCCCCAGAACATAGTTCTTATAAGGGCAATAGAAGCCATCCATTTTAGAGCATAATTAAGAAATAGTTAAAGGAAAGGTTGAGTGGCATACTAAAAATTCTTTATTTTATAAGCAATAGAAAGACATTAGAGATTTTTGGGTATTGTGTGACAAGTGAAAAACAGCGATTTGGAAAAGTTAATTATCCATGATGTTGGCAATGGCCAATAAATGAAAAAGTCTAATGCAGGGAAATGAATGAAGAGAACGTTACAATATGTCATGTATGAAGTGATGAGTGCCTGAATTACAGTATACAAAATTCTTAATTCCTCACATGCCCCTTGCTTACTCTCCATAAACCAAATATTCCAGTTTAATAATAACTTTGCTTAAGGATACAGCTAATCATTTCCCAGGATACACAAAATAAATTATATTTTTTCTACTATTATTAGCATCTTACATTAATGTGGTTCATTTATTATAATTGATGAACAAATATTAATACACTTTTATTAACTAAACACCAAAGTTTATATTAGAGCTCAATCTTTGTATTGTACATTAATGGGTTTTAGCAAATATATAATGCCATGTATCCACCATTACAATACCATACAGAATAATTTTACTCTCCTAAATATCTTCCATACCCTGCCTATTCACCTCTCCCTTCCTCCCTCCTCCTGGACCGCGATAATCACTGGTCTCTTTATTGTCTCTATAGTTTTGCTGTTTCCAGAATGTCATATAGTTTAAATTGCAGCCTTTTCAAACTTGTTCATTATTTACTTAGCAGTACTTAAGCTTCCTCCATGTCTCTTCATAGCTTGACAGCTTATTTATTTTTATCACTAAGTAATATCTCATTGTATAGATGTACCAGTTTGTTTATCCATTGACCTCTATGGTGACATCTTTGTTGCTTTCAAGTTTTGGCATTTATAAATAAAGTTGTTATAAACACTTGTGTGTAGGTTTTTATGTGGATATACATTTTCAACTCGCTTGGGCAAATACCAGAGTACAATTAATTATTTGTATGGTAGGATCATGTTAACTTTGCAATAAACTGCCAAACTGTCTTCCAAAGAAGCTATACCATTTTGCATCCCCATCACCATCTTTATATGTATAATCAAGATTATTTTTGAGATTTTTATCATAGTTTTTATAATAATATACAATTTTTGCCTAAATGGGTTTCTGCCCTGGCCATTTTACAAAATTTCAAATCACTAGTATTAATTGGGGAAAGGCTATTCTCTTTTTTTTTTTCTTTTTTTTTTTTGAGATGGAGAGTCTCGCTCTGTCGCCCAGGCTGGAGTGAAGTGGCCGGATCTCAGCTCACTGCAAGCTCCGCCTCCCGGGTTCACGCCATTCTCCTGCCTCAGCCTCCCTAGAAGCTGGGACTACAGGCGCCCGCCACCTCACCCGGCTAATTTTTTGTATTTTTTAGTAGAGACGGGGTTTCACCGTGTTAGCCAGCATGGTCTCGATCTCCTGACCTCGTGATCTGCCCATCTCGGCCTCCCAAAGTGCTGGGATTACAGGCTTGAGCCACCGCGCCCGGCCCAAAAAGGCTATTCTCTCAAGTCATACATAGTCTTCATATTAGTTTTATATCTTATAAACTATTGATGCAGTCTCTATTTAGAATGTAGAGCAATTTAGCAAAAACTATTAAATAATGATGTAGCTTATTTTTACAAGGATTTCTCTGGTTGATGGGTGGAAAGTCAACTATATAAGTACAAGAGCAGAAACAGAGAGACCAGATATTATAATAGAAGAAGTAGGTATTCGATGATCCTAAGATCTAGAGCATTAACTCTGGAGATAATGTGAAGTGCTCAGCTTCAGAATATAACTTGAATGTAGAAGCAACAGGACGTAGTGATAAAATGAATGTGGAAGATGAAAGAAAAGACTAATGATGACATTTGTAATATTGACATGAACAATTAGATTTTAACTGAGGCATGTAGGGGTGAGGGTCTTGGGAAGAGTCAACAATTCAACCTGGACATACGATATATGAGATAGCTATTAAACATTCAAATGGAGAGATGAGTATTTGGATGTAGTAGTCTCAAATTCAGTAGAGTTCATAAGAATCTAAATTTGAGAGACACTGGCATATATAAAGAAATCAAAGCCATGGGACAGAATGAAACCTAAGAATTGAATATAAACTTCTTCCTAATACTGTACTTATGGTTCCAAGTAAATTCACTTACAATCAAAGAAACTTACCTTATTATGGATATGGTTAGCATTGGATGTGATGGAAATGACTCTTATACTATGGTTTGGATGTCTCTGTTTTCTTCGAATTGTCAGTATATCTCAAAGTTGGATCTCTAGCCATTTTGTAAATATATAGATGTTCTGGGTTCTCTTATATTGTCTTTCCCCTTTGTTTCTGTTGTAACAATTTGGGTCTACCCTTCAGTGTTTTACCCTCTGCAAGACTGTACACTAAAAACAGTGAATTACTTCTCATTGGCTAGTCTATTTAAAGTAGAGCCTGTTCTTTTTAACTCAATTGCAATACCTTGATTTTTAGATCTATCAAATATGGAACAATAAAATGTTCAAACTGCTAAACTTCAGGGGTATTTAATGGAAGGACAATTTATAAAGGTGTGGAGAGTCTGTTAGGAAAGTACAAGCACTGTAGGGCACAATGTTACTAATCCTATGCCTAAAGAATGAGAGTAGAAGGAAATTTCCAGAACCTGGAGACAAAGAGCTGTGTGAAGAAGGGCAACTGACAGGAGCAAACAAAGTTGGGGATTTGCAACCAGCTTAAGCGGATCTGCAAGGAGGAGGCAGAAAGAATAAGCACCCTGATCTTATTTGTCTCCCAGTTTCCTACCTGTGGGTGTTCTTAATATTTAGGACTCTCCATGGGTGCCACCATAGCTAATTTAAAAGAATAAATAAAGTTTAGAGACTGCATCTCACTATGTTGCTTAGGCTTGTCTTAAATGCCTGGCCTCAAGCAATCCTCCCACCTCAGCCTCCCCCATAGCTTGGATTACAAGTGTGATCCATCATGCCCAGCTCTGTTATTTTAAAGAAGAAAAATTGCTCTCAGCTCTCATACTCCAAGAGGCTTTAACCCCAGGCTAAACACAACTTCGGCACAGACATTTGGTAAAGTGGAGGGAGCTGACAGTGCCAAGGAAATTGATAGTGCCAAGGCTAAAGGGATATTGAAGATGTGTAGGCCGGGCACGGTGGCTCACGCCTGTAATCCCAGCACTTTGGGAGGTCGAGGTGGGTGGACCACCTGAGGTCGGGAGTTTGAGACCACCCTGACCAACATGGAGAAACCCCGTCTCTACTAGAAATACAAAATTAGCTGGGCGTGGTGACACATGCCTATAATCCCAGCTATTCGGGAGGCCAAGGCAGGAAAATCTCTTGAACCTGGGAGGCGGAGGTTGCGGTGAGCCGAGACCACGCCATTGCACTCCAGCCTGGGAGTGTAGCAAAAGGTGCTTATAGACAATATATTCAATCACATGGCTAGTTGCAGAAAGGAAAACGATGGCCATTACACATTTTATTTATTAATATAAGTCAACTTTTATTCTCTATTTTGTATATAGACTATTTGGTTATTTAACTTGAAATGTTAAAATAAAAAATATTATTAAGTGATAGTGACTAAGCTAATAAAGGAGCATATATTATCCAGAGACGAACAGAGTTATTTATGGGCAGGGTGACTATATAATTTATTTTTATAACTTGGAAAATTTAAGATATAAGTGGAAGATAACAAAATTATAAATTAAAAATATTTATCTATGTCAGTGAACCTCAAAATTAGTTCTGTTCAAAAATTTTCTATAATGACTCTCAAAAAACATATCTGCATACATTAAAACAATTTTATTCATATTCTGAACATTAAAATATAAGTGAAATAATTATTAAATATCCACATACTTCTATCAGTTTTTAAATATATATTGCTAATAGTGTATCATTAGTATTTTTCTATAAAACATATTTTTCCAATGTTGTCTTGTTTTAAATTTTTTCCAAGATAATATTTGCAACTTCCTCGAAGTTGCATTTAGTGGCTAATAAATTTTGAATTGGTGAAAATTTCGAATGCCTTGTCTCTGTAAACTTTAATAATTTTAATTGAGAGAAGTATCTCTGTATAGGTGCTTAGTTGCCTGGTAAGCTCAAGCTAAATCTGCTAAATGGGAGATATTGTCAAGGCTGTTTTTTCATATTTAAAAGAATAAATATTTAATTTCAAATATTTTATTTTTTATTCATACTAAGTGTCTTTGATAAATATTTTACCAGAAAAACTTATAAAATAAGTTGCTTCTATTCATGATGCTTTTTAAATATTTCATTGGATTTAGAGACCATATAGTCATATTCTTTCTATTTATCTCCTTTTCAGGACAGAATACATTTTTTTCAATTAAAAATATGAACTCCATTAAGACATTCTTCCTACATGTCTAGATTTCCAGGCACAATTATAAAATTTCAAAATTAGATATCATATTACATGTAAGCTCTTACAGTTTATTGTTTCTTCCTTGCCTTTGTAAAAATAAATTTTAATAATTTACTGTTTATAAGCTTTTTAAAAATAATTGCAGTTTGCAAACAAAGTTCTTTGTTGCTCCCTTTTGTGACTACTGTGATTAAAGCCTTCATACTGATTTTGAACAAAATGCAGCTGACATTTAGAAGAATCATTTAGAAAAACATCGTTCAGACAACAAATATGGTCAATTGATATGCAGTAGTGATGGTTGAATAATTGGATATCCATGTGCAAAAAAAACACAAAAAAAGTAAGAGAGAGAGAGAGAGCTCCCACCCATACTTAACACCATATACAAAAATCATTTCAACATGGACCCTAGATATTAATTTAAACCCCAAATTATAAAACTTGTAGAAGAAAATATAGGAGAAAATTGTTATGGTCTAGGATTAGCAAAGATTTCTTAGATACAACACGATAAGCACATTCCATAGAAGAAAAAAAAAATTGGACTTCATCAAAATTCAAAAGATGATTAAGAGAATGAAAAGCCAAACCACAATTCTGATAAATTATTTGTGTCCATGGTATATGTAAATTTAAAAATATGTAAATATATATTCACTATATATGTACATATGCATATATATACACATACATTCTCAAACGCTAAGAAAACAACCCAGTAAAAACTGAAAATGGGCAAAAGAGTATATGGACACTTATCCAGAGAGGAAAAATGGATGCCAAATATGTGAGGATGCTTATTAGTCATTAGGGAAATGAAAAATTAAAACCACAATAAGATACAACTACACATGTACTAGACTAGCTAAAACCTCTGACCATACCAAATGTTGGCAAGTATATTAAACAATGGGAAGTTTTAGTCACTGATGATTGGAATGTAAAATAGTACAGCCAGTTTTGAAAAAAGTTTGGAAGTTTCTTTTTAAAATTGTTTATATTTAAGATGTACAATATGACATTCTCAGATACACATACATATTGAAATTATCACTACAAAGAAATTTACATAGCCATCATCTTTCATAGTAATTTTTTTGTGGTTAAGAGCACCTAAAATTTATTCTCTCAGCAAATTTTCAGTATTTAATGTTATTAATAATAATCTTCATGCTATACATTAGAGCTCTAGACTTATTCATCCTACCTAACTGCTAATTTGTATCCTTGAACTACATCTCTCCATTTTCTCCCCCATCCCCACCCCTTGTAACCACAGTTCTACCCTCTATTTCTACTTATTTACCTTTTCTCTTTTTAGATTCCACATACAACTGAGATCATATACTATTTGTATTTCTGTGTCTGGCTTAGTTCACTTAGCATAATATCCTCCAAGTCCATCCATGTTGTCACAAATGGCAGTATCTCCTCTTTTAAGACCAAATAATGCTCCATTGTATGTATGAATCACAATTTCTTTATGGATTCATCTGTCATTGGACACTTAGGTTGTTTCCATATCTTGGCTATTGTGAATAATGCCATAAAGAATATGGGAGTACAGCTATCTCTATGGAATGCTGATTTCATTTCATTTGTGTAGACACCCAGTAGATGGACTTTAATTTTTAAAATTGATATTTTTAGTTTTATTAAAGAGATAAATTAGTTGTTAAATAAATGCAGTAAAATGTCATATGTATTAAGTTTTCCAAAAGAATGAGATTCCTTATTAAAATTGTAGATTTTAATTCAATAAAATATTTTTATTCACTTTAATAAACAGTCATCCATCTAATTTTTCTCCAAACTTGTATGGGTTTCTGAAATAATTTGGAAATATTGAGGTCCACTTGCCAATGAACTTGCTTCCTTATTTGCAAAATAGGATGCTGAATTAACTGCCAGGACATGATTGTTGTGACTATAATGTGACAGATTATAGAGAAAGGTTTAAATAAAAGAAACATCCTACAGAAATATAAAGCATTTTATCATGAAAATAATCAAATATTTGTTCCATATTTTTTCAGAATCAAAATTATTAAGAGCAAACCCATCTGGATTTTTTAGGATAAAGGTAAGTTTATGTGACAAAAATGAAAACACACATGGCTAAAAGTAGACAAAAGCATATTTATTTCTCAGATGAGCTCAATAGGCTAAAGGTGTGGCTCAGCTCAATCATGGTATACAGTGGTGTAGATACTTTCCACATTGGTGTAGCATCATTCCCTAGCATATAGACTACTTCTGTATGGTCACAGTTGTTCACTGCCTCATTTGGCTTTAACCAAAAGGGGATAGGAAATAGGGAAAGTTCAGATTCACAAAAAAATTGTTTATGCTTATACTTTATTAGCAAGACTTTAGTTGAGTGTCCAAACATGGCTACCTACAAAGGAGGCTGGGAATATTGTCTTCAATTGGGTTAGCCTATATGACCAGGGAGAAAAGTGCAACAAATTTAGAGGAGAAAACTACCAGTCAGTTGCATCCCCCTATGCAGCATATCTGACCACTTAGTATTTACTATGGAATTCAGTAATAATATTTTAATGAATTTCTTTGTATTCATGATGTAATTGACTTTGTGCCTAAGTCATACCGTTTATCTTTTACTCTGTGTGGATTTTCTTTACAGGCTATAATTTAGTATAAGACAAAAAATAATTTTGACAAGTCTTCTGCATTTTATAGGGATTTTATCTCTTCTAGTCACAAAGGAACTCTGTTCCATCATCAGATGTCTTGCTTCTCAGTATCGCACTGTGTAAAACTTCATGAGCGTTGTGGACGAAATTAATGTTTGAAATTGGTTAACTTTGATGGCGTCTGTGAGGGATACGAAAAAAAAAAAGTGAGGAGAGAATATCTGAGCTATTTCAGAAAAAAACACATTTTATACAAAAAGCTTATAATGCAACTTACAGATTTGGCAAAATGCCCAAGAGGTAGTTTAACATGCCGTAGTAATGGGAGATTGCTTTAATACGCGCATGAAGAAGCAATTTCTTTGTTAAAGGCTTTCCAATTGAATGAGTATGCCCTGTGCATACCGTAGGAGGCCTTCCTTTCCTAGGAACCCATGTGCATTGCTTAATGCATGTCTGGAGACAAACCTAACCTTGATTTTCCAAGGGAAAAAAATCTTACCTTTAATTCGAAAAATGGACTTAATATATCAACCCATTAAGCCTTTCATTATTAAGTATTATTTCTAGGATTAGGAATAACCTCATACTATTCAAAACTCCCTCCGTTACAAGAAGCATGTGGTTTGGGACAGAAGGTCTCAAATCTAATTTCAAAATTTCCATGGTTGGTGTAAATTACTTTGGGCAGAAAGGTGGTAGCAGAGTTCCTATGAAAGATACTATTTTAAATGTCATAGAGAGAATCGATAATCAAGGTTTGTAACATAAAGTTTCTTTTGGCAGATACAAGAATGGAGAGAGGCTCTATAAATTCCCTAAGGTCTTTTGTCTTATTCCTACACAAGAAATTAATAGTAAGTGAACAGTTTGAGCAACTTAAAAAAATAATTCCTTCATGATCTGGAGAATGAAAAATGAGAATTCAAAAGAATGTGTTAGAGTCATTAAGCAGCTATTTCAGAAATTGTGAAAAATAGGGGATGTGAAGTCATCATAGTGAGAAACCAGTTACATGCTTATTTTTTAAAAAATATTTTACAAAAATGTATCATAGATTCAGACAAGTAAACAAATCTTAACTGTACAACTTGTTAAATTTTCACTAAGTAAACACATCCATATAACCACTACCAAGATCCAGGAGTAGAATATTACCATCACCTTTGAAGTCCTCCTTGTACCTACTTCTAGGCTCTAAGTGCCACAGTAAAAGTAACCATCATCCTGCTTTCTAACGCCTTCAACAAGTGTTGCCTGGTCTTGAACTTTATATGAGTGAAATTATACAATATATAGTCTTTGGCATCTTTCACTAAATGTTATGTTGATACTTATTCATGTTAATGGTGTGTAACAATAATTTATTTCCTCTCATTGTTATATAGTGTTCAATCGTGTGAATATTTCGCAGTTTATTCTTTCTAGAGATGATATGCATTTAGATTGCTTCCAGTTTAGACCACATGTGAATAATACTGCTATGAACACTTTTGTATCTATAGATAGATAATTGATAGGTAGATTAGATAGATAGATGCAGGTACACACATTATTTTGGGTTATGCATACTTAGGACTTGAATTTATTTGTCATGCATAAATAAAGTATATATATGTTCAGATTTAGGAGATATTGACAAAGATATTTCCAAAGCAATTGTACCAAAATAAACTCTCAACAGCAAGATATGAAGGTTCCAGTTACTCTCTATCCTCAAAGATCCTTAAAATTGTCAGTCTCTTTAGTTTTAGGCATTCTGATTGGCATGTGATTACAACTTCTTTTGTTTTAAAATTCATATGTAAATTTGCATTTAAGCATATAAGAATAGTTTAATTCATATATGATTTAGGGGCAGTAAAATTAATTATATAATATCACTAAATATAATAAATCATTGCAAACTTCAAGCATTCTGCACTATATATGAATATACATAGAGACAGATTTTAGTTTGTGAATTATTTACACATGTTATCTTAATAGCAATTTATTTTAGTAGAAATTTTAAGACCTTCATTATCCTTTAGGAATCAGATGAAACATTTTCTACATTTCCATTTGACTGAATAGGTTATATCATAAAATATAATCAAATTATTGAAAGAAACACTTTAATAGCACATGCTGAGTTTCTATCACAAAATTTGGTTCAAGGAGTTTATGTTCCTTTCCATTTAAGGAGTTGAGTCATTATGCTGCAATAATGAGAAATTAATAGATTTTTTGAGTTCTGCAAGCAAAAAATCTTACACTCCTACATTATTCTTAATTATAAAATGTTATGGCTGATTTCCTTCAATGTCGATCTATACAACAAAGGTACAATTTTAAATGGATGTAAACCTTTCACTAAGGCACATGGAAAATTTAGTTTGTTCTTAACAATTGTTCAGAAATTAAATAGCCTGCAATTTAAGAATCATAGACTTCCTGCTAAAGAAATAGTTGATACAAAAACTAAAATGTCCTTATAACTCACTACCTCCAGACCTTCTTGAAAGAGGGAGCTAGTCATCAGCACTGTTTTGTAGGTCTAGAAAACCATCTAAAAAATAGTAACAAGGCTTCATAAATGTTTCTTTCATTGATTTTATTTCTTAATATAACATAGTATGATAATAAGGTGGATTAATCTGTGCAAGTTCTCAAATGATCTAAGGTTAGAGGCACTGAATATAGAAAATGAACCCACAGGTTAGAACTCAATAACATTCATTTACCCTTTAAACAACTGGAGAAATCCATTATCACTCTGTTTAAGATGACTATCTTATTGCCAGCTGTACAGTGTTTTATCTGCTTTTTTTAAGAATTAAACTCTAACTCTGTTGGAGCAATTTAAGCTTGATCCTAATGCTTTCCTCTCTGTAGCATGCCCTTTCTCATGTGACTTTGTAGTTTCACTAGAGGCAGAGTTAACTTTCTTCTTGATTTGGGCTCAACCATATGACTTCCTTTGGCTAATACGTTTTAGCAGAAGTGATGCAACCAAAATCATGAAACCTACTTGGTTAGTAGGACTATGCTCTTGAAATTGTGCCACCACTATGAGAAGAGAATGGGTCTCAAACTAATGCAAACTAATGCTGAATAAAATGGAGCCCAATATATAGCCAGGAATCATGCCCAGCAGAACTTGACATTTGAAGCAGCCAATCAGATGATTAAAGGAGCGATTACCCAATCCACAATTAACCTCCATACCCATGAGCGTAAAAGTAAATCTTTATGGTTACATGCCACTAAGTTGGTTATATAGCATTGTTGTCGCTGTAAGTCATTGATATAATTCTCTTTTTTATTTTTGAGATGGAGTTTTGATCTTGTCACCCAGGCTGGAGTGCAATGGCTCAATCTTGGCTCACTGCAATCTCTACCTCCTGGGTTCAAATGATTCTCCTGCCTCAGTCTCCCGAGTAGCTAGGATTACAGGCCCCCACCACCATGTTCAGCTAATTTTTGTATTTTTAGTAGGGACAGGGTTTCACTGTGTTGGCCAGGCTGGTCTTGAACTCCTGACCTCAGGTGATCCACCCACCTCGGCCTCCCAAAGTGTGGAATTACAGGCACGAGCCACCACGCCCGGCCTCACTGATGTAATTCTTAAAGGCAGACACTATGTTGAATTCGAGTTTGTCCATAGCTTTTATCTAAATGCATATAGTAGGTGATCAAAAAAAGATTATGATATGAAATATATGAAAATAATTATTTTCAAAAGCCCAAGCTTTGAGGACTTCATTTTCTTCTCAGTATTTTATTTATTTGCTGTTATTTTATTATTTTATTTTTTATAATTTCAACTTTTATTTTAGATTCAGGGGATAGCATGTGCAGGCTTGTTACACAGGTATATTGTGTGATGCTGAGGCTTGGAGTATGATTGATCCCATCACCTAGGGGCTGAACATAGTACCCAATAGTTAGTTTTTCAACCCCCACCCCTTCCCTGCCTCCCGCATCTATTAGTCTCCAGTATTGTTGCTATCTTTATGTCCATGAGTACCCAATATTTAGCTCCCACTTATAAGTGAGAACGTGCAGTGTTTGGTTTTCTGTTCTTCCATTAATTCGCTTAGGATAATGGCCTCCAAATGCATCCATGTTGCTGCAAAGGACATAATTTTATTCTTTTCATGGCTGCATAGTATTCTGTGGTATATATGTATTATGTTTTATTTATCTAATATACCATTGATGGGCACCTAGGTCCATTTCAGGTCTTTGCTATTGCGAATAGTGCTGTGATGAACATACGAATGCATCTTTTTGGTATAATAATGTATTTATTTATTTTTTGATATATACCTAGTAGTGGGATTGCTGGGTCAAATAGTAGTCCTCGTTTAAGTTCTTTGAGAAATCTTCAAACTGCTTTCTACAGTGGCTGAATAATTTGCATTCCCACCAACAGTTTATAAGCATTCTCTTTTCTCTGCAGCCTCACCAACATCTGTTGTTTGGGGACTTTTTAGTAATGGCCATTCTGACTGATATGAGATGGTATCTCCTTGTGGTTTTGATTTGCATTTCTCTGATGATTAGTGATATGGAGCATTTTTTTTCATGTTTGTTGGCTGCTTGTATGTCTTTTGAGAAATGTCTGTTGATGTTTTGCACACTTTTAATGGGGTCGTTCTTTGCTTGCTGAATTGTTTAAAACTCTTATAAGTTCTGGATATTAGGCCTTTGTCAGATGCATAGTTGGTGAATATTTTCTCCCATTCTGTAGGTTGTTTACTCTATTGCTAGTTTCTTTTGCTGTGCAGAAGCTCTTTAGTTTAATTATGTCTCACTTGTCAATTTTTGTTGCAATTGTTTCTGGGGACTTACTCATAAATTCTTTCCCAAGGTTGATATCCAGAATGGTGTTTTCTAGGTTTTCTTCTAGGATTTTTATAGTTTGAGATCTTACATTAAAATCTTTAATCAATCCTGAGTTAATTTTTGTATATGTTGAAAGGTACTGGTCTAGTTTCATTCTTCTGCATATGGCTAGCCAGCTATCCCAGCAACATTTATTGAATAGGGAATCCTTTCTCTATTGTTTACTTTGTCAGCTTTGTTGAACAGCATTTGGTTGTAGGTGTGCAGCTTTATTTCTGGGTTCTCTATTCTGTTCCATTGGTTTATGTGTCTGTTTTTGTACTGGTTCCATGCTATTTTGTTTACTGTAGCCTTATAGTTTGAAGTCAGCTAATGTGATGCCTCTGGCTTTGTCCTTTTTGCTTAGGATCGCTTTTGCTATATGGCCTATTATTTTTGTTCCATATGAATTTTAGAATATATTTTCTAATTCTGTGAAAAGTGACGTTGGTAACTTGATAGAAATAGCACTGAATTTGTAGATTGCTTTGGGCCATATAGCCATTTTAACAATTTGATTCTTCCCATCCATGAGCGTGGAATTTTTTTTATTTGTTTGTGTCATCTATGATTTCTTTCAGTAGTGTTTTGTAATTCTCCTTGTAGAGATCTTTTACTGTTGTCAGTATTTATTATCAACATTGATACTGAGAAAAGCTGAAAGAATAGTACAGGGAACACCCATATACCCACCATTTATATTTGCAAACCTAACATAAAAGTTGATATGTCATTTACAATAACCAATAAAATAATCTCATAGAATGTTCATGCACTTTTCCCCATACATTGTGGTTATCACTTTGTTTTATCATTTATTACATTCCTTAAGTAACTCAGGAAAAAAAAAAAACAGATCAAGGCTAGTATGCTAAAGGATAACTACTCAATACATGCTCCATTGGGATTTTAGAAAGAGTAATTGAATTACTAAGACAAATTACATAATTGCATTGCATATACATTACATTACTAAGTATACATTTAGGTAAGAATGGTTTCTGTTATTGATTATCTTTCCCTGGCATAGTTCTTTCGAGAAATGCCCAAATAGACATACTGAGAAATAACACTTCATGTTGAGGAACAGGGAATCATTTTTCATGGAGTGGAACTAGGCTAGGTTTGTCATCTCTGGGTGTCCCACTAGACACAGGGTCTCTTCCAGAGATAAGGAGAAGAAGTGACTTACATTTCAGGGCTTATCATTCCACCCACTATACATTGTGTAACTATAAATAAAGACTCAAAGGTGTTTAAAACAAAGAGATTATGAAGTTGAGGAAGCACAATCTAGTCTAAACCACTCAGCATGCTATACATCCCTCTCATGCTATGTGCATTTGTGTTTTTTGTTGTACTGTTGAAGCACACCAGTGTGCATTTAACTCATACTAATTTAACTACATACACTCAAAAGGGAAGAATGGAGGAATAAGAGAGAGAAGAAAAACAATTAAAATATTTGTAGTGATTCTGTAGTTATTCCATTCAACCAAACATACATTTAGATAGAAGAAATAAGTTCTACTATTCAATAGCAGGATAGGGTGACTATAGTTTGCAACACTATATTGTATACTTCTGAATATTCTGAAGAGAAGAAATGTTCTAACACATAGTAATTATGAATACTCAAGGTGATGAATGCCCCAAATTCCCTGACTTGATCTTAACATATTCTATGCAAGTATCAAATACTCATATGTACTCTGTTAATATGTAAAATATTATGTATCAATAAAATAGAAAAAGAAAAAAATACATGTTTTCATACACTATAATCTTAAAATATAAGCAAAATAGTTCATCTGTTGCCCAACTGAAGAAAGAGAGCTCTCCTAAAGGAAGAGCTAGATAAAAAGCTATCTGTGAGATGGGATGTCCAGACAAAATCAACCCCCACAATTCTAAGGATGATCAAAGGTAATTTTGACTTCAAATGATATTGTGTACACTGATGTTAAAATCTAAGCCTCATGAAAAATTGATTTCAGTCCCCTGACATGAGAATAAAACCTCTCTCAAATGAATTATGAAGTATCCAATCTATCACATAGAAATAAGATTTATTAAATTTTATAATGAATTAATATTTATCAAATACTACTAATATATGAATCATAGTTTTACTGTTTACCATCTGTAAAATGATTTCCAGTAGTTATTTGCCTGTTTCTTATCTCCTATACTAGATTCTAGACATTTTGCTCTCTTTGCATTGCTCAGAGCATTAGAATATTTCACTGCATAATCTTGTGAATGAACAACTAAATAAATTAGTAAAAAAACATTAAATGTAAACAGATGGGAATATAGATACTATGGTTTTATATTATGCTAACTCAAAATAGAGTCAGACAAATTATGTTAAAAACAAAAGAGGAAAAAGCAGTGTGATATAACAGCTACGACACATAGGAGATCTAATCTGATGAAAAGCAAATCTTATTTGAATCATTTAATTGTAAGGATTGACTTGGAAAAATATAGAACTAAAAGAAAATACTATAATATTTTATAATGCTAACATTTTTTGACTTCTTAAAACAATCCTACGAGGTAGGTACTATTCTTATCTTCATTTTTTAGATGAGAAAACTATCACGTGAAGTTAAGTAATTTGCCTAATGTCACACAGCTGATGTTATTGCTGGAATTTGAACCCAGGCAGGATAGCTCCAGTCTGTATATAGAATCTTTTTGTTTTAGTACCTAGTATAGGTATATGACACTAAAAACTTATATCTATACAAATGTTTCCCCTTTTTGCCCTGTTGGGAGTGAGAATTCATATATATGAATTAGATTGTGACTATCAACTCTCATTTTAAGAAATATATTCCCAAAGCGATGTACTTGGCCATGAAATAATAATTTTAAAAAGGAAAAACCTTTGGAAGCATTTTTGAATCTAACACTATATGAGGAAATAATGCACAAATGAGCAAAATCAATCAATTCTACATTGTAGAAGCAGCTTATAAGAAAAGAGATAACTCTTCGGTACCAACAATTGATCAATACATGTTTTATGAGTAAAAAACAAAAGCAGTCTTTATTGTAACTGTAACTGTACTGAAGTCCAAATAAAAATCTAAACGTATTGATAGTCTTTCTCAGCTTTATCACTAACATTTCACGTAACAAATTGCTTCTCAAACCCATGTTCTATCTACAATTTATCTGGAAACATCATTATCTATTGTGGTTTAGTATCGTTTGGATAGGTAAAGACAAGCACCCCAAGAAGACTGAATACAGGCTGTATCTTGTCAATTACTTAGGAAAGCCCTGATCATTGTGTTCTCTTTATATCTAGGAGTAGGTATGCTTTTGTATTTTTCTATGTGTGTTAATAAATTCACATTTTCCAGTGCTCATTCTAATGAAAATTGGGGCTGCCTATTTCCCATTTGTTCCTTTTCTCAAATATGTTTTGTCCTCTTCTCTGCTGTCACTCCTTTCCTATGATTACTTAGAACTACTAAATAAATGTTTGTGAATAATGAATAGTATCACATAAACAAAAATCCTTAAACCCCAACCACCTTACATGCTGATTTTCTAGCTTCCAAACATCATAATTCACGACTACTTTTCTAATTGATTATCTTGACATCCAAAAGGATAAATCCAATCCAATGAATCTTCTGATTTTCTTTGGGGCAATTTTAATACAACCCAGAACATTCAGTGGACTCCACAGGACCTTTACTACTTCTTTTAACTTTAAGATTGACACACCTATCTGGAATTTGATTCAGATTAACTCAGCCAGTAAGTTCTGAGGTAAAAAATGAGATTGTGGTTTATTCCCCATAAGCCTAAAAGACATGTATTTTTTATTTTACTAGTAGCACTTCCATTCAGACCCCTGATATTTGGTAAATCTATTATTTCATTTTGATAAACTGTAAAATTACAACAAAAGGCCACTTTCACCTTATTTACAATATACAGTTAGAATTCATTAAATATAATTTATATATTAGGTAAATGTACAATATTAATAGATCAAATGTTACTTCCACTGCCTGCTTTTTAAATAGCCTGTGTCCCCAAATAAGCAATCACATATATGAGCAAAGACACATTTATACTCTAAAAACAAACTTCCACCATTAAAATACCTAAGCTTTAAAACTTCCAGATGGATGGTTTCTAATTAGGAAGAGGGAGAACCTAACACTTTCATAGGTAGTAAGAAAAGTGCCTAACAAAGGATTTTAGCTAATCCTGTGTGGGTGGAAATTTCAGTCAAGAGAAAAGAAACCTCATAAGAAAGATGTTGAACAGAAAAAAACAAACTTTTTTAATGCTACAGGAAGGAAAAATACAGTAACTTACCAAAATTTGGCACATTTGTCTGTGTCACCACATTATAGGGCAAACAGGCTATATGCGTCTATCAGAGTCAATAAGAAAACACCTTTTTAACACCTCCCATGTGATATGACCTAGGTCAGTAAAATTCAGACCTAAGGAGGAGACATCCTTTTTTTTTTTTTTTTTTTTTTTTCTTCCAGATGTGAGTGGGAAAATACTTTGCAACACCATTGAGGTCATTATGATGAAAGCGATTAAAGGTGATCTGGGGTAAATATAACAACATAGTTCACTGACTGACGGTACAGAGTCTTAAGGTTGAACTGGCTGTATTTGATCCTGGTTCTCCTATATTTGTCTGCATGGCCATGAGTAAATTATGCAACCTTTCAGGTCTCATCGTCTCTTTATATAACACCAAAGTAATAGAATTCTTATAAGGAATAAACAAGATTTTGTATGTGAAGCTCGTGGGACAGTGTCTGTAATGCAGCAGAGCTGTAGTTATGGGTTTGAGATGTTAACAAGACTCATAAGACAAAATTATACTTTACTCTGATTCTGCATTTACTTAGTTTCATAGAACAATTCAAGGCAGGAAATACAACAGGTAGGTCATCAGCATCTCATTGGCAGACCCAGCATCTACCCAAGTTCACACATTCTTTTTCCCGTTACTCTTCTACAGCATGAGCACCAAGGTGCCTGTGGGTCACCTTGAAATATAAAAGCCACAAGCCCATCTCCTTATTAATCTTTTATACTGTCCCAGTCACATAGGCCAGAGTCCTGCATGCCAAGCCAGAGCTCTGTCAACATAGGCAGCTTCCCACAACAAAGGGGGGAGACATAGCTTTTCCCATTTATCTTTACTGTTTGCAAGGAGATAATGGTGCAGATCCCCAGATCATTCTCTGTAAGGTCTGCATCAGCCCTAACCTTATGATAATCCTTGATTCACAGTCAAGCATGTAGAAAGTGTTCTAAAAATGTTGCCTGTTATTGCTCCAATTAGCAAAACAGGTAATATTTTAGGTGAGTTAGTGTATACTCTCACGGCTAATGAAGGGTACTGACAATAACACATAAAAGTGAAGACTCTGGAAGAATTTAAATGATCCATTGAGTATTGAGACAGTAACTGTATGTTGTAAATAGAAGGAGTTGCTTTTTTTGTCTGATCAGTATCCACTTCCTCTTTATTCTGGTAAGAATATAATATTGTAGTTTTTCTTTGTGAGGTTTATTCTTTCTTCAATCCCATGTAGTTCTGATGGGTTGAACCACCCTTCTATCTAATGGCAGGACTTGCATCACAAATATCTGCCCCTGTGGTGAATTCAGGACTGACATATGACTTAAGCGAGGTCAATGAGTATTACCTTGGATTTTTCCAGAGATATTACAAAAGAATTTTTTTTCAGCCACTAGTTTGTTACAGTAGCACTTCCTGGGAGAGTGTCAATGACCTGATACCAAATGGATAAAGCCTACCTGGGAATAAAGGAGACACGGAGAAAATCAATGACAAAAGATGAAAAGAAGGTAAAATCTGAGCTCTCTGGAATTTTCAAAAATGTAAGTCAATAAATTCCTTTTTTATTTTCAATTCAGTTTGAATTTGATGTCTGTTAAATGGAGTCTATAAGATTCTTGACTAATACAGGGCATGAATTGGATGAGGAGATGCACTTGGAAAGAGCCTGCTTAAAGAGAAAGAGCAAAATCTATAACAAATAATTCTAGCAAGTATTTGCCAATGTAGATCAATTCCATACATGTATCAATGGCTGAAAGAGGTGGTCTGAAAAGGACTAGGACTGAGGTTGGAGAGAGGGTCAGGTAAACCATTTATTGGGAATAGACACTTATGAATGTCCCCTGGCAGATATGAACAGTCTATTGTAAAGCAAAGATGAATTGCAACAAGCTTAATTCCTGGAAAAGACTGGCAAACCTTTGGCACACAAGACATATCCAGTCTGTTGCCCAAGACATAGGACTTGGCTTCTTTCAAGAACCAGAAATCCTGTGGGGATGAAAAAACCTGGGGTTATCCCAGAGACAGAGGCAGAAGCAGCCAGAGACCAGAGGGAAGATGAAATTGACATTTAAGGAAACTTCCTGATTGTGTTAAAAAAAAAAAATTCTTGTGGATCCAATGTGAGCAGTGTGGAGATGAAGGAGGAACATGGCTGGTATTTGGTGAGGGACTACTATGCGACAGGCTTTGCTATTTTACATTACTAGGAAAATATAAAAGATATTATTTGCTTCCCAAATTTATTGGATAAGAAAAATAAAAGGCCAGTAGAACTAAAAGTTTTTTTAATGTTTGTCATTCAAATGAAATAAACCCTTTTAATGAATCCAGTAAAGTTGTAGGATATGAAATCAACATACAAAAATCAGTTGTTTCTCTATTCATTAATAATATACTATCTATAAAGA
The DNA here is from genome assembly GCF_049350105.2 of Macaca mulatta. NCBI lineage: Eukaryota > Metazoa > Chordata > Mammalia > Primates > Cercopithecidae > Macaca > Macaca mulatta. The sequence goes on along the minus strand of NC_133426.1, from coordinate 25,754,260 downwards.
AAATTAGCAAAGCAATCTCATTAACAATAGCATCAAAAAGAATAAAATAAGGAAGTGAAGGACTTCCTTATTTCTGAATTTTAATTAGAATTTCTGAAACCATAATAAAACAAATTTTAAAAGACATGAAAGTATCTCCTGTTCATGATAGGAAGAATTATTATTGCCCAAAACAATCTACAGCCTCAACGCAATCCCTATCAACATCCCAATGGCATTTTTTTCCAGAAATATAAAAATCAATATTAAAATTCATGTGGCACCACAAAAGACCCCCAAACAGCGAAACAATCTTGATAAAGAAAAACAAAGCTGGAGACATCACACTTCTTGATTTCAATATATATTACAAAGTTACAACAGTGAAAACAGTAAAGTACTGGCATAAAGACAGACATACAGACCAATGGAATGGAATAGAGAATCCATAAATAAACACACATATATGGTCAACTGATCTTTAATGAAGCTTCCAAGAACACCCAATAGAGAAATAACAGGCTCTTCAACAAAGGGTGCGGGGAAAATTGAATATCCACCTGGAAAAGAATTAATTGGGATACTTGTCTTACACATACATTTTATTCAAGTATAAATGGATTAAAGACTTAAAAGTTAAGACCTGCAACTATAACACTCCTTGAAGAAAACACAGGAAAATTCTTCATGACATTGGTCTTGGCAATGATTTCATGGATATGACACTAAAAGCACAGGCAACAAAAGCAAAAATAGACAGTGGAACTAAGTCAAATTAAAAAGCTGCATAGCAAAGCAAACAACAGAATGAAAGGGCAACCTGTGGAATGGGAGAAAATATTTGCAAACCATATAGCAGATAAGGGGTTAACTGCCAAACTATACAAAGGAGTCAATAACAACAACAACAAAACCCTAATAACCCAGTTAAATGGGCTGAGGACTTAAATAGACATTTCTCCAAAGAAGACATACAAATGTTCAATAAGTATATTAAAAGATGCTCATCATAACTAATCATCAGGGAAAGGCAAATCAAAATTATAATGAGATGTCGCTTCACATCTGCCAGGATAACTATTATCAGAAAAGTCCTCTAAAACAAAAGACAAATGTTGGCATGATTGTAGAGAAATTGCAACAGTTGTACACTGTTAGTAGGAATGCAAAATGGTGCAACCACTATAGAAAATAGTGTGAAGATTCCTCCAAAAATTAAAAATAGAACTATCTTATGATCCAGCAATCCCACTTCTGAGTATTTAGCCAAAAGAATTGAAATCAGGATCTCAAGAACTTATTAGCACTCCCATATTCACTGCAGTACTATTCACAACAGCCAAAATGTGGAAACAACCTAAATGTTCATCAAGGGATGAATGAATAAAAAATACAGTATATGCATTCAATGGAATATTACTCTAAATATACAGAAGGAAACCCTGCTATGTGCAATAACATGGATGAGCTCTGAGGACACTATGCTAAGTGAAATAAGCTAATCAAAGAAGGGCAAATACTACATGATTCCACTTTTATGAAATATCTAAAATTATAACATTTATGGAAGCAAATAATAGAATTTGGGGTATCAGACTTAGGGAAATGGGGAGTTGCTAATCAGTTATGCAAGATGAATATGTTATAGAGATCTGCTACATAACATTTTTCCTATTAACAATATGGTATTGTATACTTTACAATCTGTTAAGAGGGTAGATCTCATGTTAAATGTCTTACCACAACAAATAAAAAAAAAACAGCAGTTATCGACAGCAAAAAATAAAGCAGTGATTATATACTTTTTAAAAATAGTAGAAAATGGGACAATTTCTCTTAAGGACAATCTCATTAGTGGAGATGTTATGTAGCATTAGATACTCACATAAAAATATCAAAAATTTTAAAAAGCAGCATATATATAGCAATAAAATATTTCTCTTTTATTGGTTAATAGAAAATATTGATGACATACAAATATACTAGAGACTTAAAATCAAACTTGATATAATACAAGTAAACATTACAGGGTTATGTGATATATTCTGGTCAGGCATTTCTGTAAATTAGGTAAAATGAAGCATATATATACAAAAGTATCAGTATATAAAACATCATTCCTAAAAACTGCAGATGATTGAAAGTCAAGCTGTATTCTTTAATAGTCTAATATAATTTATTCACAATTTACTACATGATAATGTTAACAATAAGCATAGAGTACTTAATGAGGGCTCACTAGGAATATGTTGAATAGTTTCACATATGTTTTCTAATTTATTAAAAGAATTCCCTCAGGCTCCAGCACACTACAAGATCAAATGACATCACATTAAAAGTAAAAACCTAGATTTCCATGGCTCTTACCCCCAGTGCTTATAAAGGACTTCCACTTACCTGCAAAAATCTCACACGGTTATATCTGAGAGTCTGCAGGTGTGAACCTATGTATGTTCATATAAGTGCCTATAGTTGCTGGGTACCTTCATAGTCACAGGCAATGGGCATACTATTGAAAACTATTTTCAGCCACTGCGGGACACTCTGTTATTCCTCCAGACATCTAGAGATAAAGTCTCTTCTAGTCATCCTCTGGGTGCCATGTCCTATTTCTGTTAGGTCAGACATCTAGAATTGTCACTGAGCAGTACAAATGAAGGCTTGATACACTTCTGTTGGCAAAGCTGTTCAAGAGTGGTGCAGTGAAGCAGTACAGTGAACCCTTAAATCAGAATCTCTGGCTCTACCTGCCTACTGTGGCATGTGCTTGTTCACTGTTATTAGTATACTACAAAAGATGAAGCATCTGATAAATGTTGCCTTCCCTGCTGTGTTTAAGTTCCCATTCAACCAGATATTTGGCTCTTTGTTCATGCCAACTTGCAAAAAAGTAACTGACACTCATGTATTAATAATGAATTGGCCGGCCATCAGTTCAGTGCTGTTTTGGGGATACTGCCAATGCAGTGGCTCAAAAACTCCCCATAACCGACCCGATATTCTAGCCAGAGATTTTTTAAAAATTATATGTTAGAGATGCTCTAAGTTTGCGTGGAAACAAACGTGGCAGTATTTTCTCCATATATTTAATACAACATTGAATCAGTATGTCATTAGCTTTGCCCTGGCCACCTCTAAAAGTCACCATATTGAGAAAGCTCCTCAGCTTACCTTCGTGATAAAAGCTTAAAGAAAAAGAAGGAGGTTGTTTCTTCTGTTAAGAAAATTAAGGCCTGAAATGATATTTTTAAATGCCTATGCATTTTAGAATACAAAAGCTGACAAGAGTAAAATGAAGAACCAGCAAGGATGCATCCACAAAGGAGCACTTGCCCAAGGATCTGCATCGTTAACATTTACACTCATTAAGATTTGAGAAATAATTTGAGGCAGTTGTTACCAACCTTTGCAGTATAGTAGAAGCATCTGGGGAGGATTAACAAACACTGTATTCTGGATCCCAGCCCCCAAATCTCTGATGTAATTGGTCTGGCATGTAGTCTTTGTGTTCCACAGGTGATTCTAATATGCAGTGGAGGTTGAGAACCACTGTGACAGGGGAATATGATATTGATTACTGAAAACATTTACAAAGGTGTTTTAAAGGCCATTTCTCTTCTGAGGAGAAATGTGAAGAAAGTGTTCATCAATGTGGCAAAAGAAACTGGGGAAGTTTTTCTAGGAGAAATAATGGTGAATATAAAAACTCAGAGGCAAGCCTAAGACATGAACTCTCAAAAGTAATTAGGTTTGGAATACAGAGGCTTATGAACGTGACTGGATGGAAAATAGGGACTTTTAGATAAAAGTGAATAAACAAGTCGAGAACCTTACCACCCAGAATCAGGAAATTAAATTCAAACTGAGAGCCAATTAAGAGCCATCATAGGAGTCTGCAAATGGCAGTGGCATGATGAAAACCATGTTTTAAAATGAAAACGTTGGCCAGGTGCGGTGGCTCATGCCTGTAATTCCAGCACTTTGGGAGGCCGAAGCAAGCAGATCACTTGAGGTCAGGAGTTCGAGACCAGCCTGGCCCACATGGCAAAACCCCATCTCTAACAAAAATACAAAAATTAGGTGGACGTGGTGGTGTGCGCCTGTAATCCCAGCTACTCAGGAGGCTGAGGCAGGAGAATCGCTTGAACCCAGAAGGTGGAGGTTGCAGTGAGCCGCATTGTGCCACCGCACTCCAGCCTGGGTGACAGAGTGAGACTCGGTTAAAAAAATAAATAAATAAAAAGAAAAAAGAAAACATCACTAATAGCATAGCAAGGTAGTCAATCCAATGTATGTTTTTAAAAAACCACCTCCAGGGAGCTGCATTTCCTTGTTTCTCCCTAAGAGGCATTTTAAGCTACAACAATGAAATATATCCACAAGGAAACTACATGTGGGATCATCAAATTATCTAATATTTAACAATGCAATTTTATGATGTCTGTTGAGTTAGGCCAGATTACAATTGTTAGTATATGTTTAAAGACTGATGAAAATGAAGATTTTTGAGTTAATTTGACTTTGTTGCAAATAAGCAGGACAAAAGATCCATGCACCTGCACATGATGCCATGAAACCTGAGTTGTTCCTTGGGAAGCAATTATGCTTGAAGTTAGATTGCCAGAGCAAGCAGGAAGTGAGGACTCTATCATGTGAGAAGAGCCAAGAACAAAGGACTCAGTACTTTTTAAATATCATTCTGCTTAAGGTTTTTTCTTTGTACGTCAGCACTCAAAGATCCCCCTCAATATAAAAGGACATCATTGCAGGACCACAGTAAAATACTTTCTTGTTCTAATTTTTACTTCGTTCTTGGGACAGCAGTAGGCCTGAAGACTACCAACTACACCTGGCAACAACCAGATCAGGAATGTGCTCTGTTGAACCATTGGGTATGTAATGGTGCTTGTCAACGGAGCTGAGTAGATTCAGATAAGGGGAGGCTCTACTGAAGAACTAATCAGTGACGGGATGATCAGTTGAGGTCATTCGGTTTAGGTGTGGTACTCCTAATCTAAATATGTCAAACTAAAAGTCTTTAATTTGGGACTTACAAAACAAGGATTTGAGGAGAACCCAAAAAAATATATTTGGTAGAACCATATGAAAGATAGGTTAAATGGCTAAACTTAGCACTTATATAATTAATTGTAACAAATTTGGCCCAGGTATTGTCAGACTCTGCCAGGTTTCCAAGTCTTATATTCCCCTTTCCCAACAAATGAGACAATTTGCCTTCTATCTGATGCTTCAAATTTTAAGACATATTATGACCTTATGTGGTCAGAGTTCCTTAAGGTATAATCCTTGACCAGCTGTATTAAAATTCCCGAGTTTCTTTCTCCAAAAATGTGACTCCTTGGTCCTATCAGAGACCTCTTCAATCAGAACATCTGGTGGATACAGCCCATTAATATCCATTTGTCTATGTTATCCAAATACCAAAGTTGAAAACCACTGCTCTGGTAACTTTCAAATATAGTACTTCCTAAAGTCAGGGAGTTGTATACTAGGCAGGAGTTTTATGCTACCAGCCTAATACCAGACTGGGTACCAGCATTTGGATACTGAAGTTCTAAGGCCTGCAGGTATCACATCCCCACTTGACAAAAATTCCTCCTGGTCCTGTTGACCAGTTTTGGTCCTTGCCTAGTATTAAAGTCACTCTCCCAGACTATTACATATTTTGGTTGTTAATAAACTCTCTATTTAGTCCCGATGCTAAATCTCAGTGATTGCTATGGCCTCCACTAGCACATTATCAACTTCTAACAGTTCTTTCTCTATGGTCTGGGATGGAAAATGATACAGTATTTCAAAATATTGCTGGTTATGGTCTGATTAGCAGTAATGAGACAGAAAAGAATAAGGAGACCCACTATCTTAGACATACCCATTTGAACAGGTATATTCTAGAGGGCAAACTCAATTATTATCTTAGATAGGAAATCCAAGCCCTAGGGTGTGGGTGAAGGATCAAAGTGCTAAATGTGTAGGGATGGTACTCCAGGGACTCTTTATTGGAGGATTCAAAATAAAACTGTGCTGATTTCTTAATTGCTGGCAATGGCAATGGAGGAAACAGCAGTCAACATTGGAAAATCAGGATTGACAGATTTGGGGATCATGCAATCTTAGAAGTAGGTAACAGAGTTCCAAGTATTGGTCTTTACTATAAGGGCAGAATTCCACCCAACTGGAGTGATTTTTTTTTCTCTTAAACTTCATTTCTTATAGAAGTTACCAAGTCAAGAACTTACAAACAGGCAACCCCTCTTTGGCATATGATATAGGGACATATCTTAGAACCTACTGGAAGAAAGGATGACTTGATGGGCTAGAGCCTCTTAAATCTCTCCTATGTTAGGTTGAACCTGAGGCTGCTTATCAGAATTATCCTCAGAGCATCTTTGTTATTATTGTCTTGTTGTTTATATACAGATCCAGAAATTCAAGAAGCATATAATGAGAATCTCCTATGTTTTGTACATTTTAAAACTGCACAGGTCATTCATATGAGCTACAGTCCTAAAAATCAGAATCAGGCTGAATCTGAAAGGGGTACTGGGCAATGGGCAGTGGTGGTGAAAGTGTCAAGTGAATGTAACTATTGGGCCAATCAAAATAAATCTCTGGGCAAAGTGCAATAAAGAATATTAATGCTTAAGAAACATAAAGCAATTCTTTTTTTCTGGTCCACCTACTCCACTGAATCATAAAATGTAAATAAAAAGAGTTCAGCTTTGTATTCCAAAATTGTGGAGGGTTGAGAATTACTGCAATCCGAGGAAAGGGGAGCCTTTTCAGCACTTTTACCTTTCTCTCGCCCCTGCAAATATAGGTTACCGTGACACACAGAAGATTTTATTTATACCCTATGGACCATTACACATTTAGGTCTGTTATTCAAAAGAATTTCGTATTATGAAAAATCTCTGAAACATCTAAAGAAAGTAATTTTGGCACTTTTCTATCATTCAAAAATTGATAAGCGATTCACTTCTCACCTCCCAGTTATATTATTTTAGATGAGGGAATTTTGTTATCAGTGATTCTTTCATATCTGTCCAGAAAACCCATTACAAACAACCACAGGAAAGTAACTATCATCTCGCTAAAAGTGAGAGTAAACACAAGGCTTAATTTGTTCATGTGCAGTAAACAGTTTATTTTTGAAAGCAGAACCTGAAGCGAAGATTTTATTTCTTTGTGGTCATTTTGATCTCCCCAGTTGAAAGATACTACTGAGAGATAAGGAAGTGTCAAAACCTAGCAGCAAGTAATCAGAGTTGAAGGAATATAACTTTCTTTGGCATTATTGTCTTAAATCTTCTTTGGCTCAAGATAGTAAAGCTTGTACTCCTTACGGGCTTTCTTCTGAGATGGCTTGAGATACGAATCTGGCCTGTACATACTTTAGGAGCCAAATAGTGAAATACAAAGATTCAGTTGGTAATTAGGTGCTTGGGATTCAGATCTTGCTGCCAAATGAGGAGGAGAAGGCAAAATCTGTTATATTGCTTCTAAGTTGGAGAGGCTAGGTCACTTCGTGATTATGTTTGTCAGATACCCAAGATCATTATCACCATGGAAAAAGACAACCAACTCCAAAACAGCTTTGATCAGCAGGAGTGCACACCATGGATCTGGGACTAGAGAGGACATCATATCCCTGAGACCAGAGTGGCTTTAGAGTGGGAGTTCAGAATTGCTAATTGGCTCACTGTTTACTGAGGGATACACCCTCCTGTTGCAACATGCACTCAGACTAGTAGAGCTCTTGTATGCATTGTCTTTTTCTTTTAAATGAAAATAGTAATTCTATGAAAGATGATTTCACAGTAGGTATAAATATCTAAAGCTGCAGTTCTTTACTGGTGCCAAGGAATCCATACTGTTTGTTGTTTAAGTCGAAAGTCAGTTATGTTGTGACTGTACCTTATTCAGTTACATTTTGAAATTTCTTTGACAGACATTATTTTTCCTCACGCAACCTTTTCTGAAGCTGAACAGACAACTTCCATAAACAAATAATTGACACTTCTCTAGAAAATGTAAACCTCAAGGTGCAATATTCTGTCTTTGGAAATAGTAAAAATATATACAAAGAATAAGCTGGTTTATAACAAGAAAGCCAACTATTATTTCAAATCTCCAGACTAACACTTTCACCTTTTCACTTTATTCCAGATAACTGCTGCATGAAGGTAAGTACGGGGGAAAAAGGAATCTGACACAAAATTGGTTTCTAGTATACTCTGGAATGAGATGATTAGTGCTGGATCAGACCCTGATCCAACTTGGGTCAACCACGCTCTTTTCCATGGGAATTTTAAAGTCACATTGAGAGAAAGAATGGCCAACCTTGCTAAACATAAAGTCAACATCTATGAGTTGTTTTCAACAAATCATCTACCATATTTTTTTCTTCAGGAAAATCAGGGGAAGCCTATCTCAAAGGGAAAAACAAAATAAGCAAACAAGCATAAAGTGACAATTTGTGCAAAAGGAATACCGGGGAAACTGCTTATAGTTAACTTCTGTGTTCTGGAAAAATCCCTGACTCAAAGTTCATTGAGATACCTCTGAATCCTGATACTAAATATCACCCCCACAATTTGTATGTATAGTCCAGTGCAAGTAATGCAGTTTCCCTGACTAGCAACAGTAATCTTTTCTAATACGTTAATTTTAAAATGTGGAAAAAAAATCTTATTGCTAGTGATCAAAAATGTAAAATCTCTGATAATAATAACACAATGTTATAAATGATATGGGATTTTATATCAAAAATATAATTACTGAAGTATATAAAAGAATATATGCATAAATGGAAAGAGGTAATCAATTTCTATGTTAAAAAGACTCATATAAAGACAAATTCTCATTCACTTAAAATATATTCTGGATGAATTATGGCTATCTTTTAACTTGACAAAATGATTCTAAACTTCTTTTTAGAAGAATTAACAAAAAAACTAAAAAGAAAGAAGAAGGTAACTTTCAGTGTTGTCTATTAGAATCTGGATTAAAATGCTAATTATTACAATACTGTGTAAATGTGCAGGAATAGAAAGATCTCTGAAACATAAAATCCAGAAACAGACCAAGTTTTATCTAAACAATTACTGTTTGATTAAGAAGGATCATCTAACAAATAGGGTTTGGTTAAATTATTATTTTTGGAACTATAAATTAAAATTGGAGCTCTATATCCAATTATACAACAAAATCAATCTCAGGTAAATTAAATACAGAAATCTAGTTAAAAATCATACATGTACACAAATTAGAATAATGTATGGTTAAATATTAATTGGATTGCTGGTCAAGGAAGACCTATTTAAGTACAAAAGTAAATAAATAGGAAGGCCTAGTTGGAGGAATCAGGCAAGAGAAAGAAATAAAAGGCATCCAAATAGGAAAAGTAGAAGTCAAAATATTATATCTCTCTTCACTGATTATATGATTCTGCACCTATAAAAACCTAAAGATTCTGCCAATAGGCTACTAGATCTGATAATTTCAGTAAGATTTCAGGATACAAAATCAATGTACAAAAATAAGTAGCATTTCAATACACCAGCAGTGTCCAGACTGAGAGTCAAATTAAGAACACAATCCCATTTACAATGACCACACAGAAAATTATATACCTAGGAATACAGCTAACTAAGGAGGTGAGGGATCTCTAAAAGAAGAACTACAAAACACTATTGAAACAAATCAGAGATGACTCAAATTAATGTAAAAACATTCCATGCTCATGGATTAGAAGTCAATATCATAAAAATGACCATACTGCCCAAAGCAATTTACAATTTCAACACTATTCCTATCTATGAACATCATTCTTCACAGAACTAGAAAAACTATTATAAAATTCATATGGAACCAAAAAAGAGCTGAAATAGCAAAAGCAATCCTAAGCAAAAAGAACAAAGCTGGAGACATCAGGCTACCTGAGTTTGAACTATACTGTAAGGCTATAGTAACCAAAACAGCATGGTACTGGTAAAGAAAGAGACACATAGACCAATGGAACAGACTAGAAAACTTAGAAATAAAGCCATACACTTGATCTTCAACAAGGTCAACAAAAGCAATGGTGAAAGGACTCCCTATTCAATAAACAGTGCTGGAATAACTGGCTAGCCATATGCAGAAGAATGAAACTGGATGCTTACCTTTCACTATATATAAAAATTAGCTTAAAATGGATGAAAGATTTAAATGTAAAACCTCAAACTAAAAATCCTAGGAGAAAACCTAGGAAATACCCTTCTTGACATAGTCTTGGCAAAGAATTTTTGGCTAGGTCCTCAAAAGTAATTGCAATAAAAACAAAAATTGACAAGTTGGACCTAATTAAAGAGCTACTGCATAGCAAAAGAAACTATATGAGCATGTGAACAGAGTACATAGACAACCTACAGAATTGGAGAAAATGTTCACAAACTATGCATCCAACAAAGGTCTAATATCCAGAATCTATAAGGAACTTAAATTAACAAGCAAAAATGAAATAACCTCATTAAAAAGGAGCAAAGGACATGAACAGACACTTCTTAAAAGAAGACATACAAACAGCCAACAAACATGAAAAAATGTTCATCATCACTAACCATCAGAGAAATGCAAATTAAAACTACAGTGAGATACCATCTCAGGCCAGTCAAAATGGCTATCAAAAAGTCAAAAAACAAATGCTGGTGAAGCTGCAGCAAAAAGGGACGCTTATACACTGTTGCTGGGAATGTAAATTAGTTCAGCCACTATGGAAGGCAGTTTGGAGATTTCTCAACTTAGAACTACCGTTCAACCCAGCAATCTCATTATTGGGTATATATTCAAAAGAAAATAGATCATTATACAAAAAAAGACACATGCACTCATGTTCATCACTGCTCTACTCACAATAGCAGACATGGAATCAATCTAGGTGCCCACCAATTGTGGATTGGATAAAAACAAAAAATGTGATACGTATACCCCATGGAATACTATGCAGCCACAGAAAGGAATGAGACCATGTCCTTCACAGAAATATGGATGGAGCTGGAGGCCATTATCCTAAGCAAACTAATGCAGGGAGAGAAAACCAAATACTGCATGTTCTGACTTCTAAGTGGGAGCTAAACATTGGGCACACATGGACATAAACACGGGAATGATAGACACTGGGGACTACTAGAACAAGCAGAGAGGGAGTTGGGAATGGGTTGAAAAAGTACCTATTGGGTACTATGCTTACTACCTGGATGCGGCATGCTCATGTAACAGACATGCACATGTACCCCCTATATCTAAAATAAAAGTCGAAATTTAAAAATAAGTAAACATGATATATGGGATTATATAAAGATTTAAGATATTCTTATGTGAATAATAACCACAAGCAAAAATAGATATATTGGGAAAAATATGTTCACATTATATATCAAATTAGATCCTAATATTTTAGATAAAACAATCTTAAACAGATAAAGGACATGGACTAGCAGCTCAGGAACAAAATAAGAAAAATTAATAAACATGCAAATTCACAAAGTATCCAAGGAATTAAATTAAAACAACAATGAAATTTCACTGGCCAATTTGTTGTTCGTTTATTTGTTTTGCTATATTAAGAAGTACCTTAGCACCCTTGCATGTTGCTGAATTAGAGTAAATATGTATGACCTTACCATTAAGCTGCTTTCCAAAACATATGAAAAATGCTCAGAGCCTAAATCAGTTATTTAATTTGGGGAACTTATTCTATGGAAATTATGAAAAATATTCACAAAGAAGTAACCATGAAGATGGAGAGTGCAGAAATTTTACCACCTGAAATGGCTAAAATATACAGTAATAATTTATCAATTAAATTGTTGAAGGCTGGGTCCATCCTGCAGACCCTGGCTAAGCAACAGATGAAAGGAGTACTCAGACACAGGTATGCAGTGTTAGAGCAGCTAGGGGACTGCTGAAGAGTGAGCAGTTTTGATAAGCTGGAGCTGCTTGCTTTTATTTAGTACAGACATAATGCCAAAAGCCTGGAGCCAACACAGTCTGTGGGTAATTAATATTATTGTTCCCCCTTTCTAGGAGCAGTCTTGCGTGGATGATCAAAGGTCGATTCCTGGTTAATATAAGTAAACAAGCCTATTTACGCTAAATTCCCCTACACTTCCTTGTACTTACTCCTTACCCTCTGCCTCAGGGTAAAAGAACAGCTTCCTTCAGCTTCTTTTCCCCCAAAGCTATGCAGAACCTTCTGACCTTTCAGAAAGTTTGTGCCCTTTCCCTATAATTTATCCCACCACTCTGACCAATCTCCTAGGTCTCCCCCTTTTCTGTTGTTTGCATCAGGTTTTGCTGATTGAAGAGGACAGGTGTGTGCAGCAACAGGTTTGACAGGCATACCAGTTACAGCTCCTGTTCTGGCTTTGCATCCTAGAATTAGTAAACAGCATAAGACAAACATGAGTATAATCAGTAATACTTTTTTCCAATCAAGGAGTGACCCCCCAGGAGTGGGGGCCTATTCAAGAGAGATGTTCTTGCACATCCTTCCATATGCCTGTTTGTTGGGCATGTAGATCTATGGTGTTTAGGCATTCTTGAATTTTAGTTTTAAGTTGCTTTATGTCTGCTGTTAAATTATCATGTACGGTTCCCCAGAGGTGGTGTTTCACCTCATCCCAACTATATATTGATTGATTCCGTGGTAGAGAGGTGACACAAATATGCTTATGCTCCCAGTCACAGTTTAATTCCTGTTGGAATGCCAGTGTATCTTGTCATTCCCCTACCTATTCCAAGGCAGCCTTGAGGGCTTGCAGATGTGCAAGAATTTTTTGATTTATACCCTGCTGTAGGAGAAGTTCATTAGACACATTTCTGGCTAAGCTATCCACAAAGGTAGCTATTTGTGCCAGTTCAGTAATAGATGCAACAGCAACACTAGCAGTGGCTAGGATGACTATGGCTGAGACTGTAAAGGCTATAAGTATACCTATGAATCTTTTGTGTCTGACCTGGGACAGGGCTCATGCTAAGGTGGCAAGAGCAGAGGAACCTTGCCAATTGCATATCAAATTGACTGGTAGTAATGCCTCAGATTGTCTTCTTAATACCATGACACTAGTAATATTTAAATTAGATATATTGTAATTAGTGATACATGAGGCGAACCAAGCCTTTCCCTGCACTCAGGTCACAAACATGGAGTTTTGGGGTGTTATGGAAATACTGGTTTCCATAAGGAAAGTATATGGATGGGAAGTGCAAATCAGGCATTGAACTGTGTAATTATGAATAAAGGTCATAGTATAATTGTTACTGGAATTTTGATATTCCCTATGCCAGGTTTTAAGGGTGGTGCTAAGATGTCCCAGGTACCATAAAGTGTCTTGGAGTGGCATGGACTTTATTTGGGGTCTGGGGTTTCCTATCCCCCCATCGGCCCAAATCACAGGGGAATGGGATGTGCCTATGAAACTGTGATTGATGCCACAATGGACGTGGACATCAGTATGGTTAGCCTGCAAGTGGCCGTGGGGTCTCCAGTCTACGATGTTATCATTGCCTAACTGGAGGCTATGGGCTTGTCCCCTATGACAGACCTCCCAGCCAAAGTGGGATCCATTACTTTCCTGCCTTTGTCCTTTAGCACAGGGAGGAATGTTGGGAAAGCGGCATTGGTTGTGTTGCCCAGTTTGACACTACCTTCAACCAAGAATGTTAAGGCATTTCCTTTCCCATGATGTAGCCATAATTGTGTTTGAGCAGGTACACAGTAGGGGTTAGAACTTTTATAACTTACGCACAGTGGGAGGATAGTGGAGTGATATGTAGTGTTACCTGACACCTTAGTCCAATGTGTGCCATTAATGAGGGACCTTACTGGGGGTATGTCAATCCCTCCTAGCCAAGTAGTCACATTGTTACAAGCTGGGAAGGGGGCGTCCGCCCAAGTAACAAGGTGGAAGAAGGGCAGATCCAGAAGATGGGCCCAATAGAGAGTAGCGGGTACGGGTTGCAGGCAGAGTGAGAGAATAAGAAAGGTTAATAACCTGCGAGAGTTGCAGTGTACAACAGAAAGCATAGCAAGGAACAAATTATCTGGAGTGAATGGTATCTGTGTCCAGAGCAGGATTTGCTCAGCCTTCTGAGTTGTCTTCTTTAGCATCCCTCAGGTAATATCCAGGGTCTGTGTCATCTGAGGAAGCCGCATCGTCTGGGGCTTTGGGTCCTGCAGGGTCATTTCCTTCATTTCTGGTACCAGGTTGGGTCCTAGCCACATCACGGTATGGTTTGATGTGTTGTGCTGGAATCCAAAGAGGACCCGAGGGGTGTGAACACAAGCATATCCTCTTTCCCACGTTAACAAATCATTTGGACCACACCATACATTACTATTTATATCTTTCCATAAAGCTGCAGGTTTTATGTCTTAAGGGGCTTTTGCAAAATGCTTTTCTATGGCTGATTGAAATTTATCTAAATTTAAACAGTCAAGGGTAAATAAGGCTTGTGCCAGTAGTGTTGTAGGGTCCTTACTCATATTCCCCCTTTTTTGTTTTCTGAGTATCTCTTTAAGGGTGGAGTGGACACGTTCTACTATGGCCTGTCCTTGGGGGTTATATGGGATGCCTGTGGAATGTTGGATGTTTCATGTGTGACAAAATTGATGAAATTGTGAGCTGGCATAAGCCAGACCATTATCAGTTTTAATTTTTGTGAGTCATCCCATAAACGCAAAAGTTAAGAGAAGATGTTTAATGACATTTTGGGAAGACTCCAGGAAGAGCATGAGCACTAATTAGATGGGAACAGGTATCAATGGATATATGTACATATCTTAGTTTTCCAGATTTAGGGATGTGTGTAACATCTGTTTGCCATAATTGATTAGGTTCTAGTCCTCTAAACACCTGTTGAAGGAGGGGATGTGCCTGTGAGCTGGCAATCTGGGCACTGTAAAATAATTTGTTTAGTCTTTGGATGAGTTGAAATTGTTTAGTTAAGTTTCTCCAATTTTAGTGGAACAATTGATGCGACTGGGTGGCTTGGTCAAGCAGTGACATCATAACCTGCAGGTCTGCTTGATCATTGCCATGAATTAGTGGACTGGGCAGTGAGCTGTGGGCCCAAACATATGGAATAAAAATAGGATATGTTCATTGATCCAGCAGTTGCTGAAGTTGAAGAAAAGGTGCACACAGGGTGGGCTTGAGAGTGGACTTAATGAGGGCTGTCTCAATGTTCTGCAATAAATAGAGTAAGCAGAGTCACTAGGCTGAGAGGAAAAAGTTTCTAGGACCACTATTAGGGCTTTAACTTCAGCTCTCTGAGTACTAGTAAATCCAGATTGAGTGAGGGAGTTATGCGGTTCCCACCAAATAGCTGCCTTTCCATTTTTACCACAGCCATCAGTGAAAAGTGTTAAAGCGTTAGGTATGGGGGAGTAAACAACCTTTGTAGGTATAACTATAGGAGTATGAGATAAGAACTGGAGTAGTAAGCAGGAAGGGCATGTTTTATATGACCCACATATTCAGAGAGTGCTATCTGAAGGTTTAGAGATAGGGGCAGGACTGCTTCAAATTGTTGTTTACTTAAGGGTATTCTTATGACATCAGGGTCATAACCTAGCAATTGATTGCATCATCTGTGGCCTGTATAGATGACTTTACTAACTAGCTGGACATAGGGAGATAGTGTTTTAGTCTAGGCATGTGAGCAAAAAACCCATTCTAGGAAATGTAGCCCTGGGGCCATCTGTCTTATTAATCCTGTTGGGGAATGTTTAGTAGGAAATACAAATAAGTGGACTGAATATCATGGGTTTATGCGATCTAGTTGCCTCTGAGAAATAGTTTGCTTTATTTCCTCAATTTCCCTTTTTGCAGCAGGGGTTAAATAACTGGGGTAGTCCAGGGCTGCACTGCCATTTAGCATAGAAAACAGGTTCTGTAATTTATCAGTAGTTATGCCCAAGGTGGGGCAAAGCCAGTTAATACTGCCCAGTAATTTTTGATAATTATTTAAGGTGTATAAGTTGTCAGTGTTCAGTTTAACCTTTTGAGGTCTCACTGACCAGGAAGTTAGTATGTATTTAAGATATTTCCAAGGAGAGGTCATCTGTCTTTTTTAGGTGCTATGATTAAACCTTTTAACTGTGTATTCTTTTTGACAGAGACATATACATTTAAAAGTATTGGCTCTGTTGGTGCTGCCAGTAAGAGATCATCCATGAAATGGATGATCTTGCAATTAGGAAATTCTTTTCTACTGGGGAGCAAAGCCTGATTTACATGATACTGACACATGGTAGGACTGTTTAGCATTCCTTGAGGAAGTACTTTCCAGTGAAATCCGCAAGCTGGCCATTCATTATTGATAGCTGGTAGTATAAATACAAATTTTTTTCTGTTCTGTTTTGCAAGGGGAATAGTATAAAAACAGTTTTTAAGTTAATAATGACAATGGGTCAATCTTGAGGAATCCCTGTGGGGGAAGGGAGCCCCTGTTGAAGGGGCCTCATAGGTTGCAAATTAGCATTGATAGCATGTAAGTCATGTAAAGGTCTCCATTTACCATTTTTTGGGAATGACAAAAATGGGCGAATTCCAAGGACTGTTTGATGGTTTTATATGGCTGGCTTTTAATTGTTCCTTAACTGATTCATGGGCTCTTTGTAATTTCTCTCCCTTTAAAGGCCACTGTTCTACCCAAATTGGATTATGAGAGAGCCACGTCAGGGGCAGGGAAGGAATAAGTGGCTGTTAATAGAAAGGGGTCAGCAGAGTGACCCCCTAATTGGGCTAATAGGTCCCATCCCCAAAGATTAACAGGGATGGGCATGATTAGAGGTGTATGACTGCTTTCCTTCCCTCTGAATTGCTACATGTTAGGGAGTGTGCACTCTTCCTGGCTGTATGTGCTTCCCCGATGCCAACAATTTTTGTTTCTTAGTGACCCAATGCCAAGTTTTGATTACTAATGATCGAAATGTCCGCTCCTGTGTCTAATAAATCAGTAAAATTTTCATTTCCAATTTTTAAGGTAATCGTGGGTCTCTGATCAGTGATTAATTGGTTCCAGTATACTCTTGTGGCTCCCGTGCTTCCAAAATCTCCTTGTCCCCTTTCCTTTCCCTGGGCGTTGGGGATCCAGTATGGTACAACTAGTAACTGAGCTATTTTAGATTTGAGGGGAAGAATATGTAGACCTTTATATTGCAACATAACTAATATCTCACCTTGACAATCACAATTACCCTGGTGAGCACATTGATTCCTTTACTGGATAGGCTTGATCGCCCTAGGACTAATCCCAGTGTTCACGGAGGCAGTGGGCCCCAGATTCCTATTGCAACCCTTTTAGGGTCTTCTCCTCCTTTTAGCACTAATTTGTTGGGGGCAGAGTTAAGTCCAGTCCTGTACTCCCCAAGGTGGCTGCTCTAAGAGAATTGTGGGCCTCCCATCTGACCGAGGAAAGCCTCTGGTATTGCCCCAGTTTGGAGCGGGGCTTATGGCTGGCCCTGCATTAAATTTCCCACCTGATTACTTAGGGGGGTTCCTTTTTTTAAAAAATCAAATTTAGACCTGCATTGATTTGCCCAATGTTTCCCCTTTTTACATCAGGGGCATATAGAGGGGGGTACTTTTCCTGAGTTACTTTGGTCTTTACTATTGGGGCATTCCCACTTCATAAGACCTGGCTCTTCACATAGAAAACAATTTGGGTTTTTCTGCCCTTTTCACGTTAGGAGGCTTTAATGCCATAGCCAATATTCTGGCTTTGTGTGTTTCAGTCCCCACCAGCTGACATGCTCATATAAGTTTCCCAACTGTAGCTGCCTTTCCTCTGATTGCCTGCATTGCCTGCTGGCAGTCTACATTAGTATTTTCATAAGCCAACTGCAACAATAAGATATCAGCGGCCTGTGCATGATTGTTTTTTAATTGCCTGGGTTAACTGATTGATAAATTCAACAAATGGCTCCTGAGGCCCTTGTCGAACATTTACAAAAGATCCCTGTTGAATTCTGCATTTGAGAATTCGGCCCCAAGCCCTGAGAGCACACAAAGACACTTGTGCATAGGCCTGGGGAACAAAACTTAATTGTTGTACATTGACATAGGGACCACTCCCCTGGAGCATAGCAGCCGTTATGTTTTGCCTGGCAAATTGATTCTGGTTGGCTTGTTGTTTGCACAAGTCATCATATTCCGCCATCCAGAGGAGGTATTGACTGGTCTCTAAAGTTGTTTTAGCTAGCACTGACCAGTCCCATGGGGTCATATGGAAGTTGTCTGCTGTAGTCTCAATTAATCCTTTCATAAATGGGCTAGCGGCTTCATTTTCTCTAATGCTTTTCCTTATCTCTTTATAAGTATTGCCTTGTCGATCTTGCATCACCGGGCAGGGCAAGAGCTCCCCTTTTAATGCTGCTTGCCTAAGTAAGACAGGGTTCCATAACTGTACTGTATCCCTTGTCTTTTTTCCAATGTATTAGGGGAGAGGGCTCAGGGAAAATCTATTTCCTCTTTCGTATCTTTACCCGGTAATAGCAGGGCTGAGGGAGGAGGTAGTGGTAAGGTAGGTGATGGTTCTTCCTCCTTTCCCATTTTAGGCTCTTCTGTGTAGAGCAGGGCCAAAGCAGCCCTAAGGCCCATAACGTTAAAGATGTTACTGGGACCCATTGCCGTTGTGCATCATGATGTTTGTGATTTCTCCCCACTTGCTCCCAGAGCTCTAGGTCTAGCGTACCTTTTTCTGGGAACCATAGGTTATGGGAAACAACAGTTTGCATTAGATTCCTTAACTGAGCCTGAGAAACCGAGGCTCTGCCAGCTTTAAACAGCTGTTTCAATGTTTTTACATACTGTTGTTATTGATCTGATAACTGTTGTCCCATGATGAAACCCTAGCTTGAAAATTCCCTCAAACTTGGAAATCCCGAGCGGGCACCAATGACTTACTGCACAGTCTCTTCACCTTCTGAGGATTCTGTCACAATCCATTGCAGTGATCCTCATACAGGGCACCAGCTGCCAGGTCCATCCCACAGACCCTGGCTGAGCAATGGATGAAAGGAGTACTCAGACACAGGTATGCAGTGTTAGAGCAGCTAGGGGACTACTGAAGAGTGAGCAGTTTTGATAAGTTGGAGCTGCCTGCTTTTATTTAGTACAGACATAATGCCAAAAGCCT
This sequence comes from Macaca mulatta, assembly GCF_049350105.2. Lineage (NCBI taxonomy): Eukaryota > Metazoa > Chordata > Mammalia > Primates > Cercopithecidae > Macaca > Macaca mulatta. The sequence goes on along the minus strand of NC_133426.1, from coordinate 25,735,072 downwards.
GGAGCCAACACAGTCTGTGGGTAATTAACATTATTGTTCCCCCTTTCTGGAAGCAGTCTTGTGTGGATGATCAAAGGTCGGTTCCTGGTTAACATAAGTAAACAAGCCTGTTTATGCTAAATTCCCTTATACTTCCTTATACCTACTCCTTGCCCTCTGCCTCAGGGTAGGAGAACAGCTCCCTTCAGCTTCTTCTGCCCTGATGCTATGCAGAGCCTTCTGACCTTTCAGAAGGTTTGTACCCTTTCCCTATAATTTCTCCCACCACTTTGACTGATCTCCTACAGTTGAATGTAATTGTGATAGTTAAAAATAGTTATTAGATTATCAAATAGTAGTAAGAGAAGCTCACAATATTGCAAGGAATGGTAGATTATAAAATAGTATTCATGATAGTCCATAATAGTTTAAATTATAACGTTGTTTAAATAAATGACTAGACGTATACAGACCAAAACTACAGTTATAGATGGATTTGTATGGTGAGATTTTTATTTTCCAAAACTTTCCAAATTTCCCAGAATTAAAACAAAGAAGTACAATCATGCCAACAGAAAAAAAAAAATGTTAAAAAAATAGTAACAATAATATCAACAATTCAAAACAACAAAGCAAAAATGAAAGACAGAAAGTAGGCAGGAATAGTCATTCCAGACACAGGGGACCCATGCACAAAAGTACTAAAGTAGAAAAGTTTGAGATATTCTGGAAACTCCAAGCAATTCCATGTAGTTAAGACACAGGCTAAAAAAGGGATAATATCAAAAGATGCAGTTCAAAAGGACCTTGTCCTAGCATAAAAGAGTGTATTAGTTTCCTGGTGATGCTGTACTGAATTACTACAAACTCAGAGCCTGCCATGAGGAGTCTGCTCTGGAGATACTTTAGTGGTGGGGAGACCAGTTATAAGTGTTACCTTAACAAATCAAGGGTAAGTTTTTAACTAGCCTGGATAAAATGTCATTTACACAGAGACTTGTAGAACGTGAAAGAATGGAGGGTAAACTGGTGTCTTCAAAAGCAAGGATGAGAGAGATTACCTACCTCACTCCTTTCCACAGATCCAAAGCCTGTGCTTAGGGCAATGTCTTACATGTAGCAGGGGATCAAGAGATTCATGTTGAGTTACACTTGCTGAGTCACAACTTGCTGATTTGACCCAAGCAATAATTCATTCTATTTTCCTAAGTTTCTAGAGTTCAATGATACCATCTCAGACTTCCTTAAATCTGTCTGAACCTTTTAGTTTAGCATTTGGTCAAGCAACAACATTGTTTTGCTTGTATTCTTTATTTCACCAACTATGTTGACATATAATTCTGTTATTAAAATTGACCTGTCATATTAGCCACTATCTAGTTGGTGAAAGAGTGGTATTCTATAAACTACACCTTTGAAAGCTTGTTTTTGTAAGCAAACTTTCATACTTTGTGGACTCTCCATATAGATATGGCTGATATTTTTCCAGGTAGATATGACTACAACCTCTGTTCTCTCTCTTTTTTTTTTTTTGTGTGTGTGTGTGTACTTTTGTTATGGCTTCAAGGACAAGTACTATATAATCATAAAGGGATTTATTGAGTAGTTGTGAGGTTACTAGAATAACAACAACAACAAAAAACTTTTCTGTATATTTTGCATAGCCTTACTTCCCTCTCCAGTATCCTGATATATCATAAAATTTTGAATAGTAGTCAGAGTTTGTTATGTCAATTGCTAAAATGGATAGTTCTCTGTTATTTTAAATGTAGCTGAACCTGAATAAAGTATAAAAAGAGCAGAGCTCAAAAGTTCAGCATCTTAGAAACATTATGCGAATATTTACAATAAACTCCATGCTATTTCTCATCTTAATTTTAGAATTTATTCTGAATCATCTTTACATTGAGTACACAAGTATAATTTAATAAGCATCCTCAAGTAATATTAATGAATGACACTTATACTCAAGTTATGTCAAGATATATTAATGACAAAGACACCAGAGCATATTTTGTATGACAATATAATGATCTTGTAGGGCAGAAATAGCTGATAATTCAGGAGAAAGCAGGACTCACTGCAAAAAGAGTATCTTATAAAAAATGTAAATGAGATAAGGAGATCGTGTGGAAGGTAAAGCATTTTGCCAGGTAAGTGCAGTATGAAGGGCAAGTAAGCTAGTAATGGCCAGGGACTTGCTACAATTGAAGGACTCCAGAATATAAGCTGAATAAGAAAGGAAGTCAGTGTATGGGGGGTGGGATTGTGGGTACAGAAATATTAATGTAATATAAATAGATTGGAGATTTAGGGGTCATTGAAAAATAATGGAGTGAAGATAGGGAGTAGGCTAGAAGGACTGGCAGGGGTGGTCAGAGTTGTAATTACAGTCACACACAACATAACAATGTTTGGGTCAACGACAGACCACATTTATGAAGGTAGTCCTATAAGATTATAAAGGAGCTGAAAAATTCCTATTGCCTAGAGATATAGTAGCCATTTGTAAAGTAATAGCATAAAACATTACTCACGTATTTGTGATGATGCTGGTGTAAATAAACCTACTGCCCTGCCAGTCATATGAAAGTATCACATATACAACTGTGTACAGTACATAATACTTGATAATAAATTACTATGTTACTGGTTTATGTATTATACATTTTTGGTTATCTTTGTGTGTACTCCTACTGATTTTTATTAAGTTTAACTGTAAAACCGTCTCAGGGAGGCTCTTCAGTAGGTATTCCAGAAGAAAGCATTGTTATCATAGGACATGGCAGCTCCATGTGTGTTATTGCCTCTGAAGACCTTCCAATGGGACAAGATATAGAGGTAGAAGACCGTGACGTTGACATTGATCCTGACGCTGTGTAGGCGTAGGCTAATGTGTGTGTGTGTATGTATTTGTTTTTAACAAAAATGTTTAATAAGTAAATAAATAGAACAAAACTTATAGAAGAAATATTTTTGTACAGCTGAACAATGTGTGTATTTTAAGCTAAGTTTTATTACAAAAGAGTCAAAAAGCAAAAAAACTTGAAAAGTTTAAAAAGTAGAAAGTGTAAAGTAAGCAAAAGATAATTTTAGAGAAAGAAAAACATTTTTATAAATTTAGGGTAGCCTAAGTATACAGTATTTATAAAGTCTATAGTAGTGTATAGTAATGTCCTGGCCTTCATATTCACTCACCACTCACTCACCCAGAGCAACTTCCAGTCCTTCAGCCTCCATCCATGGTAAGTACCCTATTTAGGGTACCATTTTTAATCTTTTGTATCATATTTTCATAGTATCTTTTCTGTTTATGTTTAGATAAATACTTGTCATTGTGTTACAACTGTGTACAGTATTCAGTAGTCGCATGCTATACAGATTGGTAGCCTAGGACCCATAAGCTACACCATATAGTCTAGGTGTGTAGTAGGCTATACTATTTAGGTTTATGTAAGTACACTCTATGATGTTCGCACAACTAAATCACCTTATTGATGCGTTTCTCACAATGTATTTCCATCATGAAGTAACTCATGACAATACAAGATTACATGTTGAGCATCCTTAATCCAAAAATCTGACACCTGAAAAGCTCCAAAATCCATAACTTTTTGAGCATTGACATGACACCACCAGGGAAAATTCCATACATAAGTACTTAAACGTTGTTTCAGGCACAAAATTATTTAAAATATTGTATAAAGATACCTTCAGGCTATGTGTATAAGGTGTATATGAAACATAAACGAATTTCATGTTTATCCTTGAGTCCCATTCCAAGATATCTCATTATATATGTGCAAATATTCCAAAATCTGAAAAAAAAAAATCTAAAATCTGAAACACTTCTTTCCGGTCCTAAGCATTTCACAAAGGGATACTCAACCTCAGTACTACTATTCTGAGTGTTAAGTGGGAGAAATAGAAGGTGTCCTGGGAGCCTAGAACCAGACAGACCTAACAAAGTTTGCAATGTCAGGCAGTCTTCCTAACAGAAATGATGTTTAAGCTTAGCCTTATAAGATGTGAAAGGGATAGGCTGAGAAAGTTGAAAGTGTTACATTTAGAAAGAAGGCCTTGATCTGTTAAACTTATGGTGCATTGGAGCAGTTAATTTATTTATTTATTCAGGTAACAAATTTTCTGAGTGTCTTCTATGTTCCAGGCACCATTTTAGAGGTAAGAGACAGAAATATGTAAAGCCAAGGAGGGAGAGTTTGGGGAAGCCACGTTGTAGGTGTTGAATAAGGATTTCAACTTTTATCTTGCAGGCAAAAAGAATCCATTGAAATAATTTGGACAGTAAAGGAACAGATTTGCATTGTTTCCATTATAAAAGCTATACATGATTATGGTTTAAAAATTAAAGAAGATTAAGCTAAAAAAAAGATATTCCCTTTTTCTGGTTATTTATCCCACAGACATAAAACTATTGATATTTCTATTGTTTCCTTACAAACAGACAGACACACAGACACGCAGACACACAGACACACACACACACACACACACACACACACACGTACGTGTATTAGTTTCCTTGACACAAATGTAACAATACGTATTTTTTCTGTAACTTTTTTAGATTTAATATATTTTGAACCTTTTTATATTAGTAGTTATGTATCTACTTCATTTATTTAAAAACTTTATTTTCTTGCAGTACAGTATTTTAATATATTTAATTTTCCATTTGTTATCAGACATCTAGGTTGCTCCCAGTTACTTGCTGTAGTAGTTTCTGAGGGCTGCCATAACAAAGTACTACAAATCAAGTGGTTTAACCCATTAGAAATGTATTGTCTCACAGTTCTGGAGGATGGAAGTCCAAATTCAAGGTGTCTGCAGGGCAATACTCCCTCTGGAACCTGTAGGGGAATCTTTCCTTGCGTCTTTCTAGCTTATGTTTATTTGCCAGCAATCTTGGGCATTCCTTGGCGTGCAGTTGCATAATTCCAGTATTTGTCTTTGTTATCACTTGACATTCTCCCTATGTGTTTCTGCCCAAACTTCCCTTTTCCTATAAGAATAGCAGTCATATTGAATAAGAACCTAGTCTACTCCAGTATGACCTCCTCTAAACCAATTACATCTGCAATGACCCCATGCCCAAATAAAGTCACATTCTGATTACTGGGGGCTAGGACTTCAGCATATCCTTTGGTGGGACACAACACATGACTCTAATATAGAATGCTGCTAAAACCCTCCTTGTACACATTTTTTTCCAATTTATGCAGTGAGTGCATTTATGAAAACACTAAGAATCAAAATGTAGCCAGGAACTCAGCACTGTCCCTATCCATACCTCCTCCTAATCTCTAACCTTTCCCACTCCTATCACAATTGATTAATTTTACCTTTCTGCAGTTAATATAAATGGAATCACATAGTATATTCAATTTTGTTTTTGATATATTTGGTTCTTTGAGGTTCATCCATGCAATTAGTTTCTGCACTGTTTTATTTGTATTGATATATAGAATCAGTTCTCAAACTGTAGTCTGGGCACCCTTGGGAATTCCCAAGACCCTTTCAGAGGGTCAGTAACATCAAAACTACCATCATCATCAGATATTATTTGACTTTTCATTTTCTTTTGAGTATACAGAAGTTTTCAAACGCTATGTAACATGTGATATCAAAACAGAATGAATGCAAAAGCAGATACGCTTCTTTCACTAAACCAGGCATTGAATAGATTTGTAAAGTTGTAAAGCAATGCCACTCTCTCCAATAATTTTGTTTTGGAAAATAACAATTTTTCATAAAATGTTATTTATTTTAACGTGGAATAAGTGGGCTGGAGGATAATTCTTTGAGCCTCTTCTGTTTCTGCACTTTCTTATGAATGGAAGGACTCCCTGACTTTGTTCCGGAGTGCTTTTTCAAGGATGTTTATATAAGGAATAGCTTTGGGAAAGAGAGGTACTGTCTCCCTCCTGAACAAAGGGAAGACATGCTTACTGCTCATTATAAAATAATCAGGCTCCTAAGCTCAGGGTTTCTCTCCTATAACATTACTCATTGCATGTGCTGCTGTCACTTGGCCGTAATCATATTGTCCTGGGGGAACTTGGGCTTGGAAAACTGACATAAGATAATGCTGATACTCTGTGTACTGCTATTGCTGTAAGTTACAATGTCCTTTGTCTTTGACTTGATATTCTTGTGTCTTCTACCAGCATGCATGAAACTCTGGCAGGCGAACTTGTTAGCTTACAAGCAGAGTAAATTCTCAGACACTTCACAATTCTTGACAGAACATTTAAAACATCTCAGTTTCAGTTGCTAATACTGTAAATATCGATAGACAAAACTCGTATAAACAAAAGCATTTTAAGGTCTTCAATTTTTGTTAGAGTGTAAAAGTCTCCTTAGATAAAAAGTCTAAGAACCATTGCTATTATAGGTTTTCATTGTATGATGTGTCCTATATTTATTTGTCCATTTACTAACAGACATTGGGTTGTTTCTCATTTTGGCAATTACAAATAAAGCTGCTGCAAACATTCTAACATATGTTTTTTGATTCAGTTTTATTTTGGGAAGATATGTGTGCTTTATACTATTATAAATAGTACCATTTTTAACATTTTCCAATTTTGCTAGGATATAAGAATGCAATTGATATTTTTGTATTAACCTTGCCAATACCATTATTAATTTGATTAGTCTTCCTGTTATTTTTTATTTTCTAAATAGACAATGATATATGAGAATTAGTTTTATTTTTTCCTTAAAAACACACATACTTTTGTTCATTTTTCTGACATTTTTGCACTCTTGGAACTTTCAATTCAATGATGAATAGAGGTGATTATAAAGTACATCCCTTTATTCTTTATCATAGAGGGAAGGCTTTCAACATTTTGCTATTAAATTCAATGTTTCACAGTTTTATTTTTTGTAGGAAATCTTGACAAATTTAAGAAAGTTGTCTCCAATTTCTAGTTCGCTAAGAGGTTATATTTGCTTTTTGGTAAGTAATGTTTGGACATTGTATTTTATCAATTGCTTTCCTCATATCAATTGAAATGATCATGTGATTTTTTAATCCTTTATTTGATGGTGTGCAAAATGGCACTGGTACATTCTTAAATATGAATCCAACCTTTAATTCTTGTAAAACTACTTGACCATAATATACTTTATGTATATCTTGATGTGTTATTTTTTCATTTATGATTCTTGTATCAATTTTTCTGATACTGGCCTGTAATTTTCCTTTATTATGAGTCTCATTAGGTTTTTCAACTCAAACTTTACATTAGAGTCCCAAAACAAGTTGGAAAGTCTTCACTTTTTGGTTCTCTAGAAAAATTTATATCAAATAGGTATCTTTCTTAAAATTAAACTTTTAGAAGAATTTACCTGGGAAGTAATTTGTGCCTGGAGTTCTCTTTGTGAGGATTATTTAATAAAATGTGGCTATTCAGAATTTTTAAAAATTTTTCCTTTTAAATTTATATGTAATAACTGTACATATTTATGGGATACAGTCAATAATGTGTTTTAAGAAATTGCCCATTTTATATGTTTATAATTATTCTAACATTATTAATAACATCCTTTATGCTCTCTTAAATATCTGTGTAATCTGTAGTAATTTATCTTTCTTTGTTCCTCGCATATATATCTATATATATATAATTATTATTACACTTTAAGTTCTCGGGTACAGAACTTGCAGAACGTGGAGGTTTGTTACATGGGTATACATACATGTGCCTTGGTAATTTGCTGCACCTATCAACCCGTCCTCTACATTAGGTGTTTCTCCTAATGCTATCCCTCCTCTGGCCCCCCCAACCCTCGACAGGCCCTAGTGTGTGATGTTCCCCTCCCTGTGTCCATGTGTTCTCATCGTTCAACTCCCACTTAGGAGTTAGAATATGCAGTGTTTGGTTTTCTGTTCTTGTGTTAGTTTGCTGAGAATGATGGTTTCCAGCTTCATCCATGTCCCTGCAAAGGACATGAACTCATCCATTTTTATGGCTGCATAGTATTCCATGGTTTATATGTGCCACATTTTCTTTATCCAGTCTATCATTGATGGGTATTTGTGTTGGTGCCAAGTCTTTGCTATTGTGAACAGTGCCACAGAAACGTATGTGTCCATTTGTCTTTATAATAGAATGATTTATAATTCTTCGGGTATATACCCAGTAATGGGATTGCTGGGTCAAAAGGTATTTCTAGTTCTAGAATCTTGAGGAATTGCCCGATATTTATGGGATACATTCAATAATGTGTTTTATTAAGAAATTGCCCATCATTCACAATGGTTGAACTAATTTACACTCCCACCAACAGTGTAAAACCATTCCTATTTCTCCACATCCTCTCCAGCATCTGTTCTTCCCTGACTTTTTAATGATTGCCATTCTAACTGGCATGAGATGGTATCTCATTTTGGTTTTGATTTGGATTTCTCTAATGACCAGTGGTGATGAACATTTTTTCATATGTTTATTGGCTGCATAAATGTCTTCTTTTGAGAAGTGTCTGTTCATAGCCGTTGCCCACTTTTTGATGGTTTTTTTTTTTTTTTCTTGTAAATTTAAGTTATTTGTAGATTCTGGATATTAGCCCTTTGTCAGATGGATAGATTGCAAAAATTTTCTCCCATTCTGTAGGTTGCCTGTGCACTCTGATGATAGTTTCTTTTGCTGTGCAGAAGCTCTTTAGTTTAATTAGATCCCATTTGTCTATTTTGGCTTTTGTTGCTGTTGCTTTTGGTGTTTTAGTCATGAAGTCTTTGCCCATGCCTATGTCTTGAATGGTATTGCCTAGGTTTTATTCAAGGGTTTTTATGGTTTTAGGTCTAACATTTAAGTCTTTAATCCATCTTGAGTTAATTTTTGTATAAAGTGTAAGGAATGGATCCCAGTTTCAGCTTGCTGCATATGGCTAGCCAGTTTTCCCAAAACCATTTATTAAATAGGGAATCCTTTCCCCCATTGCTTGTTTCTGGCAGCTTTGTCAAAGATCAGATGGTTTGTAGATGTGTGACATTATTTCTGAGGCCTCTGTTCTGTTCCATTGGTCTGTATCTCTGTTTTGGTACCAGTATCATGCTGTTTTGGTTACTGTAGCCTTGTAGTAGAGTTTGAAGTCAGGTAGCATAATGCCTCCAGCTTTGTTCTTTTTGCTTAGGATTGTCTTGGCTATGTGGACTCTTTTTTGGTTCCATATGAAATTTAAAGTAGTTTTTCCCAGTTCTGTGAAGAAAGTCAATGGTAGCTTGATGGGAATAACATTGAATCTAGAAATTACTTTGGGAAGTATGGCCATTTCCATGATATTGATTCTTCCTATCCATGAGCATGGGATGTTTTTCCATTTGTTTGTGTCCTCTCTTATATCCTTGAGCAGTAATTTGTAGTTCTCCTTGAAGAGGTCCTTCACATCCCTTGTAAGTTGTATTCCTAGGTACTTTATTCTCTTTGCAGCAATAGTGAATTGGAGTTCACTCATGATTTGTCTCTCTGTTTGTCTGTATTGGTGTATAGGAATGCTTGTGATTTTTGCAAATTGATATTGTATCCTGAGACTGCTGAATTTGGTTATCAGTAAGGAGATTTTGGGCTGAGATGATGGGGTTTTCTAAATATACAATCATGTCATCTGCAAACAGAGACAATTTGACTTCCTCTCTTCCTACTTGAATACCCTTTATTTCTTTCTCTTGCCTGGTTACCCTGGCCAGAACTTCCAATACTCTGTTGAATAGGAGTGGTGAGAGAGGGCATCCTTGTCTTGTGCCAGTTTTCAAAGGGAATGCTTCCAGTTTTTGCCAATTCAGTATGATATTGGCTGTAGGTGTGTCATAAATAGCTCTTATTGTTTTGAGATATATTCCATTGATACCTAGTTTATTGAGAGTTTTTAGAATGAAAGGCTGTTGAATGCCTTTTCTGTCTATTGAGATAATCTTGTGGTTTTTGTCATTGGTTCTGTTTATGTGATGGATTACATTGATTGATTTGTGTATGTTGAACCAGGCTTGCATCCCAAGGATGAAGCCGACTTGATCATGGTGGATAAGCTTTTCGATGTGCTGCTGGATTTGGTTTGCCAGTGTTTTATTGAGGATTATCACATTGAAGTTCATCAGGGATATTGGTCTAAAATTCTTTTTTTGTTGTGTCTCTGCCAGGTTTTGGTATCAGGGTGATGCTGGCCTCATAAAATGAGTTAGGGAGGATTCCCTCTTTTTCTACTGATTGGAATAGTTTCAGAAGGAATGGTACCAGCTCCTCTTTGTACCTCTGGTAGAATTCAGCTGTGAATCCATCTGGTCCTGGAATTTTTTGGTTGGTTAGGCTATTAATTACTCCCTCAATTTCAGAATTTGTGATTGGTCTACTCAGGGACTCGACTTCTTCCTGGTTTAGTCTTGGGAGAGTGTATGTGTCCAAGAATTTATCCATTTCTTCTAGATTTTCTAGTTTATTTGTGTAGAGGTGTTTATATTATTCTCTGATGGTAGTTTGTATTTCTGTGGGATTGGTGGTGATATCCCCCTTTATCATTTTGTATATCGTCTATGTGATTCTTCTCTCTTTTCTTCTTTATTAGTCTTGCTAGCAGTCTATTTTGTTGATCTTGTCAAAAAACCATCTCCTGGATTCATTGACTTTTTGAAGGGTTTTTCCTGTCTCTATCTCCTTTAGTTCTGCTCTGATCTTAGTTATTTCTTGTCTTCTGCTAGCTTTTGAATTTGTTTGCTCTTGCTACTCTAGTTCTTTTAATTGTGATGTTAGGGTGTCGATTTTAGATCTTTCCTGCTTTCTCTTGTGGGCACTTAGTGCTATAAATTTCCCTCTACACATGCCTTAAATATGTACCAGAGATTCTGGTACATTGTGTCTTTGTTCTCATTGGTTTCAAAGAACATCTTTATTTCTGCCTTCATTTTGTTATTTACCCAGTAGTCATTCAGGAGCAGGCTGTTCAGTTTCCATGTAGTTGTGTGGTTTTGAGTGAGTTTCTTAATTCTGAGTTCTAATTTGATTGTACTGTGGTCTGAGAGACAGTTTGTTATGATTTCCTTCTTTTGCATTTGCTGAGGAGTGTTTTACTTCCAACTATGTGGTCAATTTTAGAATAAGTGCAATGTGGTGCTGAGAAGAATGTATATTCTGTTGATTTGGGGTAGAGAGTTCTGTAGATGTCTATTAGGTCTACTTGGTCCAGAGCTGAATTCAAGTTATGGACATGCTTGTTAATTTTTTGTCTCGTTGATCTCTCTAGTGTTGACGTTGGGGTGTTAAAGTCTCTCACTGTTATTGTGTGGGAGTCTAAGTCTCTTTGTAGGTCTCTAAGCACTTGCTTTATGAATCTGGGCCCTTCTGTATATATATTTAGGATAGTTAGCTCTTCTTTTTGCATTGATCCCTTTACCATTATGTAATGGCCTTCTTTGTCTCTTGATCTTTGTTGGTTTAAAGTCTGTTTTATCAGAGACTAGGATTGCAACCCCTGCTTTTTGTGCTTTCCATTTGCCTGGTAGATCTTCCTCCATCCCTTTATTTTGAGCCTATGTGTGTCTCTGCACATGAGATGGTTTTCCTGAATACAGCACACTGATGGGTCTTGACTCTTTATCCAATTTGCCAGTCTGTGTCTTTTAATTGTGGGGTATTTAGTCTGTTTACATTTACGGTTAATATTGTTATGTGTGAATTTGATCCTGTCATTATGATGCTAGCTGGTTATTTTGCCCGTTAGTTGATGCAGTTGCTTCATAGCCTCGATGGTCTTTACAATTTGGTGTGTTTTTGAAGTGGCTGGTACTGGTTCTTCCTTTCCATGCTTAGTGCTTCCTTCAGGAGCTCTTGTGAGGCAGGACTGGTGGTGACAAAATCTCTCAGCATTTGCTTGTCTGTAAAGGATTTTATTTCTCTTTCACTTATGAAGCTTAGTTTGGCTGGATATGAAATTCTGGGTTGAAAATTCTTTTCTTTAAGAATGTTGAATATTGGTCCCCACTCTCTCCTGGCTTGTAGGGTTTCTGCCGAGAGATCTGCTGTTATTCTCATGGGCCTCCCTTTGGGGGTAACCCAACCTTTCTCTCTGGCTGCCCTTAATATTTTTTTCCTTCATTTCAACCTTGGTGAATCTGACAATTATGTGTCTTGGGGCTGCTCTTTTCGAGGAATGTCTTTGTGGTGTTCTCTGTATTTCCTGAATTTGAATGTTGACCTGCCTTGTTAGGTTGGGGATCTTCTCCTGGATAATATACTGAAGAGTGTTTTCCAACTTGGTTCCATTCTCCCTGTCACTTTCAGGTACACCAATCAAACATATATTTGGCTATTTCACATAGTCCCATATTTCTTGGAGGCTTTGTTCATTTCTTTTCACTTTTTTCTCTAATCTTGTCTTCTTGCTTTATTTCACTGAGTTGATCTTCAATGTCTGATATCCTTTCTTCCACTTGATCGATTTGGCTATTGATACTTGTGTATGCTTCACGAAGTTCTCTTGCAGTGCTTTTCAGCTCCATCAGGTCACTTATGTTCTTCTCTAAACTGGTTATTCTAGTTAGCAGTTCATCTGACCTTTTTTCAAGGTTCTTAGCTTCCTTACATTGGGTTAGAACATGCGCCTTTAGCTCTGAGGAGTTTGTTATTTCCCAGTTTCTGAAGCCTACTTCTGTGAATTCGTCAAACTCCTTCTCCATCCAACTTTGTTCCCTTGCTGGCAAGGAGTTCTGATCCTTTGGAGGAGAAGAGGCGTTCTGGTTTTTGGAGTTTTCAGCCTTTTTGTGCTGGTTTCTCCCCATCTTTGTGGATTTATCTACCTTTGGTCTTTGATGCTGGTGACCTATGGATGGGGTCTCTGAATGGACGTCCTTTTTGTTGATGTTGCTACTATTCCTTTTTGTTTGTTAGTTTTCCTTCTAACAGTCAGGCCCCTCTTCTACAGATCTGCTGGCGTTTGCTGGAGGTCTACTCCAGACCCTGTTTGCCTGGGTATCACCAGCAGAGGCTTCAGAACAGCCAATATTGCTGCCTGTTCCTTCCTCTGGAGGCTTCATCCCAGAGGGGCACCTGCCAGATGCCAGCAAGAGCTCTCCTGTATGAGGTGTCTGTCGGTCCCTCTGGGAAGTGTCTCCCAGTTAGGATACATGGGGGTCAGGGACCCAGTTGAGGAGGCAGCCTGTCCCTTATCAGAGCTCAGATACTGTGCTGGGAGATCCACTGCTCTCTTAAGAGCTGTCAGGCAGAGATGTTTAAGTCTGCTGAAGCTGTGCACACAGCCACCCCTTCCTCCAGATATTTTGTCCCAGGGAGATGAGGGTTTTATCTGTAAGCCCCTGACTGGGGCTGCTGCTTTTTCAGAGATGCCCTGCCTAAAGAGGCAGTCTGGCTACAGCAGCCTTGCTCAGCTTTGGTGGGCTCCACCCAGTTTGAACTTCCCAGATGCTTTGTTTACACTATAAGGGGAAAACTGCCTCCTCAAGCCTCAGCAATGGCAACGACCCTCCTTGCACCAATCTGGAGAGTCCTAGGTGGACCTCAGACTGCTGTCTAGCAGCAAGAATTTCAAGCCAGTGGGTCTTAGCTTGCTAGGCTCTGTGAGGGTGGGACCCGTCAAGCCAGGCACTGGAGGGGGTCTCCTGGTCTGCTGGTTTTGAAGACCATGGGAAAAGTGCAGTATCTGGGCCAGAGTGTACTGTTTCTCCTAGTACAGTCTCTCATGGCTTCCCTTGGCTAGGAACGGGAAATCCCCCAACCCCTTGTGCCTCCGGGTTGAGACAATGCCCCACCCTGCTTCGGCTCACCCTCCCTGGGCTGCACCCACTGTCTAACCAGTCCCAATGAGGTGAACTGAGTACCTCAGTTGGAAAAGCAGAAATCACCCGCCTTTTGTGTCAATCTCGCTGGGAGCTGCCCTGGCATATACATTTTGTTTATTGTCCCAATCATTCTTGCCAGTACATTAGCAGTGTTTTAGTCTTTTCAAAGGACCATCTTTTCACTATCCCTATTGCTTTCCATTCTATTAATTTCTTTTATCTTTATCATTTCCTTTTTATTGTATTTGTGTAGAATACACTGTCCTTTTTCTAATGTCTTGATAAGTTGTTAGGATGCAGTCTGGAAAACAGAAATCACACAAATACTTAAAACAGATGGCTTTTAACAAATAGCATTGTTTAATTCCTATTCTCAGCCTCAGATAACCACTAATGCTTTTTATCACTATAATTTAGATTTGTCATGGCTTGAATTTTATGTAAATAACATCATATAATATATACTCTCTTATACCTGGCTTTTTCACTCAGTAAAATGTTCTCCAGATTATCTAAAAGATCTAAGATTATCTCCAGAATATCTAAGATATTCCATGTTATCCATAGTTCTTTCTTATTACTAAGTAGTATTCCATCATATAGATATACCATAATTGTTTTGAGTTGTTTGCAGGTTTTGGTTATTAGGATCATCTTGATTTGTTTTCTGTTGCTAATAACAGAATACCTGAAACTGGGTACTTTATAAAGAAAATATATTTATTTCTTACAGTTATGGAGGCTGAGAAGTCCAAAGTCAAGGGGCCACATCTGATGAGGGCCTTCTTGCTGGTGGGGACTCTGTGCAGCGTCCCAAGTTGACCCAGGGCATCACATGGCAAGGGGACTGACCATACTAATATGCTAGCTCAAGTCTCTGTTCCTTTTCTTAAAAAGCCATCAGTCCCACTCCAGTGATAACCCATTAATCCATGCAGGAGATTAGGTCATTCATGAGGGCAGAGTCCTCGTGACCCAGTTACCTATTAAAGCCACCCCCTCCCCCTGATAGTGCCACATTAGGGATTAAGTTTCAACATGAATTTTGAAGGAGACAAAAATTCATACTATAGCAAGGATAAAGAGTCTATGAACAGTACTATATAAGTTTTTGTGTAGATATATATTATTTTTCTCAAACAGGTGTGGAAATTCTGAGTTATATGGAAATTATATTGAGATATTAAATGCAATTCTTAAGAAGGTTTAGTTAGTGACCCTCTTATAGTCCCTTAATAGCTTAACAGTATACTTTTCAGTATTAGGCACTTTTTTCACTGTAACTTCATTGATATATTTGTGGGTTGTTAGGTGATGCTACACTTAAATTCTAGGCCTGAATTCATGGTAGTAAACATTTGTTAAGTGTTAGCAGTATTATAATTACTTTATGTCATTTAATTTTTTATAATAACCCAAAAGAGTCTGTATTCTCAATTTTTAGATGAGGTATAAACTGAGGCAAAATCACATTAATTAACTTACCCAAAGACACAAGCCTAATAAGTTGCAGAGCTAGGAATTGAACTAAGTTGTCTTCTCAAGTCTATGTCTCTGTTACCTTAAATATAGAATTAAAGGGTAAATATGTACCTAAAAGTTGAAACAAGAAAGAAAAAAGATGCACGTAGATTTAGCAGAAACTGCAATATTTATTGAAATGAAGTAGATTCTGGATGTCTAATTTTGTTCAATATATGCAAATTACAGATTAAAGTATAGAAATTAGGCTAGAAAATAAGTTTAGGTATATTTTAAAACGTTCATTAATTTTGTCTATCTTGTGAAACTCTGATAGCCTCACCCAGTTTAAGAACTATTTATTTCAGAAGTCAGAACTCAAACTATTTATCTATAACATATACATACTGTATTAGTCTGTTTTCACACTGCCAATAAAGACATACCTGAGACTGGGCAATTTACAAAAGAAAGAGGTTTAGTTGGACTTACAGTTCCACGTGGCTGGGGAAGCTTCACAATCATGGCAGAAGGCAAGGGGGAGCAAGTCATATCTTACATGGATGGCAGCAGGCAAAGAGAGGAGCACTTGTGCGGGAAGCTCCCCCTTTTTATAACCATCAAATCTTGTGAGACTTATTCACTATTTCGAGAACAGCATGGGAAAGACATGCCCCCATGATTCAATTACCTTTCACCGGGTCCCTCCCACAACATGTAGGAATTCAAGATGAGGTTTGGGTGGGGACACAGCCAAACCATATCACACACCAAATATTGTTTATGTATTATTTTGGTATTAGACTAGTTTTTGTAAACACTAATAGTACATAATTGATTAAATAATTAAAATGATACATGCCAGTCTTGGTCTGTTTTTGGTGCAATGGCAAAATACCATAGAATACCATAGACTAGGTAATTTATAAGTAATAGAAATTTATTTGTTATAGTTTTGGAGGCCTGGGAAGTCCAAGATAATGGTGCCAGTACATTTGACATCTGATAAGGGCTATTCTGTAGATGGCCTTTTGTTGAGGCGTTCTCACATGGTGGAAAAGACAGAAGGCATAAACACTGTGTTCACACATGACAGAAGAAATGGAAGGGCCAGGAAGCTGCAGCCTCCATGGTAAGGACACTAATCCCATTTATGAAGGCAGAGCCCTCATAACTACTTCCCCAAATGGTCTACCTCTTAATACCACCACAATGGGAATTAAGTTTCAATATAAAAATTCAGAAGAGCACAAACACTCAAACCATAGCAATGTCATATTTTTGAGTTTTTTTCTACTTTTTGCAGTGGCTGTTTGAGTTTCTGTACAATTTCTTCTACCAGTTGTACAAAACAAATGCCTATATAGCTGTCATATCGTCACTTTATTTCTCAGCTGTTGACAAGGAATGAATGAAAAATCTACAGTGTTACTGTATTAATCATGATGATAGGAAAAGTTCAATTAATGTCTCTTTCAAAGAAGAAAAGTAACAGTTGTTTAGTATCAATTTTTTGACTATGTGAATCTTTTTTTTTGAGAAATTATTTTAAAACTTGCTAGTAAAAGAGGCTTTAAAATAACAGTTTATGTTCTGAAATATAGAAAACAATCTCTGTATGTAAACAGAATGTATGTTTGTTGGGTGCAATGCTTTTCAGTTTATCACAGCTCCTATTGATATAGAATATTGCCATTGAGATCTCTAAAGAGAACAGTAAATAATAATTTCCTGAGAAAAAATAGTATCTTTATTAGATAAGTGAAAACAGTTTAATCTATTACTGAGAGACCTATAAGACAAACATTTGAGAGAAGAAAAGTCACACTTTGTACATGCCGCCTGACAAGGATTGCTTATAGGAAGAAAAGGGGCCATGTGCATTGTAAGATAGAAAGACAGGAATTTGAACTAAACAAACTTAAAATATCTGCTCACATACTTAGTACTTGTAATGCATATTACAAATATTTTTCTATTTGCCCAAGAAGAAAATTCCCTTGTATGAGCCATCTCTGATTTTATAAACTGTAATCATGAAAACAATAGCCAGTTTGGTTAAAAAAAAATACAACATTCAAGGTTTTAGAACTGATATTTAGTTATTACAAACTGCACAAATTCTCAAAACTATTAACTTCCTTAAAAATAAACTCTTTCTTTCATATCGATTATAAAAAGGCACATTCACCACTCACAGAAACGGTGATTTCGGATTGCAAGAAACCCATGCAAAATCTATATGGAATGCCATTTACAGAGTGTCGTAAAAGTGAACTGTTGCTAATGAGCCCTTCCCAGTGGTTTGCGTCATGCTCATTTCTAACTCTGCTTTTATGGCAGCTATTGTTCAGGAAAAAGTCCCATCCATTCCATGTAAATCTGGCTGTTCCCTGCTCTAGTACCAGTGTTAGGAAACTCAATTTAAATCAAGCCTAATCACTTCTGCCAGCTGCAGTGCACTTCCCAGTACTCCTCACCCACCTGTACATTCTAGCATGACTTTGTTTCTTGCATCTCTCAGCCTTACTCCAATTCAACCACGCTCTAATTGGCTGGCTGGGGATTCCACTGTCACTCAAGCTAAACCCCAGGCTCATTGAGAGAATTGGAAGCTGAGTTTGCAGTTTGAGTTTTGCTCCCAGGGTACATATTTCCTGGCCTTTTTATTTTTTCAAGCTCCTATAAGTAGCCAGAGAGAAAGTTAAAACAATGCATGAAACTGTACCTTAAAATACAGCAGCTTTTTCTTTTCTGACAGGTTTAATTGTTTAGTTCCATGTTGGTGGTCAAGAAGGGAACTGAAGGCTTGTCTTCAAATGAATCATGACATCATTCCATGGCCCTTTTCAACAACCACTGGTTTACCACTTTTTAAAATGATCTCTTGTGACCTAAACATTATTTGGTTTCTGAGAGGAAAGTTAGCAATACTTTTCTGTAAGTACCAATTCAGACAATTTAAGATTTAGTTTTCTGCTTCTAAATTAGAGCTGTTAGCCTCAAATCATTTAAATGTTTTAAATTCACAAAATGCAAAATATTTCTGGATTGTTACTAATGTCCAAGATACTAGATAATATAAGAGACAAATTGTATCTCAGTTATGCTGTGCAAACATTAGGGGAGATATTATTAGCTCTGTGTCACTGAGTTTTAATTTCACTGACAATGAACAAAGGACCAGCTGGTGGAATCTCTTACTGTGTGGTAAGTGTTAGGGGGGCTACAAAGAAACCTGACACAAAGTCCTTGCCTTCAAGTAGTTTCCATCTTTTGAAGGAGATATTTAAATAGAAAATGCCCAGTTACATATAAATTAAGGACCAAATTTGAAACACAAGCCAAAATTAATAAAGTACTCTGAGGTGGTGAGAGATGACTAAGGTAGGTATTTGTCTCAGTTACCACTCTTGACTAGCGATTTTCTCCTCTGCTTCTCTGGTCAAAGGCAGAGCAGCAGCAGCAGCAGCAGTAAGCCCAATAACTGGTTAACCTCAGCCCTCAAATAATTCTAAGTGGCTTTGTGTGATTCAGCAGGAATGCACAGTATGGCCATTGCACAATCGATTTCCCCGAGTCAATTGCAAATCTGACTTATATCAAAACTACAAATTTGCCAAATTGACTTAAGCAATGAAAAACAACCTTTTTACCCTAGATTTAAATTCATGTGAACAAGTACCAGACTAGAGTTGACTCCTAGGGGACCGAAGTGAGCTTTTCTTTTTCTTTCTTCATAGTTTTTTTTTTTTTTTTTTTTTGGTATTAGTTTATGTCTGTTTTTTGATCACATAGCCTTAATATAACACAATCTTTTTAAAATGCCTTGTTTTCATTTCCTAGCATAAAATTTCCCTATGCTCACTTTTTATTTCCAATCTTGGTCAATTAAATATTTTAGTATATATTTTCCAGTTGTTGCTTATTTTCCCCCTTTTCACAATTATCTTATTTAACTTTATCATACGCTTGACCCATTTTGTTTCTACTAGACAAAATGTAAGCAAATCTCCTCAATAAAAGAAATGTTTGTTGTTGCTCCATTAAAAACAACATTAAATAGAACATAAACCTTACTTATAATGTTCTCACTTCTGAGGAGCTGTCATGTCATTGAGTTGGCTTTTATTAACTCTGGGAATTCAAATGGCTTATCCCTTTAAAATGGAACATCCAAATAAACAGTAGATACAGAGTACCTACCCTTCTCCTATGCTCACACAAATCACAAATCTAAGTCATTGGACTTGGCACTGAGAAGGACGGAATGAGTCTCATTGTCTCATTTTCCTGTTATATAAAATCACTCTGTGTAATTTCAGATTTTTTTTCTCTCTGGAAGAAAGTCCCTTAAGTATCTTTGTCTGAAACAAGCTATTTTATTAAATACTCTAAGCAGTTTTCCTAAATCTTTATTCTTTGTTGATGAGGATGAGGATAATGTTGATTTGGGGGGTTGTCTAGTCCAAAATAATCTTTCCAAGCATATTACAAGCTAGAGATTTATATGAGATTTTGTTTGTTTTTTTCAGTGATTTCAGCTTTACCAGAAAGCTGGTCCCTTCTCTTGTAGCTAACTTGCTGAAAGATAATAACCAAAACCCTGTGGCATAGAAGGAAAAAATATCAGTTTTTAAAATATGTAAATTTAACTATTAATTATTAGCAGGTCTCTTAAATTCCCCAAACCTCAATTTCCTCATCTCTAAAATGAAAACATTGAACAACATGTTTTTTAAGATCTGCCATAGGTAGATACTGAGAAAAAGATCAATTGCATGAAAGCAAACTTCTTAGAAAATTTAATTATTAAGTCCATAGATAGCCCAGAACCACTATTTACTTCATTTTCCCAAACTAGTCCTTTTCCTACCATCGAGATGAATCTCCATCAGATTGGACCACCCAGTGTTCTCACTCTTTCTATTTTACTTCACCGTTGTTCTTCTGGTCTTCTCAGATCCCTTCTCAGATCTTCTCAGGTCCAGCTTCCTTTTCCTGTCAATTTCATGACGCCCATTAAGGTAAGGGGCTTCAGATTCTGAGTGTAGCAGGCAGGGATGAACTGAAATGGTATAATGAAAAAAAAAATCATAAATTGTTTCCTTGGTAAAATTGATAATTTAATGATGTAACAACAATATATTGTTACACTAACAGCATTATCTGTTCTCCCCATCTTACCTTATTACTATTGCCCTATCTTTGTTTTGATCAGGACCTAAGAAGGGCTACGTCAATGTATGCTAATATCACATTTTAGAAAAGAAGTTAGGAGGTAAATAGCATGCCTTCAACACATGATCCTGAGGCACTCTCCACATTATTTGTCTTTTCATAAGCAGGTATGTCCTGGTGAAAGTTGTCGCTTTCCTACTGTTTTCAGGGACTAGCAGTCTCCACTGTAATAGGATATTCAAGCTCTTATTTCCCTAGGGATCAAGCTCATTATGAAATTGTACCTTCTGATTTCCATCTCTCATCAAAAGGATGCCTGTTCTATGTATTGATTATTCAAGTCCTTGTAGATAAGCTGATAAATGATTTTAAATATGCTAATGATCGCTCATTAATGTGTCCACACTAGTGTTTCATTTTTTAAATTTTATTTATTTTTGGAGACAGGGTCTCATTCTGTCACCCAGGGTGGAGTGCAGTGACACGGTGATAGCTCACTGAAGCCTGGAATTCCTGAACTCAAGCAATCCTCCTAAGTAGCTGGGACTACAGGTACAGGCACCACTACACCCAGCTAATTTCTGTATTTTTTGTAGAGACAGGATCTCACTATGTTTCCCAGGCTGGTCTTGAACTCCTGACCTAGTGATCCACCCGCCCTGGCCTCCCAAAGTGCCGGGATTACAGGTGTGAGCCACCACACCCGGCCCAGTATTTCTGTTTTTAAAAGTCTTCAGTAACTATACTAAAAGAATCCAACTATATAACCATGTGAAAATCCTAAGTTCAACTGAAGGACTAGACGGGAGGAAATATTTTGGGCTTGGGAAATTTTTAGAATTGCTCTATTTATATCAATGAGGAGAATGCTTACGAATAAAATTATCAATAAGTGTTTGAAAACAAAATGAATGACTTTGTCTATTAAGGATCTACATACAGAAGAGTGATTATATACATAGAATTGACTGAAGTTCTTCTGTTTTTTTTTTTTTTTTTTTTTCGAGACAGAGTCTCGCTCTGTTGCCCAGGCTGGAGTGCAGTGGTGCAATCTCGGCTCACTGCAACCTCCACCTCCCGGGTTCAAGCAATTCTCCCTGCCTCAGCCTCCCAGGTAGCTGGGATTACAAGCACCTGCCAGCACGCCTGGTTAATTTTTGTATTTTTAGTAGAGAAGGGGTTTCACCATGTTGGCCAGGCTGGTCTTGAACTCCTGATCTCAGGTGATCTGCCCACCTTGGCCTCCCAAAGTGCTGGGATTACAGGCGTGAGCCACCGCACCTGGCCAGAAGTTCTTAAATACAAATGCATATGTATATGGCAATTCAGACAGAACGTTCATCTGTACTCCATGACTCTAAAGTTTCCAACCACTTCCCACAATTTTGTTTCCCTGTTCAATAAGCAAAATGCCAATGTAACAAGGTACCATAAGGCAAAATTTTCTCTTAGAAGAACTTTGCTATCACAAAATTCCTATCCCTTTCCCATACCTCTTTCACATTTAGAGTACTTAATCGGTGGTTACAACTAAACAGAGCAGGCCTTGCTTCAGTTTTCTACCTTTGGGATACACTACTTAAACTGACATCCAAAGTACTTGAAGACTTTGTGAAGGAACAGATCAGGAAACGTTGAGGACAAACCATATGGGATTTAGAGGAAAAGTAGCTATAAGTAAGAGGGATTTTTGAACATGTTGACATTTAATGAATATGTAATGTCTTATGCAAATAAACACATAACGTTTTTCCTTGAATCAGTACTTCTGATAATCAGAATCTGATACCATTGTCACTTGGTTTAAACAGAAATATTTTGAGTAATTCAATAACAATTCAACCACGTGACTATTTGGGAAGCAGTCTGTTAAAATAATCAACATCCATAAGCTAACAATATGCATCTGAATTTCTTAAGCAGATCATGATTATGCAAGGTTTTCAGCAACACAGAACAATTGAAATACAAGACATTTGAACTGGATTATTCCCTCCATGATTCTTTTCTGATATTTAAAATGATACTTCATCATTCTTATTTCTGTCCCATTAATGTTCCTCCTTCAACTCTGATGTGTAAAGGCATCTCATACTTCAAACTACCAAAAAACTAAAATATGACTGTTGGTTCTTGTTCTTCCCACCCACCACAATAAAACCTGCTTCACATTAAGTCATATTTAGTTTGAACAGCTGTCCCAATTTGCCTAGGACTAAGGGTTTTCCCAGGACACAGGACTTTCAGTGCTGAAACTGGGAAAGTCTTAGACATGCCAGGATGAGTAAATCACACTAAGTCATCATCCGTGTACACTCATGCATCACTTAATGACAGGAATACATTCTGAGAGATGCAGCATTAGGCAATTTCATTGTTGTGCAAACATCATAGAGTGTACTTACATAAACCTAGATGGGATAGTCTACTACACACCAGCGTATATGCTATAAACTATTGTCATATGCTACAAACCTATACAGCACATGACTGTACTTCATGCTGTAGACAACTGTAACACAATGGTAAGTGTGTGTGTATTTAAACATATCTAAATATAGAAAAGGTATAGTAAAAATACAGTATAAAAGATAAAACAAGGGTACACCTATATATGGCATTTGCCATGAATGGAGATTGCAAGTCTGGAACTTGCTCTGGGTGAGTCAGTTAATGATTGGTGAGTAAATGTGAAGGCCTAGGACATTACTGTGCACTACTGTAGGCTTTATAAGCACTGTACACTTAGGCTACACTAACTTTATTTTTCTTTCTTCTGTAATAACACTGGCATCAGCACAAATATGTGCATAATATGTTGTGCTATGATGTTACAACAGCTATGACATCTATAGGCAATAGGAATTTTTCAGCTCCATTATACTCTTATAAGACCACTGTCATCTATATGGTCCATTGTTGATTGAAACATTATGTGGCACATGACTAGTTTTTCTAAATCAAAATCTAGGTGTCACCCAAGATTCTTCCTCCTTCTTAATTCTCTAGCTCTAAACCATTAGTAAATCTTGAAGTCCCTGCTATTAAAATGACCCCTGAACTCACCACTCTTTACGTCTCAGCTGTAGCCACAGCAGGTGGAGCCAGCATTACCCCTCACCTGTGCCACTATAAGGGCTAAGGAAGTATTCCCCTTGTAGCCTTGCCCATTTACAAAACTCCGTACCCGTGAATACCAGATCATGCATGATCTTGTCTCATCTCCTATTACTCTTGAACCTGCCACTACAATTCAGTTAGGCTGTCTTTTGTTCCTGTTCCTCAAACATGCTGAGTTTGATCCTGTCAGGAGATCTGTGCACCACTGTTTCCATAGCTTGCACTGATAATCACCTGTTTTTTCCTGCAGCTAATTACAGTGCTTGCCATATATTCTAAGATTACGTAGAACCTCCACAGAGAGCCTTCATTGACAACGCAATTTAAAAATCCACTCAGTGACTTTCAATCACATCACCACAATTTAATTCTCTGTGTAACAGAGAGATTAAATTCTGTGTAACAGAGAGCTCTGTAACAGAGAGATCTGTTAACAAGTATTACTGTCTGATATTTTCGTGTTTCTACTTGTTTATTCTATATTTTAAGGTCAATTTTTTACAAAAGGTGCATAATTATGAACACCATAAGAACACAATCCTTTAAAACAGATGCAAAAATATGTGCAATGAAATATTTAAAACTAAATGTGTATCTTTGGAAGGTAAGTCATGGGTGATTTGTATTTTTTTATTTATGCTTTCTATATATTCCATATTTCTATTATATTCAATGCTTTTATAAGTTTATAATTAAAATCAGTATCATAAAAGGGTTCTAGCCTCTGCTATGGCCTCTGCTTGGAAGCCTCACCCAGAATTGTTTAGTAGGCCATAATCCCCGTTGCTTTGTCTTTTTTTTTTTCTTTTTGTATGCCTTTAGCATAGTACTTACTGGATCATTTGCAATTTTCTCTTTGTAAGTCTCACTCTACATTCTGAGCTCCAGTGATGAATAAAAGGCAAGGTCTGTGTCTTTGGGTTTTCATTCCTAGTATCTACAGCATATATAAACAAACTCTGCCTTTGAACATTTCCATTCATAGTTATGCCATCTATATTGCTATTTATCCATAATTTTAAAATGGTTTTACACTTCTAATTCCTATCTACACATGTTTAGTTGCATAGTTTTTCTTAAAATAACAATCTCAGCATATGTCAATAAACTATCTTAAGCATGTCACTTGAAACTGCTCTACCACCAGTTCATTCCCCTTTTAAATTTCAATAATCATACATGGCAAACTCCTCGGGATACTCTAGATTTCCTGTATTTTGTTGCATCAACTACATAAATATGCCCTAACTAGGTTGATTATGTGTTTCACTTGCTTGTTTTGTTTTTTTCCAAAAATGTCTGCTGTAGAAAGTTTTCTTAGAAAAATAAATTTTTTAATTTAAACTTTTTCTTTAATGAGCAAAATATTTGAACAGACACTTCACCAAAAAAGACATACAGATGGCAAATAAACACATGAAAGATGCTGATAACCATGAGTCATTAGGAAAATGCAAATGAAACCCACAATCAAATACCACCACACACTTATTATAATATATGCAATTAAGACTGACTATACCAAGTGTTGGCAAGGATGTGGAACAATTAGAACACTCAAGCAATCCTGGGGAATGTAAAATGGTGCAAATTATTTGGAGAATAGTTGGATTGAGTCATGTAGTAGGTGCATATTTAAATTTTCAGAAAATATAATTTTTAATCCTATTAGAGTTTTAAAGATTAAAAATCTTGGCATATATATTCTGGAATTAATATGCCTGTCTTTCTCTCCCTGGATTTGTCTTTCTTATTGAGTGTGCAAAGGAAATAGCACAAAAACTCATGACAATCTAGTGATGTGAAAAACATAAATCTATCACATGACACTTTAAAGTCCCGCAATTGTGATGTAAATCATTTACCATTGACATTGCAACATAGGAAAAGTTAACAAACATTAGAAATTCTAATTATATCACTCTAATTTATATCATGTACCATGAAAATCAGAGAGCTAACTTCTCTTGGGAGAATTAAGTAAGGTGATAGATGTCTTGCAGCTTACAAATAAGTAAGAGGTTTCCAGGTGAAAGTTAGGAAAAGGTGATCCAGGAAGACTCAATAGCATTATGAAATGTGTACAATTAGGAGGAAGTTAAGAGTGCAGGAATTTTAGAGAAAACTGGAAGGAGAGAGGGTTACAGATATAGATAGGAAATCAAGTTAGAAAAAATGTATTTGTATGTGGAACTGAGGAGACAGTGTTTATTCACTAGAAAACTGGGAGCCATTTGAATAGATTAGAAGTTTTAGGTGATTAATCTGACAGAACTGTAGAAGACGAATTTAAATAAGAGGACTTAATGTTAGGAAGAATGCCTGAGTATCTTAAAATAAAATATACTGGTACAATTTATTGCCTTTGAGATAGCTTCAAAATGTATCTTATTTCTTATTTTAGATTATTTGATTTATCAAGCTATATATTATCAAACTATCTCTTACTCATTTCCTTTTGTGTTTGGTTTGTTTTACCTTCTGCAAAACCATGAAATTAATATATTCTTTCAAACCAAGCGTGTATGAGGCAATATCTAAAAATCATTCTTTAAGACAATACAAATATTTTAACACTTAGTAATAAAGAATACTGAGCAAACTAGTAATAAAGAGTACTGAGTAAACTACTAACATTTTTTATGCACCAACAAGCTTGTAAAAAAAGGTTAACAGATAACAAAATAAAAATTCAGTCCTCTAGATGGTAAATTTTAATTACCATCCTGAAATGGCTCTAATTTAACATTTATCTAAGCTACTTTTAAATGGTGTTTTTTTTTTCACAGTAGTAATTTTAGTTCTCACAGATATAAGGAAGATAAATATTTTGCCTGAGGAATCACTCAAGATCTGATTATTAGTCCACTGCCATGTTATTGTTTAGAATTTTGAATAAAAGTAAAGAGGAGATATAAATACCATGTCATTTATCTATGAATGAAGTTTCATTTCATTTCATTTCTAATGTTCTTGAAAAGTATCTTGACTATAATTAATAATGTATTACATATCTCAAAATAGCTAGAAGAGAGGACTTGGAATGTCTTGAGTATAATCAGTTATATTTTTTTTCTAAGCAACTGTAACAAACACAGAGAAAGCTGAAATACATCTCTAGATCTATGTTTGAAGGCACTGGAGAAATATTAAGGCAGTGAAGATTCAAGGGGTCAACATGCCAAGAGAAAAAATCCAGAGCAGTGAGCCTCAAATACCACACTGCTTTACTTTTTGAGGCATTTGTAAATTCACAATTAGTATTAATCCAAACAGAAAGCAGTGGACTAAGAGGATGGGAAGACGAGCAGAGCTACTAGTAGTCTTATGCAAGTCAAGTGATAAAAGCTAAGGTTACGGCCCATCAAATATGAGGGGCCCTGGTAGCCACTACAGATATTCAGTTGTGATGGCCAAAGGATTAAGAGTGAAATAGATTAGCCTGTAAAAATACTGAAGCCCTGTTTTGAAACAGCTAAACTCCAAATTGGGTTAGGTTTACTTACCCTGAATATCACTGCATGCCAGAATCAAAGTACATTCCTTCAAGAGTACATCATCCAGTGATGCAAATTATTTCACAGTGTGTTTTGTATAATGTCCAACAATCCATTAAAAAGTAAGCAGTCCTATAAGACCCAATGCATGAAAAAGAAAAGACCAAATAAATAACAGAAGCAGAATCTAAGAGATTCAGATATTAGTGTTATCAGAGGTGAGGTTTAAAATGACTGCAATTAATATGTTCAAGAAAGTAGTTGAAAGCATGAAGAATTTCAGAAGACAACAGAAAATTATGGCAAAAATAAAATATCTAGAACTAGAAAAGATAACTGATATCAAGAACACAGTGAGTGTGCAATAGCACATTAAACACTGTTTAAAAAGGTGTAGTGAACTGGAAGACAGTTCAATGGAAAAATGCATATTAAAATATGGAGAGACAAGGGTTAGAAAATACAGATGAGATCATAAGAATCATACTGAACATGGTGAAAACATCTAACATATAAGTCATTAAAATAGTAAAAAGAAGAGAGAATGATCAAGAATTTTCCCAAGTCCATGAAAGACATCAAGCCACAGATTCAAGAAATACCCCAAATACCAAGCAGAAAATATGCAAAGAAAACCACTCCAAGACATATCACAGTAGTAAAACTGCCAAAAAAAAAAAAAAAAAACAACTAACAGTTGATGCCAAAAGACAATGGAATTCGTCTTCAATGTGTGACAGGAAAAAACTGCAAGCATAGAATTTTAGACCGAGAAAAATGTCTTTCAAATAAAGGCAGCAAAAAGACATTTTCAGTGAAGTAAGAACTGACAGGAATCAATCATCTCTAGCCAACATGCAATAATGAAAATATTAAGGGAAGTACTTAAGCAGATCAAAATGAACTCATTTGGAAGCACAGAGGATTGAAGAGTAGCACAAAATATTAAATTAAAATAAATAAATATTGGCTGTCTAAAAAGTAAAAATGTTATGGTATTTAAAATAAGTGTATTGTAAGAGTATATGAAAATGACAGCACAAAAGATGGGAGGTTAGTAAAAGTATTATCAGTCTGTTTTTCTGGAAGTGATTGAAGTACTAATTTACAACATACTTTAATGAGTTAATGATGAATATTTTAATTGCTTAGATAAATGAGGAAAGTTAAAATATAAGCTGACCAAGTAGAAACAGTCAATATTTACAAAAGCAAAACAAAAGAAGGCAAGGAAAAAGAGAAATGGACTGAAGAAAAGTTAGGGAAATTAAAGAGCATATAGTTTTATAGTTGATTCAACCCCAAATATATTATTTACATTATTAAATGCATTAATTAAAGTGTTTGAATGTGAACTGGACTGTAGTAAAAACAAGCTTGGAAGCAAGGATCTCACTGTGATGGTTCAAGAGAGAGAGGTTGAATGAAATGATGTCAGAAAATAGCAAAGAGACCATTCAGAGACACAAAGTAGGAAACAAACTAGGCAGATAAACATGGTCATGGGTGCTGACAAGTTGATGGGTGCAGCACACCAACATGGCACATGTATACATATGTAACAAACCTGCACATTGTGCACATGTACCCTAGAACTTTAAAAAAAAAAAGTTATGGCTGGTTGCAGAGAAGATGATAACATGAAGTAGATATGAGATCTTAAATTTACTCTAAGATTGTGTATTAGTTTGCTAAGACTACCATAAACAAGTGTCACAGACTAAGTGGTTTAAACAATATAAATTTATTGTCTCAGTTCCAGAGGCTGGAAGTTGAAATCAACTTTCTGAGGACTGCGTGGAAAGGATCTGTCCTACGCTTCTCTGCTTGGTTTTGTGGATGGCTTTCTTTTCCCTAAGTCTTGTCACATTGTCTTCCCTCTATCCGTGTCTGCGTACAAATTTCCTCTTCTTATAGGGACATGAGTCGTATTGGATTAGGGCCTACCCTAATAACCTAATTTTAATTTGATAACCTTTGTAAAGACCCTATTTTCAACCTATTTTCAAATAAGGTCACATTCTGAATCACTGGAGGTTAGGACTCCAACAATGTGAGTTGGGGGTGGGAGGACATAACTTCAGCCACAATAGATTGCTTATCATTAGTGTAGTGATCTGAAAATAAAATGCATTTGGACTGCTAAATAAGCCTTTTGAAAATGTTAGCAGAGCTATAAAAATGTTAGTAGAGTATATAATTCCTGTTATACACGAGTGGAAATAGATTCTGCTATCATTAGCAGTAAATCAACTGAAGGATCTCTTATCTGTGTACAATTATGGGTTCCACACATAGAAAGATTTCAAAATGCTGTAGAAGATAGAACTAAAGTGTTAGTCAGATACCAGTTAATATCATTTACAAAGAATAAGAGATTTGAAATCAGTTATTTAATAAAAAGATATTCACTTCTTTTTTTCCCATGCCCAGAACACCCAATACCCACCCCCAAAATGTTGGATGAGTTTCTACAACTCCTTTTAAATATTGTTTGTAGCATTTTAATGACATCATAATTGAATACACGCTGATATACACTGATATTTTTTAAAGTTCTACTTAGAGTACATAAATGCTCAGCTATCTTGCCTCTTTTATTTTTAAATAATACCTTAATACCACCACATTAAATTATATTTTTGTCCTTCAAAGTGGGTTGTGTGAAAAACAAGAAGTTTGCAAGATATTCAATTTGGGTAGAGGAGGAAGGAAAATGTAATCTATTTTAATTCCAGAAATATAAAAAATTAAGCTTTTTTGATTTCTCTTGTAAAATTTGTGCATTTGAAACCTGATCCCCAATGCAGACATACAGGGAGGTGAAACTATTAAGAGGTGTTTAGATCATGAGGGTACCAGCTTTGTGAATGGATTAATTATGTGGATTTGTTATCCTGGGAGTGGGTTACCTATAACAGAATGAGTTTGGGCCCTCTCCTGCTCTTTCTCTTTTTCTTACCCACTCTTTGCCCTTCTGCCATAGCTTGACAGAGCAAAAAGGCCCTCAGAAGCAGCAGCCCCTCAATCTTGGACTTCCCACCCTCCAGAACCATGAGCCAATACATTTCTGTTCATCATAAATTAACCAGTCTGTGGCATCCTTTATAGCAGCACAAAATGGGTTAAGATAGAAAATTGGTATTGGAGAAATGGAGTGTTACTATAACAAATACTGAAAATGTAGAAGCAGCTTTGGAACCTAACTCTTGTTCATATCAATGAGCTTATTGAAAATTGGTTTTGTTATACTTTGTTTCACTTAAAGTCACAGTATCCAAGAACCTATCAACAACATTAAGTGAGGACTTACTGTGCAGGTATTAGAGTTTTCTCTCTTTTTTTCTTAGTTTCTGTAGAAAAGTATTTCTGAATATTGTTTGTCTTTTCATAAAACGTAGTTTTTTATTTTTAAAAATTGATACATAATTGTACATATTTTTGGGGTACATGTGATATTTTGATACATATAAATAATGTATAATCAAATAAGAGTATTGGGATATTTATCATATATCAAACATTTATAATTTATGTTGAGAACATTCCAAATCTTCTCTTCTAGCTATTTTGAAATATATAATAAATTACTGCTAATTGTTGCCACCTTAACACTAGAACTTACTTACTCCTACCTAACCGTATTTTTGTACCCATTAACCAATCTCTCTTCATCTCTCCCTCCCACCTACTTGTCCCAATCTCTGGTGACTGGCATTCTACTCTCTACCTTTGTGAGACAAACTTTTTTTAGTTCCCACATGTAAGTGAGAACATGCAATAAGCATCTTTCTGTGCCTGGCTTATTTCACTTAATATTATGACCCAGTTACATCCATATTGCTCTAAATGACAGGGATTCATTCCCTTTTATGGCTGAATAGTATCCCATTCTGTATATATACCACATTTTATCTCTTTATTCATCTATTGATGCATACAGATTGATTCCATATCTTGGCTACTGTGAATAGTGTTACAAAATCATGATAGTGCAGATATTTCTTTGATATATTGATTTCCTTTCTTTGTATAAATAACCAGTAGTGAGATAGCTGGATCATACGATATATCTATTGTTAGTTTTTTGAGTAACCTCTATACTGTTTTCCATACTGGGTATATTAATTTACATTCTTACCAACAGTGTGTTAGTGTTCCCCCTTCTCAGAATTCTCACCAGCATTTGAGATAGGCAATAAGAAAAGATGTAAATTTTGAAACATCAGTAAATCAAAATGGGGTGAGAGATGATGTTAGAGTTTGTTTTGTTCCTTTTTTATTTACTTGCAATTAAAAATAACCTGCTATAACTAAAGAGGTCTTTTATAAACCTCATGGTAACTACAAAGCAAAAACCTATAATAGATACACTAAATATATACTAAACGTATATATCACAGAATAAAAATGTGCTACTAGAAAAAAATCAATAAACCACTAAGGAAGAGAGAGACAGGGAAAAAAGGCACAAGGAATCTAAAAAAAAAAAAAAAAAACTAGTAACAAAATGGCCACAGTAAACTCTTACCTATCAAAAATAATTTGAATATAAATGGATTAAATTCTCCAATTTGAAGACAGAATGCCTAAATGGATTAAAAATAAGACCCAACTATATGCTGTCTACAGAAAACACTTCATCTATTAAGAAATACATAGACTGAAAGGGAAGAGATAGAAAAAGTTACTCCACGCAAGTAGAAACCAGAACAGAGCAGGAGTAGTTATACTTTTTTTTTCTCTGTTGCCCAGGCTGGAGTGCAGTGGCGCAATCTCGGCTCACTGCAAGCTCCGCCTCCCGGGTTCATGCCATTCTCCTGCCTCACCCTCCTGAGTAGCTGGGACTATAGGTGTGTGCCACCACGCCTGGCTAATTTTTGTATTTTTTTAAGTAGAGACGGGGTTTCATCATGTTAGCCAGGATGGTCTCGATCTCCTGACCTCGTGATCTGCCTGCCTCGGCCTCCCAAAGTGCTGGGATTACAGGTGTGAGCCACCGCACCAGGCCGGGAGTAGCTATACTTTTAACAGATAAAATATGCCTTAAGAATGGAAAAGAAAAAACAAAGAAGACCTTTGTATGATAAGGGAGTCAATACAACAAAAGGATATGACAAATTAAAAATGTATATGCACCCAAAACTAGAGAACCCAAATATATTATTTATAACAAATGTTGATATTTTCTGTTGCTTTTCTGTTACCTATTTCAGTGCTGATCTTTGTTACTCCCTTTATTCTAATTTTGGGCTCCTTTTGTTCTTCTAGTTTCTTGGGGTACAAAGTTAAATTATTTGAGATTTTTCTTTTCTATCAATGTGGACATTTATATGCAGCAAAAGCTGTTCTAAGAAAAATGTTAAGTTTTTGTATGTTGTGTTTCCATTTTCAATTGTGTTAAAATACTTTTTGATTTCCCTTTTGATTTCTCCTTTGATCCATTGATTTCTCAGAAGTATATTGTTTCATTTTCACATATTTATGAATGCTCCATCATTCTTTATATTATTGAGTTCTAGTCTCATACCATATCATTGAAAAAGATATTTGATATGATTTTAAACTTCTTAAATTTGTTAAATTTTTAACAATTTGTGAAATTGTTTTGGGGACTAACGTGATCTACCTTGGAGAACATTCCATGTGTGCTTGAAAAGAATATGTATTCTGCTGCTGTGGGATGGTATATTCTGTAAATGTCTGTTAGGTTCATTTGGTCTACAGGGTTGTTCAAGTTTGTTGTGCCCTTACTGACTTTCTGTCTATGATCTATCCATTGTTGAAAATTGGGTATTGAAATTCCATACTATTATTGTATTGCTATTTCTCCCTTCGGTTCTGTTACTACTTACTTTATATACTTAGGTGTTCTGATCTTGACTACACATTTACATTTTTATATCCTCTTGATAAATTGACCCCTTTTTATTATATAATTGCCTACACATTTACATTTTTATATCCTCTTGATAAATTGACCCCTTTTTATTATATAATTGCAATATTTGTTTCTTGTGACTTTTTTTTTTAACTTAAAGTTGTAGCATCAACTCTGATCTCTTTTAGTTACCATTTACAATGAAATATTTTTCTTTCTTTTTTTTTTTGTTTTTGAGACGGAGTCTCACTCTGTCACCCAGGCTGGAGTGCAGTAGTGTGATCTTGGCTCACTGCAAGCTCCACCTCCTGGGTTCATGCCATTCTCCTGCCTCAGCCTCCCAATGAAATATTTTTCAGTCCCTTCACTCCCAGCCTATTTGTATCTGTAAAGCTAAAGTGAGTCTCTTATTGGCAACATATAATTTAATCTACTTTTCTTTCATTCGGTCACTCTACATCATTTGATTAGAGATTTAATTATTTACAGTTAAAGTAATTGTTAATAGGTAAGAACTTACTACTGTCATTTTATTGTTTTCTGTATGTCTTATAGTTAATTTTCCCTCTTTCCCTCTCATGCCGCCTTCCTTTGTGTTTCACTGATTTTTTGTAGTGACTTTCTTTGATTTTTTTTACACTCTATTTTATGCATCTTCTATAGTTTCCTTTGTGTCTACCATGGGTGTTGCATAAAACATCTTACAGTTATAACAGTCTATTTTAAGTTGGTAACAACTTCAACTGCATACAAAAACTTTGCACTTTAACTTCTACCCCCATATTCATGTTATTGATGTCAATTTACATCTTTTATGTATCTATCCATTAAAAAATTATTATAACTATAGTTATTTTAACACTTCTTTCTCTTTTGTACTAGAGTTAAAAAGTGGTTAACACATCACTATTACAATATTGGAAAATTCTTATGTTTTCATATTATTCATTAGTGTCTTTTCATCTCAACTTGAAGAGTTCCCTTTAGCGTATCTTACAAGGCAGATATAGTGGTGAAGAAGTCCCATAGCTTTTTTTCATCTGGGGGAAGTCTTTAGTTCACCTTAATTTATGAAGGACAACTCTGAAAGCTATAGTATTGTTGGTTGACAGGTTTTCTCTTTCAGCACTTTGAATATATCATCCCTCTTTCTCATGGCCTGCAAGATTTTTGATGAGAAAACTATTCATAGTGTTGTATCTTTGACAAAGCAAATAAAAACATAAAGTGGGGAAAGGACACCCTGTTCAACAAATGGTGCTGGGATAATTGGCAAGCCACATGTAGAAGAATGAAACTGGATCCTCATCTCTCACCTTCTACAAAAATCAACTCAAGATGGATCAAGAACTTAAATCTAAGACCTGAAACTATAAAAATTCTAGAATGTAGCATCATAAAAACCCTTCTAAACATTGGCTTATGCAAGGATTTCATGACCAAGAACCCAAAAGCAAATGAAATAAAAACATAAATAGCTGAGACTTAATTAAACTAAAGAGCTTTTGCATGGCAAAAGGAACAGTCAGCAGAGTAAACAGACAACCCACAGAATGGGAGAAAATCTTCATAATCTATACATCTGACAAAGACTAATAACCAGAACCTACAATGAACTCAAACAAATTAGCAAGAATAAAAACAATCCCATCAAAAAGTGGGCTAAGGACATGAATAGACAATTCTCAAAAGAAGATATACACATGGCCAACACACATACAAAAAAAATGCTCAACATCACTAATTATCAGGGAAATGCAAATCAAAACCAAAATGCGTACCACCTTAATCCTGCAAGAATTTCCATAATCAAAAAATAAAAAAATAATCAATGTTGGCGTGGATGCAGTGAATAGGGAACATTTCTACACTGCTGATCCAAGTGTAAACTAGTACAACCACTATGGAAAACAGTGTGGAGTTTCCTTAAAGAACTAAAAGTAGAACTACCATTTGATCCAGCAATCCCACTACCGGGTATCTACCCAAGGAAAAGAAGTCATTATACGAAAAAGACTCTTGCACACGCATGTTTATAGCAGCACAATTCACAATTGCAAAAATGTGGAACCAACCCAAATGCCCATCAATCAACTAGTGGATAAAGAACCTGTGGTGTGTATATATATATGTGTGTGTGTGTGTATATGTGTGTGTGTATATCTACATATATATGTGTGTGTATATATATATGATGGAATACTACTCAGCCATAAAAAGGAGTGAATTAATATTCTTCGTTAGGGAGTTTTTGGATTTCCTTTTCTTTAAGGTTGGTTACTGGTGCTTTATTTTTTTTTCCTTTGCTGGTTTTAAGTTTCCCTAATTATTCATAATCCTGTGACCTAGCATTAGTATTTGTACATATAAAGAAGTAGGAACCTCTTCCAGTCTTTTTGCACTGCATTTGGCAGAGAAATCTTTCACAAGTCAGCCCATCCAGACATTCTGGGTGGGCCCACTGGCAGGGACTGCAGGTGGGCTTGCTGCTAGAGTCCTTGGACTGGCTTTCCTGGTGCTAAGGTCAGCAGGCATGTGGGCCTGGCTACTGTGTCCACAGGGCTAGCCTAATGCCTTTGTCTATAGGAGCAAGCCTGGAGCCTGGGCCAACTGATGCAGGTCTTGTGCCTTCATCAACTTGGGTGAGTTTGGCACCTGCATAAATGGGGCAAGCCTAAACTGTGGGTCCACAGGTGTGGGCCTGGATTCTGGGTCTCTGAGGTCCAATGGGGGTAGGCCTGATGACTGTGTCCACAGGAACAG
The DNA here is from genome assembly GCF_049350105.2 of Macaca mulatta. Taxonomy (NCBI): domain Eukaryota; kingdom Metazoa; phylum Chordata; class Mammalia; order Primates; family Cercopithecidae; genus Macaca; species Macaca mulatta. The sequence continues at coordinate 25,699,377 of NC_133426.1, read as the reverse complement.
GCCTGGAGTTTGCATCCATAGGGATGGACCTAAAGACTGGATCCATAAGAGCTGGCCTGGGGCCACTGAGGCTGGCATAGTGCTAAGGTGGGCCTGGAACCTGAATCTGCTGGGGGATACCTGGAGCCTGGATCTTCAGTGGTGGGCTTGGAGTCTGAGACCTTGTGGGCTGGCCTGGAACTTGAGTCTGTGAGGGCTGGTCTGATGAAGTGGTTCACTGGGGCTTGCCTGGTGCTGAGGTCTGTGGTAAAGTTGAATGCTTAATTCACTTTCCTTTTCCCGTACAGAGGGTATCTCTCTCCATGCTTTAATGTGCAGATGTGAGAAAGGGATAACACATGTAATGTAAAAGCATCCTTTCTGTCCTCTTCACTGCATTTTTCTTATTTCTGCATTCCACTTAAGTGCCATAATCTCTCACCTGGATTCCTTAGCTCTTATGAAGGTATTTTTATGGGTGGATGATTGTTCAAATTGATGTTTTTGTAAGAGCATGAGAGCTGGAAATTCATATTTTTCTATCTTGCTGACATCAGTCTCCGAATATATTTTGAAGGTAAAACCAATAGTACTTGATGTGGAATTAGGAGAGAACAGGGGAAAACTGAAAATAGCTCTAAGGTTTAGGGCCAAAGCAACTCAAATTGACATTGGGAAGAGCATGTTTGGTTCAGGTGGGGTGGAGGAGCTCATTAGGGAGAATGAAGGAAGGTCATTAAGGACAAAGGAAGTGCATTAGCAAGGAGAAAGAAAGTTTGGAAGTATTATATAGGAACAAGGAGTGGGCCCACTCTAGATCCATGGTACAAACAATGAGTTTATGAAATACTAGAGCCAGTAGAGAAGGAAGCTGCAACGGAAGCAGTGCTATCAGGGGAAAGCAAAGTTTCAGATAGAGTAATAAGATGAAGGGAACATCTTAAAGAAAGATCTAAGGTATACAGATTTATGATGTGGAGTTTCGCTGATCAGAATAAAATGAGGCTCAGAGACACTAGTGGAAATATTTGTGAAAAGAGGGTTTGGGATAGATTAAGGAATGTACAGAGTTATGTGGGTATAAGAGTCAGGGAAGAGGGACATACAAAGTGGAGGGCATTATATAGTAATGCCTACTGACCTAATATTTTGATAATTGATATTATGATAACATCATTTGATTAAAATATATCATTATTATTTCAAATATAAATCAAGTTCCAAAGAACTCTTGAAGACAAACCATGTCAAGAAGTTCAATGCTAAGAATGCTAATAACAATGTAGTTGGAGATTTAATCCAAATACATGAAAATTTTTATAAATCTAGTAATTTATAAAAATTAAAAATATAAAATTGTTGTAAGGCTATATTTAAACAAGCACCAAATGTGTGACATATTTTTCAAAGTACAAGTTCAGAGGAGAGATAACTAAGTGTGGTCTCAGGTTGCCTGAGGAGGTATAATAAAAATAGTGAAAAACAACATAGTTTCAAGGGGGAAGAAGAATTTTAGGCAGGCAGAAAGATAAAAATGTAAGGAACTTTGCTGAGTTTCTAGGTAGATTTTCTTCTTCTATTCAAAACATAAATTCTACATGAATACTGAAATATTGTATTAGTATGATTATTAATTATTGGATATTTCTTTTCAAATGTATTAACCAGCTTGTCTCTACTGACATAGCGATACATTTTTATTTTTAATTATGCTACTGACATAAAAAGAAAGCAAAGACAGCAGATGTGTATTCCACAGGATTTAAAGATTAATCTATCCTCCATTGCACCCACTTAGTTTCAGGCAGGAAGAAACACTTGCTAATGAGTCAGATGATTACCAGCATGGAGTTTATTTAGAGGAATTCCATGTGTGAGGGTGGGCTTGGAGTGAGTACACTCAGAAGTGAAAATGTGAATGCCACTCTTTCAACATTATTAGCAAAAAGACATGCTGACAGTGCTTTGCACAACTGAACTTTATCAATTGTTAGTGTTTTAAAGTGAAGCTTAAATCGAGATGTTCTCCTAACAGAGACTAATTTTATAGGTGTTGGTAAGCTGCCCACACAGCAGAGGTATGCATGACAAAAACCAGAAATTGAAATAATGCCATGTACTTGGAAAGTCTATGGCAAGAATTCTACTGCCATCAAGAGCATCTTTCCTTCATAGCAGGTTAAATGTGTCTCTAATTCAATTTGTAAAAGGCTAAATCTTTGTTGGAGAAATAGCTGTACCAGCTCCCCCAAAGCACTATGAATACTCTGTCTATATCAAGCTGAAATTTATTTTACAATAACTATTTGCTTTTAGATGTAAACTAAACAATTCACTACAACAATACATGCTGTTAATCATTAATTTGCTATGAATGTTAGAGGGATACACACATACTAATAATCTGCCACAAAAAAAAAGAAAGCATTTCTTCTTTTGATTTCAGATTATAATAATTGCTTGGTTATTTTGTTTTAGTAAACAAAATACTTCAAATTTATAAGTTAATGAGTCTGTTTGCAAACATATGATAAAATATATTTTCTAACTTTGAATTTTTCAATTCTATGTTAAAATGCTGTTTTAATTTTTGTCTTTTCTCCAAAAGACATCTTATCTCTTTTTAGGAAATCTGCTGATTTCAGAAATATTTAAGATACTTGATAATCTGAAAGGGGCTGCACAGTTTCACTTCTCTCAGCATTTAATGATATCCAATCTTAGGTAATACTCTTGTACAGCTACAGTGAAAAAATCATTACTCTTTCTAGAGTGAGTCTGACATATCCCCAAATAAAAGATTTACTTGAGGATTGTCTCCTTAAACATCATAGTATCACAGAGTTTATAGTACAGTTGCTCCAAGGTTTGTACTTAAAGGTGATTCTGAGCAATAGTTACAGATGTTGACATTTATCTGATAATGTAGATTAAGATTTTTGAATTAAGTGACTTTGCCTTTCTCATAATGGTGCAAATGGTCAAATATATTAATGAACAAAACAGTTGCTTACAGCATTTTTGTTTTCTAACAGACCCACTACCTAGAATCCAGATACCTGGGTTCTAATCTTATTTGCTGTTTGTTAGTAAGGCTAACTAACCTGAGTCTGTTTCTGTTAATATTTAAGACAGTGACGTTAACTTATATTTCATGGTTGTTGAAAGAATTAAATGATTGCCTGTCACATATTTGGTCACATCATAACTAAAACTAATTAACTGCCTATATTGGCTCTAGCCCCATAAAAATTATTTAAATCAATTACACGATTATAAAAGGTGATAGAAGGGAAATATTCTCTATTAGGTAATAGCAAGTATCTGGGAAAACAGTTATTTCCACAGGCATAGAATCAGTATTATATGCTCTCTATTTTCCCATCCTCAACACACACACATGTGCCACCATGGTCTCCACACTACCAGAAGGCATGAGGCACCCATTAAAGGAAAGACTATTACCTCCATATAGTAATTGATAGGAATTGGATGGGAAAAAGAAAGATATGTAGGCCAAGATCTAAATCTGGATACCATGAAAGTCAAGGTATAAAAGAAAGGAGAACATTAGTACAATGAGTAAACAGTTATTCTAGGATTTTGGCTTTCGAAATTTGAAGAGCATCTGGAAGAGGCAAAGCCAGCAGACAGTGGATATAGGTATCTAGAGTTCAGGAATGAATTCTAGATTAGATGTATATATTAGAAGTTCAATAGCATTTAGGAACTAATTGAAGCCATGTGTATGGATGAGATTTCTCTATAAGAATACATAGGATGAGAAAAGGCAATGTCAAAAGATAGAATATTACCTTAGGGACACCTGTATACAAGCGTAGTCAAAGGAAAAGAAACCCACATTGGGAAATAAAATATTTGGTAGATAGATATAAGGAAAACAAATATGAGTAGTCTCACAGAAATTTGGGAGAAAGGAGAAATAGGAAATAGGAAAAGTGATCATTGGATTTAACGGTTATTTTCTAGGAAAAGTGACAACAATTGCCACATTTATCTGATGTCTACGAAATTAGTGACTTAGAAATTGCAAAAACAGTAAGTATAGCCTATTTCATTAGGAAGTTTGAGAACAGAGGGAAAAAACTGGACACTATTTATTGTGGGACATAGGCTCTAAATACGGTATTTTCAGAATACGTCTTAAGCAGAGGAATCCAGTATACAGAAAGAAAGTTGAAATGCAAGGGAGAGAATAATAGATACCAGAGGAGAATGGAAATGAGTCTTGAAGAAGAGGAATGGATTAACATCTAAAACTTAGTGTGATTTCCCATGACTCCAAGGAAGGACGGATAAAAGGTTTCATTAATGCATAAAAACTGTCAGATACAACATAACATCACTTGGTCATCTGCCAGAAGTCACATTCAGCTAAGATAGTTCATACAATAAATTACTGACTTTCAATGCTGATAATTCTATTATTTCAACAGTTGAGAAGGCAGCCTATGAAAACGTGCTAAACTCTACCCACTAAAAAATTGGAGGTGAGGTAGAAGGGATAAAATGTCTGGAAGAAAGTGACTGAATCAGATAAGAAGTTTCAACTGAAATTAAGGAAATGTCTGGAGCCTAAAATGGCCTATAGACAACAAGAAAGACGGCTTCTAGAAAGTTCATAGTAAAAGCCACTGTGATGAGTTGGGTGGAGATTACAAACACAAGATTCATACCAAAGGATGAAAGATACTGAGAAAGATAAATAACAAAATTTGTTTGACTTCTGATACTGTGAGCTAGAAAAAAGACTATGAATCTAGATCAGAACATGATATCCAGAAACAGGTGGTTTTATCTGACAATACAGAACCTTTCAATATTTATTTTGATTGAATCTTTGCTACCAAGGACCATGATTTTCAAACTGAAAATAATAAAGCGAGCATGGTCAAAAGGTATTTGAAACAGGAGGTGACATAAGAGAGAATAATTTCCAGTATTAAAGAATACATAAATAATTCCCAGAGGACAAAAAGTACTGGCAAATCCAGCGAATACAATCCTTTGAGACTGTTATTTTTAAATAGAAAAACAAGAAAGGCGCAAGGAAGCATGAGGGAAAAATCATCTTAACTACTTTTCTTAAAAGAGAGATCACAGAATCTTAGGAACCATAATGCCAGAATAGGAACCATAATGCTAAAGGCAAAACGCTATAATGTATTATTATATAAATACTTTGTACATATGAGAGATCAAAGAAGGAAAAAGTGATAACACATAGCTTGTGGGGTGTCTTAGTCCATTTTGTGCTGCTATAACAGAATAACACAGACTAGGTACTTTATAAACAATAGAAGTTTATTTGGCTCACCGTTGTGCAGGCTGAGAAGTCCAAGAGCATGGCACTGGGATCTGGTGAGGGCCAGGGCCTTCCTAGTGCATCATGCCATGGCTGAAGGTGGAAGAGTAAGAGAGCAAAAGAGAGCAAGAGGAAACAAAGATGACTTTTACCAGGAAGCCACTGCTGTGGTAACAGCATAAATCCATTCATGAGGACAGAACCCTCATGGCCTAATCACCTGTTAAAGGTCCTACTTCTTAATATGGTCACAATGGCCATTACATTTCAACCTGAGTTTTGGATGGGTATTTAAACCATAGCATGGGGATATCCACAAAGGCTCTTTAGAAGAGATGCCTTTTGAACAATAAAGAATGGGAATATTTTAACATGAGAAAGAGGGCAGGAACAGAGCAGGGGCAGTGGGTAGGGCATGTCAGACAATGGAAATAGCACTTCAGAGAAAGAAGCAAGAGTGTACTTGTTATGTTTGAAAAAAATAAGTGGTATACATATGGTGGAATAGAAAATAGATCTGGAACTAAAATGAAGTAAGCGGGTATATTATGCTTTTCTTGGTAATGATAGTGTTAGCAAATGATAGGTTAGCTTGAATGCCAAGCTAAATATTGACCTTTTTAAAATTTCAAGGTGTAGCATTCATAATATTAAAAAAACTCTATCTACTTTAAACTCACAACCAAATCAAGAGGGAAGAAGCAAGGCCTCTATCAAGACATCTTTGCAAATTCTAACATGTTAGGGGTCCTTTACAGAAAGCCTCGTTAACCCTTCACTTTACTGTAGTAAAGGTCAATACTGCAGCACTTCCTACACACTTTAAAGGTTTTCATTATTCACTTCTTAATATGCCTTGAGTCGTCTTCAATACATCCCTTCACAGTGTAGGTGTTCTATTAAGGGTTTTGCTCTATTTTATAAGATGTCAGCCTGGCAGGCAGAGTTGTGGAAAGAGTGAGTGATGAGAGTCAAAGATGTTCAGAACTCTGATGACCTAAGTATTACATTTTGATCATGTGCATCTTTTTAAATAAAAAATTCAATAAAGGTCTTGATACTTCAAAGACTGTTACCCATCAATACTAGGTCCCTTATTGTCAAGATATTGTCACCATCAGCCTTCTTCAGACTAAATGCACAATGCAATATGGCAATTTTATTTATGCATGAATAAACCTATTCCATTGCCTTAAGTTTCCGTAGTAAAGCAAACAATATAATTTTCTGGGCAGTTGGAAAAATAACACTTGTACATTTCAGTAGCATTCCAACAGATGTACTGGTAGATATTTTAATAGCTTAGGCAATAACTTAAACAATAGTGTTGATTATAGACTTGGAAAACTCAAAATTATAAAACATACATAAATTGAATTTAGGGTACTAGCAAGGGACACATGTTACACTGATCTGGTTTTAAACTAGGGATCCATATGTTTGACTCAGATTTAGCCTTCCAGTTAATCATCTGTAAGATGGGAATCATTTACATAATTGTGATAGTATCAGAAACAAAATAGAATATAAACGTACATAGTACATAGTAAATGTCTAATTTTATTGTAACATTTATATTTGCATCTTTTAATAAGGGTATTTCTTGACCCAGATTTGGCACAGACATTTGTCTAAATGATTATTTAAAATATTTGAAACTTTTGGAAAACATATGTAAGCTGAAGTCTATTAAGACCATTTTGTTTTGAAATATTAATTTTTCTCAAGCAACCTATTACTTCACAGGGACTTCTGTTGTATCTTCAACATAACCCATTTTTTTCACAACTCAGCTTCAACTTGCAGGGAATATTTCATCTAGTCAAGTATTGACATAGAAAATGTATTCCTGTCCTAACCCAGGCAATAAACAGCCGACACATAGAGGTTCAATATTTGTGCACCAAGTGTTATACAGATGATTTGTGATGACACAAAAGTGTACTTTTCATCTTTTTGAAAGCATTTCCTTGGCTTTCTGCTGAAAGAGGGGAAAACCTGCCATCACGCGTTTCTATTTAGACACCTGAATTTCATTGAGGAGACTTGGTGACAGAGTGACATGATTACATGCTGCCTAGTGGTTTTGCTGAGCAGGGGGATACCAAGGCAGGTTTGAGGATGAGGGAGAATGTGAGAAATGAGTTAGTTCATGCATTTGATATTTGCTTAACCAAAATGACTATATGTAGTTATAAAAAGACACACTGCTTTTGTATGCATCTTTCACGTGGCCATATTTTAACCCCCAATTAGCTGAAGTGTCCCTGGTTTTCCCTAATGCCCAGCCAGCTGGCTTCTGAACATAAGGCAGGCCTGATGCCAAATCCTAGAGTATCTGGCACCTACAGGTATGACCTGCCTGTGGCCACAGGTCACCTACATCTACCAGGCAGGAGTGACAATTTGATTTTTATATCTCTTGTCATTACAGTGAAGCAGACGCACATACTCATGGCATCTATTTCCTGTCACTGGAAGAAGGAATTGGTAACTTTTTTTTTTTTTAACTAGGTCATTTTACTTGCTAATGAAAACAGGTTTTCCTGAAGCAGCTAATAACCTCAAGGCACATGGATGAGACAAATTTCTTCAAAATGGGGACATAATTTCTTCTCAAGCTGTTGAATTAGTGTCACCTTAGGCCAGAGGAAACTGAGAATGCAAGCCAATTGAGAAAAAAATTCTTGGGGGATGACCCTCAAGTATAGAGCACTCATTTTATAAAACAGATTAGGTCTATTCAATACACAGAACAGCTACAGTTTTACCTGGTTCCTCAATCCCAATAGATACATTCACCAGTTCTCCACAAGAAATAGACTAAAAGGGAGTACCCATCCCAATGAAATGCTCTTAGCAGTCCAGTGAATGGAAGAAATGGAGAGCAAAATGCAATCATCCATCAATGACAGCCACCACTGTGCTACTTTTAGCATCTTTGGAAGCCAGCAGCTAGAATGGCAGTCCCACTCAGAACACCTACATCGATACCCAGCTTCTACCTACACAGTAAAACTAGGAAGCTTTTTCTTCCTGGTTGATCATTTTCCATTTTAAAAGTGTTTTTTGAAGAATTTCAACAAGTGAAATACATATCATTTTCACTAATGGCCTTGATCTCCTACAACTCCAAACACAAATCTTGAATAAATCAACCACCAAAGTAATGTTTTTTATTTGAGATATTTACTGTTCTTCAAAAGTGGAAATATCTCAAATGAAGCATAGATCTAAACTGGTAAGGAGTACAATAAAAATGATATATATAGTACATGTGTATGAATGTATACATTTATACATACTTGATGTTTCATATTTAATATTTGGCATTTCCTCATGGGAATATATCTCTTCATTTCTGCATTAAAAAACAAATTTTGAAGCAATAATGTTGTTCCTTTTACCTTTCGACATCTATTTAATTATGTTTAGGAATGGGGGCTTTAAGATTATAACAAAATCTACATAGTTATTCTGCTTCCTCCAAATACTATTGGTCCTAATAAAGCAAGTTCACACTTAAAAGGGCATCAGTCTCAATCTAAGAGAGTCACTCTATTTTTTTTTTTTTTTTTTAATTTTGAGACAGTGTCTCTGTCACCCAGGCTGGAGTGCAGTGGCACGATCTTGGCTCACTGCAAGCTCTGCCTCCCAGGTTCACGCCATTCTCCTGCCTCAGCCTCCCAAGTAGCTGGGACTACAGGCGCCCGCCCCCACGCCCGGCTAATTTTTGTGTTTTTAGTAGAGACGGGGTTTCACCTTGTTAGCCAGGATGGTCTGAATCTCCTGACCTCGTGATCCACCCACCTCGGCCTCCCAAAGTGCTGGGATTACAGGCGTGAGCCACCATGCCCGGCCTCTATTTTTAACACATTAAAAAGTCTAGTGTGAAGGGAGACAAATGTTTAATCTCTCCATTTGGATTGATAAGGTATATGCAGTTTGTGTTTCTCTCGCTCTCTCTGTGTGTTCGCCCTGTTGTATATTGTGTAACTTACCTCCCTGGAGATAACTTTAACAGACACACCTCAGGCCCTGGAAAGTGACCCAATACCTTGGAAATAGGCATCAGGCCAGGTTGACAGATGGATATCAGTTTGACAAGAAATATGCTGGGCTACGGATCATGTAAGTGCATCACAAGCCAAATTCTCCTTTGAAACCACTCAAAGGGAAGTCTGTGAATACTTGCATGCTTTTATACGTGAAGAGATTTTCTAATTAGGCTATTACGGTATTATCTTAAATGGATTACTTAGAAGTAAATTTAGTTGTTCTTGTTTGTTGATTTTACTTTTTTTGTTAGACTTTGAGTTTATACACTTATCCATATACAACACGAAATGGTTTTTATATTGCTGAAATTTGTGGAATGCTCTCAGAAATTGTATCCAAAAGGCTTCTGTCCTCCTGCGCAAGTCTCTAGCCAAAGCAGGAAAATAATCACTCAGGACTGTTTCTCCTGGATGCTGAAGCTTGCTATGGAATTGCTAAATGTATTTTACCCCATCTTGTACTTGATTGAATCTGCTCTATAAACTAAATGAAGATGAAATATCACCTTCTTTGATAATCACTAAATAGTTCACAGATTAGCATGAAACTGCAAATGAAGGGATAATGTGTCTTTTTGAGAAAAACAGATGCTTTCTGTTCTAAAGTATATGTGATAACACAGTGGAATAGTTAATGTACAATGCATGCCATCTGCTGACTAATACAGAGTATTTACAAGGGTAAATACTTCCAATAAACTGTGCTTAGTAAATGACTATCTGACTTAATACAACTACATTTGAACCACAAATTTGATTTTGCCCGTTGTTTTAAATTTCCTGGCCATGATTTGGCATTAAACTAATTAGAAAAAAAAATTAAAGGTAATTGCTTTGAGGTCAGATGCCATGGTAAGTTTTCAAATGCCTCTCAGAGATATAATAAATAATGAATAAATCTGAATGCTTCTCCCTTTATCCATGTGAATTGAAGAAATACATTTCTTAAAACCCCATAGGGAGAATCATGAATTTCTGTACTTTTCCCATTTCTAATGTATGTTTTGTGCTACTTTACAAATCAATTTGAATGTAAAAAACATAATTGAAGAAATGTGATTTGTTATGTCTTTGTTTAGTAACAGATGACTTTTAGAGATTGTGTACAATTTATAATCAGTAGAAACAATTCAAAGAAATGATGATGACCTATCTCTGTACTGTTAATAGTTAAATCTGTACAACTGGAATGTGTTTATATGTAAATCCATTTAGCAGTGCAAAGCAATTTTCAGGTAGTGATTTTATGGCTATAATAATTTCTGCCGTCAAAGATAAATAGAATAACAGAATAACAATATTAATTATATTGTTTTCTAGACTAAAATTTTACCTCTAATGATAACCTTTGATTTACTGCCACAGATAATTCATATTTTCAGTTTCTAAGGTCAAATATCATTTTAAATGTCATGGAAACTTTATCACCAACTTCATTTGACTTGTACATGTTATTAGATTATAATATCACCACCTCTGCATAGGTATTTATTTAAATTGATTATGTGAATTCCCATTTTAAGGGTCATGAGAAAAGAGAGTATAAAGCAGAAAGAAACTGAAAGTAATTTGAGTCTTGAAATAAAAGAATCTTACTTTGTGATCAATTAAACACTTTTTCACCTGAGGGCAGTTCTTAGTTCTTACAATGAGGAATAGTTAGAACTCAAGGGAAATCTCAGTCTTACTGCCTTGAGGAGTCAGAATATAAAGTTTTAGGTGGTCTGAATGGTTGGGAATTGAGGAAAGAATTCACAGAAAAGAGAGTCAAAGAGGGGGGCTCCAAAATCTGCATATAAATTCCATTCAAATATTTAGCTGACCTCTACACTGTGCATGTGCAAGAAAGACCAGGAACAACAAAAGGAAGGATAGCTGCCTATTTCAGCAAAGACAGAGTTTGAATCCAGCCAAGGTAACTAACAAAATCAACACAATTCAGAAGAAGAAAACAGAGTCTCTACAACATATAATTTAAATGTCTACTAAATAATAAAAAAATTAGTAGACATAAGTGAAATGTGGCTCATGTTTAATAGAAATCAAGCCTGAAAGGACCCAGATGTTGAAATTAGCAAGCAAAGGTTTTAGATCAGCTATGAGAAATATGTTCAAAGACTTAAAAGCTATGGTCATAATGAGTGTACCAATGGGGAACATCAAGAGAGAAATGGAAGTTATTTTTAAAAGGACCAGGCAGAAAGTCTGGAAATGTTAAAATACAATATCTGAAAGTACAAGTTCAGTAGAAGTGCTTAATAGGAGATTAGGAGAAGACAGAAAGGATGCAGTGAACTTGAAGAGATCAACAACAATTATCTAATCAGGAGAGCAGGGAGAAAACATACTGAAAAACAAAATAGAGACTAGTGACCTGTGGGACAATATTAGGGATCTAATACATATGTAATTGGAATATTAGAGAAGACTAGAAGAGAGTGAGAGGATGAGGCAGAAAAAAAACTGGAAAAAAAATGGCCAAGGTTTTATAAGTTTGGGAAATATATATATATTTCCAAACTCAAGAGGTCCAGAAAACCCAAAGCAGGATAATGCCCAAAAAACATGCCTAGGCATATCATAATCAAACTTCTGAAAGCCAAACATAAACATAAAATTTAAAAACAGGTAGAAAAAACAACATATTATATACAGGAGAAGAATTAATACAAGTAATGACTACATTCTCATCAAAGGAGACCAGATGTTATATTTAAATTTCTGAAAGAAAAAAAATCGTTTAACTCAGAATTATATGTCCAGTGAAAATATCCTCCAGAAATGAAGCTCAAATAAAGACATTCTCAAAAAGAAGACCTGCATTAGAAAAAAGAAATGCTGAAAGTATCTCATCAACCCAAATAGAAATTGTACCATAAAATGGTGTTAAAAATGAAATGAAGAAGACCGGGCGCGGTGGCTCAAGCCTGTAATCCCAGCACTTTGGGAGGCCGAGATGGGCGGATCATGAGGTCAGGAGATCGAGACCATCCTGGCTAACACGGTGAAACCCCGTCTCTACTAAAACACAAAAAAAATTAGCCGGGCGAGGTGGCGGGCGCCTGTACTCCCAGCTACTTGGGAGGCTGAGGCAGGAGAATGGCGTGAACCCGGGAGGCGGGGCTTGCAGTGAGCTGAGATCCGGCCACTGCACTCCAGCCTGGGCAACAGAGCCAGACTCCGTCTCAAAAAAAAAAAAAAAAAAAAAAATGAAATGAAGAACACCAAAGAAGGCCAATATCTGGGCAAATGTAAAGGACAAGTTTTTATTGCCATGTATTTTATTTTCTTAAATTTCTTTATTAGAACCACAACTGTTTAACTCAAAATATGAAAAAGTAATTGTGGGTTTCATAGCTATGGCACAGTAAAACATAAGATAACAAAAATGAAAATAGCAGTAGGTATAAATAGAGTTATGAAGGCTTTAATATTATGTGGACTTTGATTCTGTAATTTATAATCTCTAGATCTACTGCTAAAATAACCCAAAGAGGTATAGTTAAATGTTAATATAGTAGGTAAAATAGAATCTTAAAAAAATAGGCCATACTCTTAAGAAGGCAGGAGATAGGGGAAAAGAATATGTAAGTATAAAAATTGATATACTATGAAAACATTGGTCTTAAGAAACCTGATAAGGCTATTGTACTATAAATCAGTGTAGACCATGCATATTGCTAGTAGAGATAAGGATGAATACTTCACAATGATAAAATGATCAAATCATCAAGAAAATATAGTCCCACATGTGCATGCACCTAGCAACAGAGATTTAAAATACGTGAAGCAAAAAACTGACAGAACTAAAGGTCAAAAGTAGATAAATTTATAATCATAGTTGAATATTTTAACACCCATTCTTAGCAATTTATGGACAAGTACACCAAAAGAACTGAAAAATACATAGAATATTTGTACAAGTAATCAAAACAAATGATCAAAATCAACCAATTGAAATATATGAAAAACTATACCCATGAAGAGAAGAATACATTTTCATTCAAGAGCACATGGAACAGAACAATGACCAAGATAAATCAAACTTTGAAAGGACCGAAATCGTAGTGAATATGTGCTCTGCCTACAATGGAATGAAATTAGGAATCAATAAAATAATGTATCTAGAAAAGGCTCAAATGTTAAGAAAAATTATCAACTTACATCTAAATACCCATGGGTCAAATAAATCAACATCACTTTTTTCAGGAATATTCAAATTAAAATATAACTGTGATACAATTTCACAAACACTAGGATGCCCCCCTCACCCAACAAGAACAAAAAAAACAACCGAAAACTACCAAAACCAAACCTGAAAACACCAAATGTTGGAGAGTATGTAGATCAACTGCAACTCTCTTGCTTTTCTGGCAAGCAATTAAAATGGTATAACCACGTTATTAAATATTTTAGTAGTTTTTTTTTTTTTTTTTTTTTTTTTTACAGAGGTAAGCACACACCTGCTTTTTGACTCACCATGTATACCAGGTATTTATTCAAAAGGAAAGTAAACATATATTGACAAAAAGACTTATACAAGAATGCGTATTGCACCATATGCATAATAGCTAAAAATCAGATACAACCCATCAACCAAAAAAATAAATTAGGTTGTATCTATGCAATGGAACTACACACATAAAAATAATGAACTAGTGATATACAAAATAACAATGAATCTAAAGAACTGTAGGTTTAGTGAAGAATCCATACATGAAAGAGTATATTTTGAATAATTTTTTATCTGTGAAGTTTAAGGAATAGGCAAAATTACTGTATTGTGATGGAATTCAAAAAGAGCTTGCCAATGAAGGTTATGGGTTGGCTGGAAGTGGACATGAGAAACTTGTCTGGGGCTATGGAGTTTTCCTATTTATTGATTGGAATAATTATCACCAAATTACATACATATTTATCAAACTGTACCCTTCATAACTGAGCATTTCACTGTATGTAACTTTCACCTAAAAATAACTGTAAACAAATATTGGACTCTAGTTAGTAGACAAGGTTTGCTTTTTGTAGTGGCATGGGTTAGCAATTCTGAAACTAATATTCTAGGTGTGAACAAATAAGTTAATATATTAAAGATAATAGGTGGAAGTTTTCTCATTATTGGAGAAAAGTTACAAAGATGGAAGAGAAGGCTAGAATAAACCCTTTAGTATGGAACTGGAGTTATCAAGGAAATAAATTTGTGTGTGTGTGTGTGTGTGTGTGTCGGTCTGTTTGTTTTCTAGTTCAGTCCACGTAAAGTAGCAATAGTTTCCCAGAACATGGCCTACCTACTACCTACATCTTGGTTTCTAAATACCATTCTCCACCAAAACAAGAAATATGGCTTCCTAGGAAAATAGCTGACTCTAGCATCGAGACTGTGCCAGCAAATAATTAAGTGCTCAAAGAATTGCAAGAACACACAAAAACATACCATAGTCAGCTGAAAGAAACTTGCACAGCTCAAATCTGGGAAAATTTGAATATCAAAATAAATTAAAAAATACTAAGGGAATACAGCCAACTGAGTAAAATAAGAGCCCAAGAATCCATGTTTTCATATTAATACTAAATAAAGAAATAAGTTAATAAAGAAGGAAAAGATCTTCATAGTACAATGCCAACTAATTGATATAAAATCCATAATGGTGTTACAATATTATCAATGGAAGATAAAGCTAATGGGTGAAAACTGAATGAAAAAGGATATTTCTATAGCCTCATTGCATCACTCCACAACTTATAAATTACAAACAAAGATATAGTTACTTTACATTGGCACATTCTGGCAGACGGTATTTTAACCAAGTTCAGAGAATGTATGCATATACACATACAAACACACACACATTTATAGAAGGAGGGAATGATTAAGGAGCAAAACAATATATAAACAATTGGTAGACTCAATAAGGATATATGACAGTTCTTGGCACTATTTTTATATCTTTTATCTTTGAATTCATATTAAAATTAAAAGTTAAAAATAAAATATCATCAATGTTCTGGTTCCACTGTAGTAGTATACACCCACTGCAACCCATTGTGCCATTGGTGACAACAACAACTCTGACCAAAATATAAAAGCCAGCTACCTGAGGACTCTGAAAAGTAAAGAAAAGCAGGAAGATTGTGGAGGGAGGGGATCAAAACATGGTAAAGCAACCTGTTAGGAGGAGCCTATACTCAGCTTGTTTTCTAAGTGTTTTTACTATCTTGCTTTATTTTCACATAAATGAAACTGAAAATCATACACAGTCCATCATGGTTGCAGTTATGTAAAAAAAAAAAAAAAAAAAAAAAGTTCGTGCAGTGGGATAAAACCCAAAGAAATTTTAGTGAATAGATGCAAGCTATATTTTTTTAGTATAGGTAAACATTTTTAAAATGTTATGGTTTGCCATCGAGTACATGGAAACAAAGAAGGGAACAACAGATACCAGGGCCAACTTGCAGGTGGAAGCAGATAACAGGGTATGGATAGAAAACCTACCTACCTATTGGGAACTATGCTTATCAGTTCAGTCACAAAATAATCTGTACACCAAACCCCTGTGACATGTAATTTACTTATATAACAAACCTGCACATATACTTCTGAACCTAAAATAAAAGTTTAAAAAATGTTATGGTTGGTATATATCTTATGATTTCCCATTTAAACAAAAGTTTTCAATTTACCAAAACTTTTGGCCATAATCCTGTGATATGATGGAGTTTCTACTCTACTAACAAATTCGCCAGTGGCAAAAATAATGAAAACAAATGGTATTCGGTCAATATAATATGCACATGTACAAAATTTTGCTAAGATTGTGCTTCAACAGTGTTTTGTATTTTCCAACTTTAACAAAGGAATTTCTTAAATTCCTGTGAGATTAAAAGAAAATTAGATTAGATTAAAATTAACCCAAAAATGTAATGATATAGATGATTAAAAATGTCAAAAAGTCTACGTAAATGCTAGATCTTTTAGTTTTGAATGTCTACTGTTTGGAATACTTGGAGGAAGTTTGGATATTTTATAGAATTGGGAGTTATTAAATTAGAATACTTGCAAATGATAAAGTATAATTTTTAACAAAAGCATAGGAAGAACATAAAGTTTAAAGTTAAATATAAATGTAATAAATTTTATTGTAGGTATTAACATTATTATTACCATAATTTTTATGTGCTACAGCACTAAAATCACTCTTACTGAGGAGATCTTGAAAATGTACTGTTTTCCTTGGAAGCATATAAAAGCGTTGGGAATGGAGAAAGAGATTACCTTGATCTCTTGTACATTAATAGAGAACAAACAACAAAACACAAGTCATTGTAACAGATGATCATAAATTGTTGCCAAAAAAACCCACATGGTTATGGGACGAGAAGATCAAGAATTGAGTGATTGTTATCTTCAACAATTTGGGGGACAAGGTGGAAGACAGATTAGAGAAGGTTACATTTTAAGGTGATTTTTCCTTTTCAATTTCTTTGATCAGTGTTTTGTTATTTTCATTGGAGAGGTCTTTCACTTCTTTTGTTAAATTTAGTCCTAGATATTTAATTTTTATAGCTCTTATAAATGGGATTGCTTTCTTGATTTCTTATTCAGAGTACTCACTGTTGATGCATAGAAATGCTACTAAGTTTTCGAGACCATCCTGGCTAACATGGTGAAACCCCGTCTCTACTAAAAATACAAAAAAACTAGCCGGGCGAGGTGGCGGGCGCCTGTAGTCCCAGCTACTCGGGAGGCTGAGGCAGGAGAATGGCGTAAACCCAGGAGGCGGAGCTTGCAGTGAGCTGAGATCCGGCCACTGCACTCCAGCCTGGGTGGCAGAGCGAGACTCCGTCTCAAAAAAAAAAAAAAAAAAAGAAATGCTACTAAGTTTTATATGTTGGTTTTATATCCTGAATTTGTTTATCAGATCTAAATAAACAGAACCGATTATATATTATAGGAATAGTTTTTTTGATGGAGTCTTTAGTTTTTTCTAAACATAAGATCATGTTGTCTGCAAATAAGACCATTTAACTTCCTCCTCCCAATTTGAATGCCCTTTATTTATTTATCTTGCCTAATTGGTGTGGCTAGGATTTTCAGTAGCTATGTTGAATAAAAGTGGTGAAAGGTGGCATCCTTGTCTCGTTCCAGTTCTAAGAGGAAAGGCTTCCAATTTTTCTCCACTCAGTATGCGGTTAGCTGTGGGTTTGTCATATATGGCACTTAATGTTTTAAGGTATGTTCCTTCTATGTCCAGTTAAGTAAGGATTTTTGTCATGAAAAGATGTTGAATTTTATCAAATTCTTTTTCAGCATCTATATTTTCTTGGTCGTTTTTACATTTTAATTTTTGGATTCATGGGGTACATGTGAAGGTTTGTTACAAGAGTATATTGCGGGGGCGGAGCAAGATGGCCGAATAGGAGCAGCTCCAGTCTCCAACTCCCAGCGCGAGCGACACAGAAGACTGGTGATTTCTGCATTTTCAACTGAGGTACTGGGTTCATCTCACTGGGGAGTGCCGGACGATCAGTGCTGGTCAGCTGCTGCAGCCCGACCAGCGAGAGCTGAAGCAGGGAGAGGCATTGCCTCACCTGGGAAGCGCAAGGGGGAAGGGAGTCCCTTTTCCTAGCCAGGGGAACTGAGACACACAACACCTGGAAAATCGGGTAACTCCCACCCCAATACTGCGCTTTAAGCAAACAGGCACACCAGGAGATCATATCCCACACCTGGCCAGGAGGGTCCCACACCCACGGAGCCTCCCTCATTGCTAGCGCAGCAGTCTGTGATCTACCGGCAAGGCAGCAGCGAGGCTGGGGGAGGGGCGCCCGCCATTGCTGAGGCTTAAGTAGGTAAACAAAGCTGCTGGGAAGCTTGAACTGGGTGGAGCTCACAGCAGCTCAAGGAAACCTGCCTATCTCTGTAGACTCCACCTCTGGGGACAGGGCACAGTAAACTAAACAAACGCAGCAGACACCCCTGCAGACGCAAACGACTCTGTCTGACAGCTTTGAAGAGAGCAGTGGGTCTCCCAACACGGAGGTTGAGATCTGAGAAGGGACAGACTCCCTGCTCAAGTGGGTCCCTGACCCCTGAGTAGCCTAACTGGGAGACATCCCCCACTAGGGGCAGTCTGACACCCCACACCTCACAGGGAGGAGTACACCCCTGAGAGGAAGCTTCCAAAGCAAGAATCAGACAGGTACACTCGCTGTTCAGAAATATTCTATCTTCTGCAGCCTCTGCTGCTGATACCCAGGCAAACAGGGTCTGGAGTGGACCTCAAGCAATCTCCAACAGACCTACAGCTGAGGGTCCTGACTGTTAGAAGGAAAACTATCAAACAGGAAGGACACCTACACCAAAACCCCATCAGTACATCACCATCATCAAAGACCAGAGGCAGATAAAACCACAAAGATGGGGAAAAAGCAGGGCAGAAAAGCTGGAAATTCAAAAAATAAGAGCGCATCTCCCCCGGCAAAGGAGCGCAGCTCATCGCCAGCAACGGATCAAAGCTGGACGGAGAATGACTTTGACGAGATGAGAGAAGAAGGCTTCAGTCCATCAAATTTCTCAGAGCTAAAGGAGGAATTACGTACCCAGTGCAAAGAAACTAAAAATCTTGAAAAAAAAGTGGAAGAATTGATGGCTAGAGTAATTAATGCAGAGAAGGTCCTAAACAAAATGAAAGAGATGAAAACCATGACACGAGAAATACATGACAAATGCACAAGCTTCAGTAACCGACTCGATCAACTGGAAGAAAGAATATCAGCGATTGAGGATCAAATGAATGAAATGAAGCGAGAAGAGAAACCAAAAGAAAAAAGAAGAAAAAGAAATGAACAAAGCCTGCAAGAAGTATGGGATTATGTAAAAAGACCAAATCTATGTCTGATTGGGGTGCCTGAAAGTGAGGGGGAAAATGGAACCAAGTTGGAAAACACTCTTCAGGATATCATCCAGGAGAACTTCCCCAACCTAGTAGGGCAGGCCAACATTCAAATCCAGGAAATACAGAGAACGCCACAAAGATACTCCTCGAGAAGAGCAACTCCAAGACACATAATTGCCAGATTCACCAAAGTTGAAATGAAGGAAAAAATCTTAAGGGCAGCCAGAGAGAAAGGTCGGGTTACCCACAAAGGGAAGCCCATCAGACTAACAGCAGATCTCTCGGCAGAAACTCTACAAGCCAGAAGAGAGTGGGGGCCAATATTCAACGTTCTTAAAGAAAAGAATTTTCAACCCAGAATTTCATATCCAGCCAAACTAAGTTTCATAAGTGAAGGAGAAATAAAATCCTTTACAGATAAGCAAATGCTTAGAGATTTTGTCACCACTAGGCCTGCCTTACAAGAGACCCTGAAGGAAGCACTAAACATGGAAAGGAACAACCGGTACCAGCCATTGCAAAAACATGCCAAAATGTAAAGAACATTGAGGCTAGGAAGAAACTGCATCAACTAACGAGCAAAATAACCAGTTAATATCATAATGGCAGGATCAAGTTCACACATAACAATCTTAACCTTAAATGTAAATGGACTAAATGCTCCAATTAAAAGACACAGACTGGCAAACTGGATAAAGAGTCAAGACCCATCAGTCTGCTGTATTCAGGAGACCCATCTCACACGCAGAGACATACATAGGCTCAAAATAAAGGGATGGAGGAAGATTTACCAAGCAAATGGAGAACAAAAAAAAGCAGGGGTTGCAATACTAGTCTCTGATAAAACAGACTTTAAACCATCAAAGATCAAAAGAGACAAAGGAGGCCATTACATAATGGTAAAGGGATCAATTCAACAGGAAGAGCTAACTATCCTAAATATATATGCACCCAATACAGGAGCACCCAGATTCATAAAGCAAGTCCTTAGAGACTTACAAAGAGACTTGGACTCCCATACAATAATAATGGCAGACTTCAACACTCCACTGTCAACATTAGACAGATCAACGAGACAGAAAGTTAACAAGGATATCCAGGAATTGAACTCATCTCTGCAGCAAGCAGACCTAATAGACATCTATAGAACTCTCCACCCCAAATCAACAGAATACACATTCTTCTCAGCACCACATCATACTTACTCCAAAATTGACCACGTAATTGGAAGTAAAGCACTCCTCAGCAAATGTACAAGAACAGAAATTATAACAAACTGTCTCTCAGACCACAGTGCAATCAAACTAGAACTCAGGACTAAGAAACTCAATCAAAACCGCTCAACTACATGGAAACTGAACAACCTGCTCCTGAATGACTACTGGGTACATAACGAAATGAAGGCAGAAATAAAGATGTTCTTTGAAACCAATGAGAACAAAGATACAACATACCAGAATCTCTGGGACACATTTAAAGCAGTGTGTAGAGGGAAATTTATAGCACTAAATGCCCACAAGAGAAAGCAGGAAAGATCTAAAATTGACACTCTAACATCACAATTAAAAGAACTATAGAAGCAAGAGCAAACACATTCGAAAGCTAGCAGAAGGCAAGAAATAACTAAGATCAGAGCAGAACTGAAGGAGATAGAGACACAAAAAACCCTCCAAAA
Source organism: Macaca mulatta (assembly GCF_049350105.2). NCBI lineage: Eukaryota > Metazoa > Chordata > Mammalia > Primates > Cercopithecidae > Macaca > Macaca mulatta. The sequence goes on along the minus strand of NC_133426.1, from coordinate 25,678,443 downwards.
AAATCAATGAATCCAGGAGCTGGTTTTTTGAAAAGATCAACAAAATTGACAGCCCACTAGCCAGAATAATAAAGACGAAAAGAGAGAAGAATCAAAGAGATGCAATAAAAAATGATAAAGGGGATATCACCACCGACCCCACAGAAATACAAACTACCATCAGAGAATACTATAAACACCTCTACGCAAATAAACTGCAAAATCTAGAAGAAATGGATAAATTCCTGGACACTTACACTCTTCCAAGACTAAACCAGGAAGAAGTTGAATCCCTGAATAGACCAATAGCAGGCTCTGAAATTGAGGCAACAATTAATAGCCTACCAACCAAAAAAAGTCCAGGACCAGATGGATTCACAGCTGAATTCTACCAGAGGTACAAGGAGGAGTTGGTACCATTCCTTCTGAAACTATTCCAATCAATAGAAAAAGAGGGAATCCTCCCTAACTCATTTTATGAGGCCAACATCATCCTGATACCAAAGCCTGGCAGAGACACAACAAAAAAAGAGAATTTTAGACCAATATCCCTGATGAACATCGATGCAAAAATCCTCAATAAAATACTGGCAAACCGGATTCAGCAACACATCAAAAAGCTTATCCACCATGATCAAGTGGGCTTCATCCCTGGGATGCAAGGCTGGTTCAACATTCGCAAATCAATAAACATAATCCAGCATATAAACAGAAGCAAAGACAAGAACCACATGATTATCTCAATAGATGCAGAAAAGGCTTTTGACAAAATTCAACAGCCCTTCATGCTAAAAACGCTCAATAAATTCGGTATTGATGGAACGTACCTCAAAATAATAAGAGCTATTTATGACAAACCCACAGCCAATATCATACTGAATGGGCAAAAACTGGAAACATTCCCTTTGAAAACTGGCACAAGACAGGGATGCCCTCTCTCACCACTCCTATTCAACATAGTGTTGGAAGTTCTGGCTAGGGCAATCAGGCAAGAGAAAGAAATCAAGGGTATTCAGTTAGGAAAAGAAGAAGTCAAATTGTCCCTGTTTGCAGATGACATGATTGTATATTTAGAAAACCCCATTGTCTCAGCCCAAAATCTCCTTAAGCTGATAAGCAACTTCAGCAAAGTCTCAGGATACAAAATCAATGTTCAAAAATCACAAGCATTCTTATACACCAGTAACAGACAAACAGAGAGCCAAATCAGGAATGAACTTCCATTCACAATTGCTTCAAAGAGAATCAAATACCTAGGAATCCAACTTACAAGGGATGTAAAGGACCTCTTCAAGGAGAACTACAAACCACTGCTCAGTGAAATAAAAGAGGACACAAACAAATGGAAGAACATACCATGCTCATGGATAGGAAGAATCAATATCGTGAAAATGGCCATACTGCCCAAGGTAATTTAGAGATTCAATGCCATCCCCATCAAGCTACCAATGAGTTTCTTCACAGAATTGGAAAAAACTGCTTTAAAGTTCATATGGAACCAAAAAAGAGCCCGCATCTCCAAGACAATCCTAAGTCAAAAGAACAAAGCTGGAGGCATCACGCTACCTGACTTCAAACTATACTACAAGGCTACAGTAACCAAAACAGCATGGTACTGGTACCAAAACAGAGATATAGACCAATGGAACAGAACAGAGTCCTCAGAAATAATACCACACATCTACAGCCATTTGATCTTTGACAAACCTGAGAGAAACAAGAAATGGGGAAAGGATTCCCTATTTAATAAATGGTGCTGGGAAAATTGGCTAGCCATAAGTAGAAAGCTAAAACTGGATCCTTTCCTTACTCCTTATACGAAAATTAATTCAAGATGGATTAGAGACTTAAATGTTAGACCTAATACCATAAAAATCCTAGAGGAAAACCTAGGTAGTACCATTCAGGACATAGGCATGGGCAAAGACTTCATGTCTAAAACACCAAAATCAACGGCAGCAAAAGCCAAAATTGACAAATGGGATCTCATTAAACTAAAGAGCTTCTGCACAGCAAAAGAAACTACCATCAGAGTGAACAGGCAACCTACAGAATGGGAGAAAATTTTTGCAATCTTCTCATCTGACAAAGGGCTAATATCCAGAACCTACAAAGAACTCAAATTTACAAGAAAAAAACAAACAACCCCATCAAAAAGTGGGCAAAGGATATGAACAGACATTTCTCAAAAGAAGACATTCATACAGCCAACAGACACATGAAAAAATGCTCATCATCACTGGCCATCAGAGAAATGCAAATCAAAACCACAATGAGATACCATCTCACACCAGTTAGAATGGCGATCATTAAAAAGTCAGGAAACAACAGGTGCTGGAGAGGATGTGGAGAAATAGGAACACTTTTACACTGTTGGTGGGATTGTAAACTAGTTCAACCATTATGGAAAACAGTATGGCGATTCCTCAAGGATCTAGAACTAGATGTACCATATGACCCAGCCATCCCATTACTGGGTATATACCCAAAGGATTATAAATTATGCTGCTATAAAGACACATGCACACATATGTTTATTGCAGCACTATTCACAATAGCAAAGACTTGGAATCAACCCAAATGTCCATCAGTGACAGATTGGATTAAGAAAATGTGGCACATATACACCATGGAATACTATGCAGCCATAAAAAAGGATGAGTTTGAGTCCTTTGTAGGGACTTGGATGCAGCTGGAATCCATCATTCTTAGCAAACTATCACAAGAACAGAAAACCAAACACCGCATGTTCTCACTCATAGGTGGGAACTGAACAATGAGATCACTTGGACTCAGGAAGGGGAATATCACACACTGGGGCCTATCATGGGGAGGGGGAGGGGGGAGGGATTGCATTGGGAGTTATACCTGATGTAAATGACGAGTTGATGGGTGCAGCACAGCAACATGGCACAAGTATACATATGTAACAAACCTGCACGTTATGCACATGTACCCTACAACTTAAAGTATAATAATAATAAATAAATTAAAAAAAAAAAAAAGAGTATATTGCATGATGCTGAGATTTGGGTTTCTATTGATTCCATCACCCAGAGAGTGAATATAGTACCCAATAGGAAGTTTCTCAGCCCTTCCCCTACTCCCTCCCTCCTTTTGGAGTCCCCAGTGTCAATTGTCCCCATCTTTATATCTGTGTGCACTTACTGTTTAGTTCCCACTTATAAGTAAGAACATAGAATATTAGGTTTTCTATCTCTGCATTAATTCACTTAGGTTACAGGCCTACAGCTGCATCCGTGTTGCTGCAAAAAACATGATTTTATTCTTTTTTTATGGCTGCACAGTATTTCATGCTGTATGTGTACCACATTTTCTTTATCGATGGGCATCTAGGTTATTTCCATGTCTTTGCTATTGTTTCAGCATCTATTGAACTGATCACATGGTTTTGGCCTTGATTCTATTAATATGATGTGTCTCATTTATTAATTTCCATATGTTGAACCATCTTTGCATCCCTGTGATGACTGCCACTTATCCCACTTGATCATGGTGAATGAGATATTTTTAATATATTGTTGAATTTGATTAGCTAGTATTTTGTTGAGGATTTTTGCATCTATATTTATTACATATTGGCCTGTAGTGGGGGGTGTATGTGTGTGTGTGTCCTTGGCTGGTTTTGGTATCAGGGTAATGCTGCTGACCTCATATAATGAGTTTGGAAGTATTCCCTATTCTTCAATTTTTTGGAATACTTTGAGCAAAACTGGTATTCATTATCCTTTAAATGTTTGGTAGATTGAACGATATCCCATGTTTATGGATTTGAAGAATATTGTTCAAATGACTGGTATAATCAACAATGATAAATAGATTCAATGCAATTCCTATTGAAATATCAATGACATTTCTCATGGAAATAGAAAAAACAATCGTAAAATTTGTTTGGAACTACAAAGGACCCAGAATAACCAATGCAATTCAGAACAAAAAGAATGAGGCTGGCTGCATCACACTATCTCGCTTCAAAATACACCACAAACTGTAGTTAAGTAAGCATGGTACTGGCATAAAAACAGACACATATACCAATAGAACACAATTGAGAATAGAGAAATAAATCCACATGTTTCTAGCCAACTCATTTTTGAAAAAGGTGCCAAGAACATAGATTGGGGGAAAAGCAGTCTCTTCCATAAATGGGACTGGAAAACCTGCATATCCATTTGCAGGAGAATAAAACGAGATCCCTATCTATCACCATATACAAAAATCAAATTGAAATGGATTAATGACTTAAATTTAAGACCTGAAACTATGAAATTACTAGAAGAAGACATTGAGGAAATGCCTTGGGACATTGGTCTGGGCAAAGGCTTTAGGAGTAAAATCTCAAAAGCATAGGCAATAAATAAAATATTGACAAATGGGATATATCAAGCTGAAAAATTTCTGCCCAGCAAAGGAAACAATAGAATGAAGAGACAAGCTACAAAATGGGAGATGATATTTGCAAACTATCCATTTGACAAGGAATTAATAACAACTCAATAGCCAAAAAAAACCCATTTCAAAAATAAATTATTTGAATAGCCATTTCTGAAAAGACATAGAAATGACAAACAGCTATATTAAAAAAATGCTCACCATCATTAATCATCAAGGAAATAATACAAATAGAAGTCCCAATGAGGTGTCACCTCACTCCAGTTGAAATGGCTATCATTGAAAGACAAAAAATAAAATGCTGGTGAGGATGCAGAGAAAAGGTAACTCTCAGACACTATTGGTGGGAATGTAAATTAGCAGAGCCATTATGAAAAAGAGAGGTTTTTCATAATGGAGGTTTCTCAAAAAACTTAAAATAGAACTCCCATATGATCCAGCAATCCCACTATTGGGTTTATATTCAAAAGAAAGGAAATCAGTATGTCAAAGACATATCTGCACTCCCATGTTTATTGTAGCACTATTCACAACAGCCAAGATATAAAATCAACCTAAGTGTCCATCAATGGGTGAATGGATAAAGCAAATGTGGTATATATCCATGATGGAATACAATTCAGCCAAGAAAAAGAATAAAATTCTTTGATTTGCAGCAACACAGATGAACTTGGAGGGCATTATATTAATTGAAATAAATCAGGCACAGAAAGGCAAATATTGCATGTTTCCACTTACATATGGGAATTTAAAAAGTGGATCTAGAGGTAGAGAGTAAAATGATGACTACCAGAGGCTAGGAAGGGTAGACGAGAGGGAGGGATGAAAAGAGTTTTGTCAATGGGTACAAACATACAGTTAAACAGAACGAGTAAGTTCTAATAGTCAATTAAGGTGCTATAGTTAATAATAATTTGCTGTATATTTCAAAACAGCTAGAAGGGAAGATTTGGAATATTTCCAACACAAAATATAAATATTTGAAGTGATGGCTATCTCGATTACTTTGTTTTTATTATTACACATTCTATGTGTGTTTCTTTTTATATTTTAAGTTCAGGAGTACATTTGCAAGTTTGTTATATAGGTAAAGTCATGCCATGGAGGTTTGTTGTACAGAGTATTTTGTCATCCATGTATTAAGCCGAGTATCCATTGGTTATTTTTCCTCATCCTCTCCCTCCTCCCACCATCCACCCTCCAGTAGGCCCCAGTATCTGTTGTTCTCCTCTATGTATCCATGTGTTCTCATCATTTAGCTCACACTTACAAGTGAGAACATGCAGTATTTGGTTTTCTGTTCCTGTGCTGGTTTGCTAAGGGTAATGGCCTTCAGCTCCATCCATGCTCCTGCAAAGGACATGATCTCATTCTTTTTTTTGGCTGCATAGTAGTCCATACTGTATATGTACCACATTTTATTTATCCAGTCTATCACTGATGGGCATTTAGGTTGATTCCACATCTTTGCTATTGTGAATAATGCAACAATGAACATTCGCATGCATGCATCTTTATGATGCAATGATTCATATCCCTTTGGGTATATACCCAGTAACAGGATTGCTGGGTCAAATGGTAGTTCTGTTTTTAGCTCTTTGAGGAATCACCACACTGCTTTACACAATGGTAGATGTGATTTACACTTCCACCAACAGTGCATAAGTGTTTCTTTTTCTCCACAACCTCACCAGCATCTGTCATTTTTTGATTTTTTAGTAATAGCCATTCTGACTGGCGTGAGATAGTTTCTTATTGTGGTTTTGATTTGCATTTCTCTAATGATCAGTGATATTGAGCATGTTTTCATATGCTTGTTGGCCATATGTATGTCTTCTTTTGAAAAGTGTCTGTTCCTGTCCTTTGCCCACTATTTTTTACATTGGATAAAATTTATTATTTCTTCCATGTATGTTTGCTTGAATTTTCCAGAGAAATATTGTGGGTCTTGAATTTTCTTGTTTTTATTTTTTATTTCAATAGCTTTTGGGGTACAACTGGTTTTTTGTTACTTGGATGGTGGTGAATTCTGAGATTTTAGTGCATCTGTCAACTGAGTAGCACACATGGTACATAATGTGTAGGTTGTTTTTTTTTTTTTTTATCCTTATACACCTACCCCTCCTGACTCCCACTTCTGAGTCTACAAATTCCATTCCATTACTCTGTATGCCTTTGCATACTCATAGCTTAGCTCCCACTTATAAGTGAGAACATACAGTTTTTGGTTTTCCACTTCTGTGTTACTTCACATAGAATAATGGCCTCCATTACAAGTTGCACAAAAGACATTATTTCATTCATTTTAATGGATGAGTAGTATTCCATGGTGTATGATTACCACATTTTATTTATCCACTCATTTGCTGATAGGCACTTAGGTTGTTTTTACATCTTTGCAATTGTGAATTGTGCTGCTATAAACATACGTGTGCAAGTGTCTTTTTTAATATAATGACTTCTTTTCCTTTGGGTAGATACCCAGTAGTGGGATGGCTGGATCAAATGGTAGATCTACTTTTAGCTGTTTAAGAATCTCCATACTGTTTTCCATAGAGATTGCACTAATTTACATTCCCACCAGTAGTGTACATGCATTCTCTTTTCCCTACATCCATGCCAACATCTATTGTTGCTTGACTGTTAAATAATGGTCATTCTTGCAGGAGTAAGGTGGTATCTCATTGTGGTTTTAATTTGCATTTCCCTGATGATTAGTGATGTTGAGCATTTTTCCATATGCTTGTTAGCCATTTGTATATCTTCTTTTGAGAAATGTCTATTCCTGTCCTTTGCCCACTTTTTAATGGGATTATTTATTCTACTTGTTGCTGATTTGTTTGGGTTCCTATAGATTCTGGATACTAGCCCTTTGTTGGATATGTAGTTTGCAAATATTTTCTCCCATCCTGTGGGTTGTCTGTTTCTTCTGTTGATTATTTCTTTTGCTGTTCAGAAACTTTTTAGTTTAATTAGGTCTCATTTATTTTTGTTTTTGTTACATTTGCTTCTGGGGTCTTACTCATGAATTCTTTGCCTAGGCCAGTGTCTAAAAGAGTTTTTCCAATGTTGTATTCTAGAATTTTTATGGTTTCAGGTCCTATGTTTAAATTTGTGATCCATCTTGAGTTCATTTTTGTATAAGGTGAGAGAGAGGGATCCAGTTTCAGTTTCATTCTCCTACATGTGGTTTGCCAGTTTTCCCATTTGTTAAATAGGGTGTCCATTCCCCAACTTATGTTTTTGTATGCTTTGTCAAAGATGAGTGGGCTGTACATATTTGGCTTTAATTCTAGGTTTTCAATTCTGTTCCACTGGTCTATGTGCCTACTTTTATACCAATACCATGCTGTTTTGATAACTATAGACGTAGTATAATTTGAAGTTCTGTAATGTGATGCTTCCAGATTTGTTCTTTTTGCTTAGTATTGTTTTGGCTATTTAGCCTTTTTTTGTTCCATACTAATTTGAGGACTTTTAAAAATTATTTGCCCACGTTTTAATTGTTTTTTTTTCTTGTAAATTTATTTAAGTTTCTTATAAATGCTGGATATTAGACCTTTGTCAGATGCATAGTTTGCAAATAATTTCTCCCATTCTGTAGGTTGTCTGTTTGTTGATAGTTTCTTTTGCTGTGCAGAAGCTCTTTAGTTTAATTAGGTCCAATTTGTCAATTTTTGCTTTCGTTGTGATTGCTTTTGGTATCTTTACAATAAAATCTTTGCCTGGTTCTATGTCCAGAATGGTATTTCCTAGGTTATCTTCCGGAGTTTCTGTAGTTTTAGGTTTAATATTTAAGTTCTTAATGTATCTTGAGTTGATTTTCGTATACAGTATAAGGAAGTGGTCCAGTTTCAATCTTCTGCATATGGCTAGCCATTATCCCAGCACCATTTATTAAATAGGGAGTCCTTTCCCTGTTGCTGACTTTTGTCAGCTTTGTCAAAGATCAGGTGGTTGTAGGTGTGCAGCCTTATTTCTGGGCTCTCTACTCTGTTCCACTGATCTATGTGTCTGTTTTTGTACCAGTAAAATGCTGTTTAGGTTACTGTAGCCCTGTAGTATAATTTGAAGTCAGGTGACATGATGCCTCCAGCTTTGTTCTTTTTGCTTAGGATTGCCTTGAGTATTTGGATTCTTTTTTGATTCCATATGAATTTTAAAATATTTTTTTTTTTTAGTTCTGTGAATAATGTCTTTGGTTGTTTGATAGGAATATCATTGAATCTATAAGTTACTTTGGGAAGTATGGGCATTTTAATTATATTTATTCTTCCTATCCATGAGCATGAAATGTTTTTTCATTTCTTTTTGTCATCTCTAATTTCTTTGAGCAGTGTTTCATAGTTCTCATTGTAGAGATCTTTCACCTCCCTGGTTAGTATTCTATCACATGTACCCCATGAATATATACAACTATTATGTGTTAATAAAAAAGGAAATACTATATCAAATTTAAGAATATTGGTTGGGAGGCTGAGGGGAGGATCACTTGAGTCCAGGAGTTCAAGACCAGCCTGGGCAAAATGGTAAGACACTATCACTACAAAAAATAAGCTTTAAAAATTAGCTAGTTGTGGTGGTGTACACCTGTAGCCCTTGCTACTCAGGAGGCTGAGGTCAGAGGATAACTCGAGCCCAGGAGATTGAGGTTGCAGTGAGCTGTGATCACACCACTGCACTCCAGCCTGGGCAATGGAGCAAGACTGTGTCTCCCAAAACAAAACAAAACAAAACAACCACAACAGAAAGGAATATTCATGGGATCCTTCTAATAATATAAACAACATACATTTTAGAACATTTGGAAAAAAAGAAAATTTGAAAAAAGTGATGTTTCAAAATACCTAGGCATTTAAACTAATCTTTACATCATTATAAAATTTAATCTGAGGAGCTAGACTATACTTAATTTAAATATGCCCTAATTCTTAGAAAATGCCTGAGTTTAGGTTACTGTATTAGAAGACAGTGAAGACGACTATGTAACGCTATCTAACATCTTAAAATTGTTTTTGATCCTTGGTTTATTGAGAAACACTTGAATTCATCAATCTAATCCAATTAACTTAATTTGTATTCCTAAGAATAGCAGGGCTTTTGCATTTTTAAAATTAATTTTTACATAACTCAAAGCCACTTTTATTCTTATATTTTTCTAAACTTAGAACATGCTTTCAGGAAACAATAATAAGTCATGAATTATTTCAATTTCATTGTTCTTCACTCCTTTCTGCAACAGCTCCAAAATCCTCTGAGATCCAACATCTCTGTAGGTTTGCATTTGAAAACCACAATAGCCCAAGCCTCAACCTCTGTAACTTTTATTTCTTCACATCCCTCATTTATTCTGCTTTCCCCTGTGTATTTTTCAGATGCTGGTGCTTCATCTCTTTAAAATGCAACTAGATTTTTAAACCTAACTCATCTCTCCAAAGCTTCTCTTGACAAAGACTTATAGAGCCACCTGGGGATCAGTATAGAAGACAGTCTAATAAAACAGAACAGTCTCAAGACTTTTCACTTCGGCTGCATTGAAAGAGGGCATGCAAACCCTTATTGCAGAGATCACTGTGAGGAAAATGGAGTTGGAGTTCCGTGAAAATAAACTGCTCCCCCTCAAGTCAAGGAAATAGAAAATATTTTAAAAGGTAACACAAGTAAATTAGATCTGAACAAAACACATAAATTAGATTTAAATGTAAAGAAAAGATGGTAGAAAATGTTTTTTTAAAAAATGAAATACTGTTATTTGCAGCAACATGGATGGAACTGGAAGTTATTATGTAAAGTAAAATAAGCCAAGTACAGAAAGACAAATGTTTCATGTTCTCCCTCATAGGTGGGAGCTAAAAAAGTAGATCTCAAGGAGGTAGAGAGTAGAACGATGCTTATCAAAGGCTGGGAAAGGAAGGAAGGGATGAAGAAAAGTTGGTGAAGAGACGCAAAAATATAGTTAGATAGAAGGAATACATTCTAGTATTGGTAGTATGACAGGGAAATTATAGTTAAAAATTACTTATTATATATTTAAAAATAGGGTAGGCACAGTGGCTCATGTTTGTAACACCATTGCTTTGGGAGGCCAAGGTGGGAGGCTCGTGACCCAAGAATTCAAGGCTGCAGTGAGCTGTGATTGCAACACTGCACTCCATCTAATCTAGGTGACAGAGCAAGACCCTGTGTAAAAAAAAAAAAAAAAAGCTAGAAAAGAAGAGTTGTCATTTTCTCAATACAAAGAAATGATAAATGTTTGAGTTGACTGATATCCCAATAATCCTGATTTGATCATTACACATTGTATACATGTATCAGAATATCACATGTATCCCTCAAATATGTAAGACTATTGTAGATCAATAAATTTTTTAAATATTAATATGTAACAAACCATTCAATGCTGAAATAATAATTGAAAATATTGCATTGAGTAAAAACATTTACTTGGCCCATATAAGAAACACATATGTGTATCTCATGTAAGAAATATATGTATTACATAATATGTAATATATTTATATAAAATATATATTTCCTATAAGAAATCTAATCAACCTTTGTATCTGTGTACAGTTACTGAGGCACAGAATATTCACATATTTGTGATGTTCTTGATATACAATATATTAATGGTTTTAGACACTAAACGAACCAAAACAAAACCATCTCACAATTATGAGACCTTAATGTAACCTAATCCAAGCATGAAGCTATGAAGAGCCTGCTAGATTTCAACTGATCTTCAATCCTTACATTGAAAGGTGACAATTAAATTGTACTGTAGTGGCTCAATACTTAATTTTACATAATTTTAAAAAATTTAATGTATATGACATTATTTTTACCCCAAGGCTTCATTCAGAAAATGATGTATTTGTTTAAAACATATTCTGCAGCACTTACAATGGATCTGTCTCCATCTTAATATAAAAATGACCATCCATTTGATAAATATTTCCTCAATAATATAAATTACTCAATAACTATGAAAGATATCTTTGTGACCAAAACCCATCAAGCTACCAATCTGCTAGGGCAATGAATCATCATCATAGTAATAAACTCAATAAAAACCACTTAAAAGGAGGGCTGAAGTCAGATAAAAGTTATCAATAGAGATAAAGCAGGGAGTTTTAGTAATATACTTAGAAAGTGAATACATGCACTTGGTCAGACATTATTAGCTTTCCATGTTCTTAAGAACACTACTCAATACTCCACGGAAAAACTTTTAAGGAATTTTGAGTGCTATTTGTCTTACCTAGCTTTATTGCAAATTATCCTAAATTGTTACTTAACATCATGCTTTAACATAATCAGTAGAATAAAGCACACTGGTCCATCAACATACATTTAGCAACTGTAATGTGTAAGGCATTGCCAAACTCAAAGTCTGTTGTTGATCTCCAGCTAAAATGTGAGGTTTTTTCCCTCCAAATAAATAGGTTCTTCATAACGTTTTAAAACATCAAAACTTATTTACTTGGTAATCAATAGACTTTAAAACTTGTAACTGAAGTGTATTATAATACCTAAAGAGACATATTTCATAAGCTGATACTTTGATAAATATTTACCAAGTATATAATTGTACAATCAACACCTTGTATTACGGGTGCTAATTGTGGCATCAACACCCTGTATTAAGGGTGTTGATTGTTCTCTGTATTAAGAAAGAGAGCATTATATGCATCCCAGAAGCCTCCTTATTTACCCTCCCAGTGATTCCATCTCTACAAATAACTACTATCCTGCCTCTAACTGGATAGGTAAGTCTTTGCCTCATATTGAACTTCATGTAATGGAATCACATAGTATAAGCTCTTCTGTGACTGGCTTCTTCCAATATTACATTTGTGGGATTCATCCACATTGTTATATGTAGCTATAGGTCATTCGTTTTCATTGCTGTATAGTATTCCACAATGTGAATATACCCCCCATTTATTTATCTATTCTTCTTTTGTAGAACATTAATATTTCTGTTTGAAGCTATTACAAGAGGTGATGCTAGGAATATTCTAATGTATGCTTTTTTGTAAACATGAGTATATAACTGGGATGAAATTGCTAGGTTATTATACTTATTAATTTGTAAATACATTTTAAAGTTGAAAAATGAAAGTGTTAAATTCACTAGGAAGTTCACCATTTTGAAAAAACATACAAAGTAAGAAGTTAAAGGAACACTCCCCAACTTTAACCTAAGTCTTAGCCCATGCCAGATAACCACATTCTGCAATCTTACATACACTTCTCCAGACTTCTTCTGTGCTATGTGGAATTAATAAAGGCAGAACAACCATTACAAATGAGAGTCAAGAGTGAAATCACCCCAGGTGTTGAGTGAGGCTGTTAATTCTCATTTCAAAAATATCTCATCACCAATGTACAGAAAATATTTCTGATCACATCATGGTAATTAAACTGAGAAGCAGACAGCATGAGATTGGGAAACTACTGCTATCTTCGCCAGTAGATAGCCAACAGCTCGAGAAATTTGTTTACTGACATTTTAAGGTACTTTCCTTGATTTTATAATTTGAATGGCACTCAGCTATGTGATCCCTTATGGTAATAGCCAAGTTTTACAGCTTTACACAAGTCTTTAACATAAAAGCATCTGAATGAAAGCACTTCTGATTCAAATTACAGCAGATACATGTATTTTTCCACCAGAAAAAATAAGCTTCACACTTTTAATTCTCTCAGTTTACATGCTATTTTCAAACTTAAAAAGAATTAAACCCAAATATTTGTCACTATCTCTCATATAAAGAAACATAAAGCCAGACAAGGACACAACAAAAAACAGAGCTACAGATCAATATCCCTGATGAACATAGGTGCAGAAATCCTCAACAAAATACTACCAAACTGAATCCAACATGATATCATAAAGATAATATACCACAACCAAGTGTGTTTTATTCTAGGGATGCAAGCATGGTTCAACATATGTAAATCAATAAATGTAATTCACCACATAAATATAATTAAAGACAAAAACCCTATTATTGTCTCAATAGATGCAAAAAAAGTATTTGATAAAATTTAGTATCTCTTCATGATAAAAACCCTCAACAAACTAGGCATAGAAGAAACATACCTTAAAATAATAAAAGTCGTATGTAACAAACCCACAGCCAACATCACACTGAATGAGGAAAAGTTGAAACCATTCTCCCTAAGTAATGGTAAAGAAGAACAGAATACCCATCCACCACTCTTATTCAACACAATACTGGAAGTCTTAGCTAGAGCCATCAGGCATGAGAAAGAAAAAGTATCCAAATTGGAAAAGAAAGAGTCAAATTATCTCTGTTTGCTGACGATATGATTTTTAAACCTAGAAAACCCTGAAAACTCCTCCAAAAGACTCTTAGATTTGATCAATGAATTCAGTAAAGTTTCAAGATTCAACATCAACATACAAAAAACAGTAGCATTTCTATACACCAATAATGATCAAACTGACAACCAAATCAACAAGTCAATCCCATTTACCATAACTACAAAAAAAAAAAAAAAAAGAAACCTAGGAATATTTAAGATGGTGAAAGATCTGTACAAATAAAACTACAAGACACTGATGAAACAAATTGTAGATGACACAAATAGGAAAACATCCCATGTTCATGGATTAAAAGGATCAATATCATTAAAATGACCAGACTTCCTGAAGCAATCTACAATTCACTTCCATTCCTATCAAAATACCAATGTCATTTTTCACAGAATTAGAAGTAACAATCCTAAAATTCATAGGGAACCATAAAGGAGCCCAAATAGCCAAAGCAATTCTAAGCAGAAAGAACAAAACCAGAGTCATCACACGACTTGATTTCAAATTATACTGAAAGTCTGTAATAACCAAAACAGCATGGTACTAGTATAAAAACAGACATAAAAATCAATGGAACAGAATGAAGAAATCAGAAATAAAGACACATACCTACAGCCACTTTGATCTTTGACAAAGTCAACAAAAACATACACTGGGAATAGGACACCGTTTTCAATAAATTGTGCTGGGAAAATGTTGGATTGCTATATGCAGAAGAATGAAACTGGACCCCTATCTCTCTCCATATGCAAAAATTAAGATGAACAAAATACTTAAATGTAAGACCTGAAGCTATATATACTAGAAGTAAACCTAAAAAACCTCTTCTGGACTTGGAGTAGGCCAAGAATTCATAACTAAGACCTCAAAAGTGAATGCAACAAAAACAAAAATAGACAAATGGAACTTAAACTAAAGTTTCTGCACAGCAAAAGATATAATCAATGGAATGAACAGGCAACCTTCAGAATGGGATAAAATATTCAAAAACTACGCATCTGTCAAGGGACTAATATCCAGAATCTACAAGGAACTCAACAGCAAAAATCCAAATAACGCAATTTAAAAATGGACAGATGTTCCCCTTCCTGTGTCCAAGTGTTCTCATTGTTCAATTCCCACCTATGAGTGAGAACATGCGGTGTTTGGTTTTTTGTCTTTGTGATAGTTTGGAGAAGGGAGGGATAGCATTAGGAGATATACCTAATGTAAATGATGAGTTAATGGGTGCAGCACACCAATATGGCACATGAATGCACATGTACCCTAGAACTTAAAATATTATAATAAAAAAATGGACAAATGATCTAAATAGGTATTTCTTTAAAGAAGATGTACAAATGGCCAAAAGGCATATGAAAAAATGCCCATCATCACTAATCATCAGAGAAATGTAAATTAAAACCACAATGAGATATCATCTTTCGCCAGTCAGAATGGCTATTATTGAAAAGTCAAAAAATAACAGATGTTAGCAAGCTTGTGCAGAAAAGGGAACTCTTGTACAGTATTGATGGGAATGTAAATTAGTACAATCTCTTTAGAAAACAGTATAGAGATTTCTCAAAAGAACTAAAAAGAGATCTACTCTGTAATCCAGCAATCCTACTACTGAATATATACCCAAATATATATCAAAAAGATAAGCACACTCATATGTTTACAGTACTATTCACAATAGCAAAGATATGGAATCATATCTTTGCAAAATGGATGGAACAGGAGGCCATTCTCTTAAGTTAAATAACTCAAGCAAAGTTAAATACCAAATGTTCTTACTTATAAGTGGGAACTAAATAATGTGGACACATGCACATGAAGTGTGGAATAATAGACATCGTAGACTCAGGGGAGGGAGACTGGGAAGGGGGTGACGGATGAGAAATAAAATAATGTGCAATGTATATTGTTTGGGTAATGGTTACACTAAAGTACAGACTTTACCACCACACAATATATCCATGTGACACTTGTATCCCCTAAATTTATGCAAATGAAAAAAGAAATATATTTAACAATGATAATCTTAAGCAAACAATTTTTAAAACCCCACTTTCTCTTCTCATAGACATTTACATATTTAAAATATCCCCACCACTTTAAATAAGTGTCATTTTTCCCCACTGTTTAAATCTGGATTAAACAACAGTTTTCTTTGAACCTCACTTAGTTCTCTTACTGCACTCTACTCTTCTTTTTCTCTACTTTTAAATTTGCTGAAGATTCTGAAATATCACAGGAAACAGAAGATAATATTTTACTTTTGATTTTAGATTAAAGATATTTTGAAGCATCCTTCTGTTTTCAGATAAATTATTGTATTATGTAAAGCTATTTCCTCAACAGTAGCCTTAGAAGTGTCTCAGTGCCGAAGATTCCTTGTCTCTTTCTCCTGAAGTTACTCGTACATACAGATCTTACTTTTAAATAAAATCGACATCTCAGTGTTTTATAAACAATCCTCACTGAAACTTATTTGAACAATAGTTTTTAAAAGTACACTTTTCCTTTTTAACTAACATTTATTGAGTGCTTAGTATACATCATGTCCTAACTTAAGTGCTTTGTACGTACAATCTCATTTAGTCTTCACCCCCTCCTCAACAAAAGGAAAGCTAAGATTAATAATATTATTATGGTCATTATTCTTATTTAATAAATTTAAAAATAAGGCATAGTGAGGTTAAGTAATTTTCTTAAGACCATGCACAATCAAATGCAGGAGCCAGGATCTGACCCAAGGCAGAGCGACAGTGAAGTCCACCTACTTAACTACCATGCTGTCTCCCAGTTTCATGGATATGTCTGTATATTCAAAAGACTTTTAATCTACTCACTGTTCCCACACAAAACTCTCAAAACAGTAAAGAAATATCTTCTGCTGACGAGTTGATGGGTGCAGCACACCAACATGGCACAAGTATACATATGTAACAAACCTGCACGTTATGCACATGTACCCTACAACTTAAAGTATAATAATAATAAAAAAAAAGAAATATCTTCAATCACCAAGAACTGGAATAATTACTTTAAGGAACATTCAGTACCCCTAGAGACTGGATTGTCAAAAAACTAAGGTGGCCTACTGACACCAATTGAGCATCTTTAGACTGATGGCCCTTGTAGGTGGATTCAAAAGGAAGATGGAACAACTTAGGCATCCACTGTCCATGAAAAAGATCATCATCTTGGGGATGTGCAGTGACTGAAGGGGCAGGCAAAATGTATCAAAGATTCAGGGAAAGTGGGTGGAAGAATGACAGGAGTTGGAGTAAGGGAAGAAATTAAGGAAAAGAACAGATCATCAGTACTTACAGCTCAGAAAGAATATCTGCTATCCTACTACAAAAAGGCACACATTTCCTACTCAACCCCCAAGAGTCAATGCTATATAAGCCTGCCTTAAGACTGGTGGGAGGTGAACACATATTGATGGTATGTGAGGGCAGGAAACCAACCCCCGAATGAGAAGATATTGTTCTTATGTCAGATTAGCATAGGAGCCCTGCAAAGCTAAGTGGGAACAAATCGAGCACTGTAAAATACTCCAAGTGGGGAAAAGGTGCCAATTCCAGTGTCAGAGCCACTCCAGGTAAACTTCCCCTGCTTAGAAGTTTTACACTGAGCAATACACAAAATTAGGGAATCACAATATTAGAGGGATTTCATAAAGTTTAAGATTGCATATCTCTAAATATCTTGTTTACCCATCTGTAATGCTTTTTTCTTCTCTCTTCTTTTCCAATTAGAAATCAGCAGGGGAAGATAAAAGGGATAAAAGTTGAGAGGCAGGAAAAAAATCTCATGCACATGCATATAACACATATACAAATGTCCCAATTCTGTAACTGAAATATTAAGCCCTTAAAAATCATCAAAACTATGGACTATATTCAGAGTTAAATCTTTTCCCCTTCCCTAACTGGGCTTTGCCAATGTGAAGTGAGGAAGAGTAAGGGAAGGTAGAAAAACAGAGACTTAGTTGTCTTTGCTTCCATAGGATGTCACCATTATTTTCTGGGCCAAGAGAATATTTATTATGTTAATTCTTTCTTATGTAGGTATTTTTATGGATTCTTCCAAAGCCCCTACTAAGAAAAATCATTTACACTTCTCATGACACAGGAGACTCCCCTAGAGGCAGATCATTCTACACAGACTCTTTATTGTTGTTCCTTGGCCTTTCTAACCTGTCCCCTTTGGGCAAGAATTTTTTTTGTTGGTTTTTTTGAGACAGAGTCTCGCTCTGTCGCCCAGGCTGGAGTGCAGTGGCGCGATCCCGGCTCACTGCAAGCTCCGCCTCCCGGGTTCACGCCATTCTCCTGCCTCAGCCTCCTGAGTAGCTGGAACTACAGGCGCCCGCCACCACGCCTGGCTAATTTTTTGTATTTTTTAGTAGAGACGGGGTTTTGCCGTGTTAGCCAGGATGGTCTCGATCTCCTGACCTTGTGATCCGCCCACCTCGGTCTCCCAAAGTGCTGGGATTACAGGCGTGAGCCACCGCGCCTTTGGGGAAGATTTTTAAAAAAACCCAGGCCAGATCTGTTTCCTCACTTGACCCACATCTGGTCCAACTGCATCTTTTGGAAGTCCCACCCAAATTCCATGTAGCTGCCTCTCCTCATTGCATCATCAGAGTGAGCAGATCCATCCAAATCCTCTCAGATTTACACTCCTGAACTGTATGGCAGATGATAGGCCACTCTGTCCCCATACAGCAGGAGACACAAATGAAGCCCTTCGAATGTTCCTGTCACACGTCAAGTGTTGTCTCACCTATGGTGAACTGAAAGATAAAATTCCTCATGCCTTCTTCGCAGGAGGGTGAGTTCACAACATGCTAGCAATTCTCCCCCAACTAATCTTAAATATAAGGCTGGGCGCAGTGGCTCACATCTGTAATCCCAGCACTTTGGGAGACTGAGGTGGGTGGATCATCTGAGGTCAGGAGTTCCAGATCAACCTGGCTAATAATGGCGAAACCCTGTCTCTACTAAAAATATAAAAATAAGCTAGGAATGGTGGTGCACACCTGTAATCCCAGCTATTCAGGAGGCTGAGGCAGGAGAATCGCTTGAATCCAGGGGACGGAGGTTGCAGTGAGCCGAGATTGCGCCACTGCACTCCAGCCTGGGTGACAGAAAGAGACTTCCTAGCAAAAAAAATAAATAAAATAAAATAAAAATAAACCAAACCTTTCTTAATTACCACTTAAGACAAGGTGGAAAGTAAATGATAAATAGTAGGAGACCATAAAAAAGCCTTTAATTTGGGCTTAATATTAAATTATTAAAATATGCTTATTTTATTTTATAAATAACAGACTTTAGTTGCAATGCTGCCCTATTCATTAGAACAAAACAAAAATAAATCAAGTCCAAATGTTTTTGCCTAATTTCAACAAAACTGTACAATGTCGTATGACAGTTTCCATTGAACTTTTCACTTTAGGTGGCTATCTTTTAAAGAAGATCCTGTTGTAAGAAATAGTTGAGGGCTTTATCCTTAGTTTCAGTGTACCCTGTGAATACTTTGTTATTCAAGTAATCCACTTCTGAAGAGCTTTTGCAATTGTTTTGCATCGTTATTTTAGTTTACCTTTGCAACTTGTGGCAACCACAGAAAGACCAACAGGAGAGGCACTAATGTTAAACAGAGGATTTAGTGGGGTGCAGGGAAGACTAATTGTATATCTCTTTATTCATTAACAAATGTTTTAACATTGCAACAACTTTTATTTTTCTAAAACTTTCCCCAAATATGGGACTCTGATGAAGAATACTGAGATAATAAAGACCCACTATACTCAGTTACTGTGGGCATATTTATATATTGATAAAGGCACAGAATAGCATCTACAAGGAAATCTACCAATCATATATGTATGGACACTAATGAGGTAAACATCTGTCAGTTTAGTTAGTTGATTCATTTATTTCCTCATTATGAGTCTTATTTTCCTGCATCTTTGCATGTCTGGTAAATTTTGATTGTGTTTCAAGACACCGTGATTTTGCCTTGTTGGATACTGGATATTTTTGTATTCCTAAAATATTACAAAGCTTTATTCTGGGATGCCATTAAGTTATGGAAATAGTTTTATTACTTTGGATGTTCCTTTTAAGATTGGTTTGGAAGGACTAGAGCAGTGCCCAGTCTAGGGATGATTATTCCTCACTACTAAGGCAAGACTTTTCTGTATACCCTACCTAATACTACATGCTTTCCTTCTCTGACTGGTAGAAACAGGTACATTTCTCAGCCCTGTGTGTACACGGGACACTTCTACCCCTAATTATTTTAAGTTTTTCTTTCCCCTGATTTAGTAGTTTTGTCATATGCTGATCAGTACTCAACTGAATACTTGGGTGGAATTCTTTGCAGATCTTTGGAGCTCTCTCCTCTCTAGTGTTCTGTCCTGCCATCTCTAGCCACCTTGGTCTCCCAGTACACTTAGCTTTCTCCTCAAATTGGTGAGTTTACTGGACTTTGCCTGATTTCCACTCCTACACTCCCATACATGCACCATGGCCAGGAAACCTGCAGGCAGTAGCTGGATTTATCATATGGTTCTCCTTATTTGTTTCTTATCTCCCAGAGATCTGTGCCCTTCATTGCCTGATGTTCAGGAGTTCATTTATTTTATTTTTCCTTTTTATTGTTACTGTTTCAGGCGGGAGGTTAAATCCTGCCCCTCTTATTCCTTCTTAGCTGAAAATGGAATTCCTCTGTTTGTTTTAAAGAGAAGAAAAGGAAGAAGATATATATATACACACACACACACATATACACACACATATCTTCTATATCTTCTATATATATGTGTGTGTGTATAGATACATATATAGATACCCCCCATACGCACATATGTGAATATGTGTGCATATTTTAAATCTGTGTTCCAAAGGGGGGCTTTGTTTTCATCTCAGAGTGTTAGGTCTATTCCAATGGTCCCACTAAAACTGCTTAAATTGGCTACTAACGATTCTGCTGTGGCTGCCACAAGCACCTATTGTTCAGGAACCAACTTTTGTGACCTTTTTCTCTCTGTGAACTTGATGACTGTTTTATGAAGCTCCCAAGAGAAGAACCTGGATCTCTCTTAGAGTGGTGAACAACTTTCTCTGGGATGTACTGGAAGAGAATCTCTGGTACCACTAAGCATCACGCAAAAATGCCATGACTCTTATCTCCCAAAAGACCCCGAGCAACTCTCCCATAGAGGCGCAAACATTTTTGTACACTCTAAGGTCAAGACTTTCCTACTGTCCGTTACTTCTAGCATCATTATCAAAGAATTGGTCTAGAGACTGCATTTTCAGATGACATATCTTGCCCCTCCATCCTTTTCCACCTTTCCTCACCAGGGTTCCTCACTGTGCTTAAATAATAGAATGTATATATTTCAAATATCTTTTGTTCATTTTATGTAAAATGTTATTTCCCATATCTGCGATATTTTCTTGATGAATAATGTAAAATAAGATTTTCCCAGATGAAATGGAGATTATTACTCTGTTGAAAATTTATACTGGTTATGATCATATTTCACATAAGGCAATGTTTTATTGCTCTCCAATAATAAGGGAACAAATTTCTATGTGAAATACATAAACTCACTTTTAATAATGTAATTGTAAAGGTTAACTGTTCCTGTTTGTCCCTTACTTCTCATCTTTGGTTTCTTTCTTTCTTTCAGCCCCCTATTTTTCTTTTGCGTTTGAAAATGTTTTACTTCACTTGTGTCATCCTGTCCCCTTTAGCCCTTCAATATATGTAGATACCTCTGGAGTGCCTTTGAATCTGCTTGGCATCTTTACAAAAAGTGGTAGTATAAGTTGAAGAGTTTAGCTTTCCTTTGTCCTAATCCATTAATAATTGCCTAATAGGCCCACAAAATTGAATCCTGGGAGATGCGATAGCATATTCTTATTTATCTGTAAATAAATAAATCTACTTAGAAGATTTAATCTTAGAATCCTTTAAGAAATGGGCCCAAATGTCATTGACTTCCAACTGAGAAGTCAATTTTTTCAATGTAGGAAAATAACGCACCATTTTTCATGAGAAAAATCTTTATCAGTTTTCGATTTTTAAGAATATTATCATTAATATCAATTTAAAGTACACGTAATGTCAGATTGTACAGATCAAACAAGAAGAGTCATTCTTAGGTTCATGTTATATAAGCTTTTAGATGATGTAGGAGTGTGTGGTGGTGGTAGTGGTGGTGTGTGTGTTGTATATTGGTTACATGAGGAATACAATGATTATAAGAAGATGCCTTTCTTTTTTCATAGATAAATGGATCCATGGATGGATGCATTGGAAAAGAACATAAATTATGTCTGCACTAAAGGCAGTACAAAGAAAATTTCTTATAGATATACATAAAGCCAGAAATGTATCAAATATACTTTTGACCACAATCTATACTATTGATTGAAATCATAAAATCTTACTTTTGTGAAATTAGAATAAGGAAAGTAAGTAGCCAGAGACCAAGTCTGACAAATAGTGAATCTATTAACAGTGATGGATAAAAGTATGGATTCTGGAAATAATTTTAAAAAGAATTCTTTAAGATCTGGCTAAGTGTCAAAATAAATTTGAAATTGGGAAAATGAGAAATCAAAGAAGATTCTAAAATCATATTTTAGAGTCTTGTATTAGACAGAAAGAAGAATGATGAGGAGGAAAGTTATGGGAAATGTGTAAAGTTCAATTTCCCACAGAATCTTGGCAAGACCCTGGGAAAGAGAATAACCTCCTTTCATGAAGATATTTAAATCAAAAGAACGTATTTATCTGAATTGGTTTGAAAGCAATTCTACCTAGAGCTACAAAAGGTGAACTGGAAAATATTTTACAATATTTTAAATTACAGAAGCCTAAGCCACAAGTCAAAGGCGAACATCTCTTTTTGTTTATTTTTTATTCAACAAGAACTTGCTAAGTGCTTAAAATGTTTTAAATAAGCTGATGTGTTCAGTACTGAATCTAAAAGGGAGGTGGCTCATGAAGTAAGAAACTTCCTTTCCTCTATAAATACAACACTATAGAAGCAACTGTATTAATACAGGTTTCGGTTTAGGCCAAGAACAGTGAGCTAATTTTCTATCCTTTTCACTACAGAGATGGCACGGCTGGCAGAGACTGGTTCATCAGGTTTAAGAAAAGAACTATTTCCATAATATAAAAGTACAAGGTGAAGCAGCAAGTGCTGATGTACAAGCTGCAGCAAGTTATCCAGAAGATCTAGCTAAGATCACTGATGAAGATGGCTACAGTAAAACAACAGAGACAATGGAAGCAATTTTCAAGGGAGACAAAAAACATCCAGATGACTAAGATGTATCTAGGACTTTCATAGCTAGTGAGGAGAAGTCAATGTCTGGCTTCAAAGCTTCAAAGTACAGGCTGACTCTCTTATTAGGGGCTAATGCAACTGGTAACTTTAAGTTGGCTCATTTACCACATCAAACATCCAAAGGCCCTTAAAAATTATGCGAAATCTACTCTGCTTGTGCTCTACAAATGGAACAGCAGAGCCTGAATGACAGCACATCTGCTTACAGCATGTTTTACTGAATATTTTAAACCCACTGTTGAGACCTACTGTTTAGAAAAAAAGATTATTTTCAAAAATCACTGCTCATTGACAATGCAGCTGGTCACCTAAAAGCTCTGGTGGAGATAAATAAGAAGGTTAATCCTATTTTCATGCCTGCTATCACAACATTCATTCTGTAGCCTATGGATCAAGGAGTAATTCTTGACATTCAAGTCTTATTATTTAAGAAATAAATTTCATAAGGCTATAGATGTTATAGATAATGATTTCTCTGATGGATATGGGCAAAGAAAATGGAAAACCTTCTGAAAACGATTAATTATTCTAGATGCCATTAAGAACCTTCATGATTCAGGGCAGGTGGTAAAAATGTCAATATTAACAGGAGTTTGGAAGAGATTGTTTCCAACTCTCATGCATGACTTTGAGGGGTTTGAGACTTCAGTGGAGGAAATCAATGGAGATGTAGTGGAAACAGCAAGAGAACTAGAATTTAAAATAGAGCCTGAAGATGTAACTGAATTGCTACAATCTCATCACAAAACTAGAACAAATGAGGAGTTGCTTCTTATGAATGAACAAAACAAAGTAGTTTTTTGAGTTTGAATCTACTCCTGGTGAAGCTGCTGGGAACATTATTGAAATGACAGCAATTGATCTAAAATATTAAATAAACTTAGTTGATAAAGCAGTGGCAAGGCTTAAGAAGACACTCCAATTTTGAAAGAAGTTCTGTTGTGAGTAATAGCATCACATACTATGCAGAAATCTTTTGTGAAAGGAAGGGTCAATTGATGTGGGAAACTTTACTGTTGCCTTATTCTAAGAAATTTCCCCCACCACCTGACCCTTCAGCAACCCGCATCCTGATCAGTCAGTCAGCAGCCATCTATATGGAGGCAAGACTCTCCACCAGCAAATAGATTACAACTCACTGAAGGCTCATATTTTCCTTAGCATTTTTTAACAATAAACTTTTTATTTTAAAATTAAGGTATGTACACTGTTTTTAGACATAATTCTATTGCATACTTTGTAGACTACAATATAGTGTAAATATAAGTTGTATATGCACTGGGAAACAAAAACAATTTGTGTGACTTGCCTTATTGTAATATTTGCTTTATTGCTGTGGTCTGGAACCAAACACACAATATCTCTGAGGTGTGCCTGTAACTGGTTCACAGTTCATTAAGGACACTGGTGGAATCATTAGAAATTCTAAGCAACAAATCTAATGAGGCACAGAGAAAGAGATTAAATTAAAGTCTGTAAAATTGCAATGGCTATAGATTTTAATTCACTATAGAATGAGGTGGTCTATTTCTAAGAAGCCTATTTAACCCTACTATTTTACTCTCCCTAAAACAAAAGAGAATAATCACTCAAAAGAGCAATCATTGGTGCACAGGCAAACATGGTAAAATAGAATATAATCCCGTTTATGTGTGTGCATTTCTGTGTTTATGTATGTGTAGATTAGAAAGCAGACAAGAGACATAAAGCTTGTTTTAAGATTGCTATCTTAATCACTGAAATTTTAGGCTGAAGGTTAGTTTCCAAATGTGTTTAAATTATTCAGTGGAAGTTCTGATAAAAAGAATTATGTAGTCAAAAGAAGTTCCTGCTACTTATATTAAAATGCTTGTTATGCTTCTCTATGTTTTTTGCAGGAGCATTTTTGGAGTCCTGGTAAAATGTCTATATAAGGGTAACAAACTATCACCATTGTGTAAATATTTGTTTCAAAACTGTGAAGAAATTATAATGAGAGAGCAGGAAAGTAAAATAAACAGAATAAATAAGATCACATGAAAATCAGATATAGTCTGCCACCATGAATGAAATTTGTATTCAATGCCTCCCTAATCACCATGATTAAAATGATAATATACACAGAAAGTTTTGAAAATGTATTACATATGCTCAGGAATTTATAACTTAGCTAATATAAAATTATTCATTTTTCAATAAAAACCTAAGGAAATTTTTTATTAATATCATCTTTCTTCTTTGTTGTGCATATGCATTATCACAAATTGGAAATTTTGAAAAGATGCGTTTTTCCCTTAGAAGGAGCACTGCCACTTCTAAGTGGCATCAACTACCTCATTTGTAATGAAATATTGATAGAATTAATATTGGAGAAGCCCAATAATACTGATTATTATAAAAAGCAGAATGATACTATATCCTCAAGACATACACACCTGCATGCCACTGTACATTCGACTAAAACAACTAGCAGTAGTAGTGGTAGATCTCCTAATAAGATGGTAGCTGGCTCAGGGTGTTTTGATCAACATATCTGCATTTTTATCATACAATAATATAGTTCCATATGCCCAGTATTTGATTCTACGCCTCAGTCTTCAGAGTAGAAGTTCCCTAGGCTTCCTTTTTTGCATACAGAAGGTGGATTTCCAATAGAAAATTTGAAAAAGTAACTACTGTGCTTTAATTTATCAAGGGAATTAATTACATATTCCCTGCATCTTGCCATCAATTCTCTCACTTCCCACTTCCATTATACCATTCAGAGATGGCCTTAAAAGCAGTTGTGGTCTGCCATCAGGTGATTTCTAGAAGGGTAAATGTTGTTAACAATAATAGCTAATATTGCTTTAGTAATTTCTATCTGCCAAACACTTCTCTAAGTGTTTCAGCCATTTTTATTAACCACATTTTCAGAAGAAACAGAAGCTTAGAAAGATTGAGTACTTTATTCAAAATTACAGAGTTATTAAGGGTGGAGCTAGAATTCAAACCTCCTATGTGTCCTACTCAAGAAAACAAGTATTTAATCACTCTTACACTGCTTGCAATTCAAAAGTAACTACAGAAATACTGGTTATGTGCCAATTTCTGATGTCTTGAGGCTAGATAGGAAAAACTGAGGATGACTCAGAAAATTCTAGAATCACAGACAGCATATGGTTCATTGAGCATATGCTGATGGCACTTAGTTTCAGTCCCAGTCTTGTCTTTAATATATGTCTGTGTCAAATGAGGCAGCAAGATATTCTCGGGCCACTCTAGACATTTAGATCACTGATGTTCTCTCTTTTGTCTATGTATTTGGAATATCTGTTACTGATGCAAGTTTAAGATCTTCATCAGTCACTTGCCTATCTTTTTGTGAAGATTTTATCAACTATTTGTTCATACGCTTTTTCCTGTTTCCAACAGCTTTGAGGTATATTTGATATACAAAGAACTGAGCATATTTAATGTGTACAATTTGATGACTTTGAACATATTTAAACACCCATGATACCAATACCACAATCAACATAACAGACATATTCAACACCTCTTAAAGTTTCCTTGTGTCCCTCTTTGTTTTTGTTTTTGTGGTAAGAACACTTCTTAACAGATTTTGAAGTGCACAATACGTTATTGCTAATTATAGGCACTACGTTGTACAGCAGATCTCTAGAACTTACTCATCTAGCAAAACTAAAACTTTGTACCAATTAAACAACTCCCTACTTCCCTCACCCCCTTCCCCTGGCAACCACTATTATATTCTCTGCATCTATGATTTTAACTATTAAATAACTTCTCCAAGTGGAATCATGCAATATTTGTCCTTCTGGGGTTTATTTTATGTAGCACAATGGCCTCCAGTTTTATCCATGTTGTCACAAATGGCAGTATTTCCTTCTTTTTAAAGCTGAATAATATTCCATTATATATTATATATTGTAATATTATATATAGGAATATTATATATTATATATAATGAAATATAGAATATATAATGAAATATATAATGAAATATTGTATATTATATATAATGGATTATATATAATGAAATATATATTGTATATAATGAAATATTGTATATTATATATAATGGAATATTATATATGTAACAAAATATTGTATATTATATATAATGGAATATTATATATGTAACAAAATATTGTATATTATAACAGAATAGTATATATATTTTGTATAATGGAATATATAATTAATCATACACCATACATTATTCATACATTCATCCAGACACTTGGTTGTTTCCGTATCTTGTCTAATATGAATAATGCTTCAATGAACATGGGAGTACAGATATCTCTTTGAGATTATTATTTCAATTATTTTGAATATATACCCAGAAGTAATAGTGCTGGATCATATGATAATTCCATTTATAATTTTTTGAGGAACATCCATGCTGTTTTCCATAGCTGCTGTACTATTTTATACTCCCACCAACAGTGTACAATGATTCCAGTTTATCCAGATCCTCACCAACACTTCCTTTTTAATAATAGCCAACCTAACAGGTGTGAGTTGATATTTTATTGTAGTTTTGATTTGAATTTTCCTGTCAATTAATGATTTTGAGTACATTTCTATATACCTTGTTGGTCATTTGTATGTCTTCTTGGAGAAATTTCTGTTCAAGTTCTTTGCCCATTTTCAATTGGGTTATTTATATGTTTATTTGCTATAAATTTGTAGGAGTTCCTTATACATTTTTGAAATTAGCCCCTTATCAGGTGTATAGCTTGCACATATTTTCTCCCATTCTGTAGGTTGTCTTTTTATTCTCTTGATTATATCATTTGGGGTGCAAAATATTTTTGTTTGATGTAGTACCATGATATGGTTTGGCCCTGTGTCCCCACTCAAATCTTATCTTGAATTGTACTCCCATAATTCCCATGTGTTGAGGGAGGAAACCGGTGGGAGATAATTGAATCATGCGGGCAGTTTTCCCCATACTATTCTCATGGTAGTGAATAAGTCTCATGAGATCTGATGGTTTTATTAGGGGTTTCCGCTTTTGCATCTTCCTTATTCTCTCTTTGCCTGTTGCCATACATGTAAGACAGGACTTGCTCCTCCTTGCCTTCTGCCATGATTGTGAGGCTTCTCCAGCCAAGTAGAACAGTAAGTCCAATTAAACCTCTTTCTTTTATAAATTGCCCAGTCTCACGTATGTCTTTACTAGCAGTGTGAAAAAGGACTAATTCATACCACTTGTCTATTTTTTCTTTTATTGTCTAAGCTTTTGTTGTCATATCCAAGAAATCATTGCAGAGACCAATATCCAGAAGATATTCCCCTATGTTTTCTTCTTGGGGTTTTAGGTTTCAGGTCCTACATTTAAGTCGTTAGTCCATTTTGAGTTGGTTTTTATGTATGGTGTAATACAGGGGTCTGATTTTATTCTTACATATGTGAATATTCAGTTGTCCTAACACTATTTGTTGAGGAGTGCCCTTTTTTTCATTGTGTGTTCTTGGAACTCTTGTCAAAAATCAGTTGGCCATATATGTATGGATTTATTTCTGTCCCTTGGTCCATATCTCCACCTTCATGCCAGTACCATACTGTTTTAATTATTGTAGCTTGTAATATATTTTGATGTCAGGAACTGTGATGCCTCCAAGTTTGTTCTTTCTGAAGATCACTTTGTTTATTCTGGGTCATTTGTGGCTCCATATGAATTGTAGGATTGATTTTCTCTTTATGCATAAAACATGCTATTTTAATTTTGATGGAGATGGCACCGACTCTGCAGGTTACTTTGGGTAGTACAGACATTTAACTTAAGTCTTCCAATGCATAAATACAGGATGTCTGTCATTTATTTGTGTATCCTTTAGTTTCTTTAATCAATGTTTTGTAGTTTTTAGTGTATACACCTTTCACTTCATTGGTTAAGTTTATTCCTAACCATTTTATTATTTTTGATGCTATTGTAAATGGGATTGTTTTATAATTTTTGAGAGTTCATTATCAGTGTATAGAAATGCAATGTATTTTTGTATGATGATTTATATCCTGCAATTTTACTGAGTAGGTTATTAATTCTAACAGTTTTTTTTGTGGAGTCTGCTTTGTGAAATCTTTAAAATCTATTGCCTAATGTCTGAGAAGTACAAAAGACTTGGCTTCTGTACATTATAATAAGATCTTTTTTATTTACATAGATATATTCTTTATAGGATATTCTTTATAGGAGTACTAATAGTCAAATTTTACTGTTTAAATTCTATTTAAATAGTTAAATAGAATTTCATATGCTTCAAGAGCTTTGGTGAAGATGTTGAGATATGGAATAAATATCTCAATCAATTGTTATCCACTTTTTAACCTGCATCTGAATAAATGTAGCTGCTCTTAGTCATCTCTGTTGCCATCCTCACAGGTTCTATATAGCAATCAGGTGTGGCTAGTCAAAGTAGATTCAATTATACACCTATAGAATGTTTTTACTTATAGCTCAGAAATGTCAACACAGATATATTTTGAATTCTATACAGTAGAATTATAGTATGTTAGAAAACTTCCTTAAACTTGAGCAACTCTGAAAGCTCTGAAAACCTTCTTACCCTGCATCCCTCATAGATTGTAAATGGTACATAGATGTCCGTGAGAAAACTCAATTTTATTTTTCAGAAAATTTTATTTTATTTCTGAAAAATAAAATTTTCTCCATTTTATTTTTCACCATGATATGCTTGTTAAAAGTCCATTTCCAAGGCCAGAAAGTCTGTTGCTATTTTCCAGGTGTTCTGAAGAGGGACTTTATTCATGGTTTCTGTGTTGCTAAAACTTAATCACATAATCTCCTACCAAGTCCTGAGATGGCACAAAGTAAATAATGCTTTACTGAATAACAAGGGGAAAGTTAATGAAAAGGTTAGGGAGGGGAAAGAAAAAGAGCAGGACCCCACAGAGGAAAAAACAGAGTTGGATTTCTTCCATTTAGTCTGATATATCATGAAAACTAATGATATAACTCTCATGAACTGCATGCAAATCAGGGCATTAATCTCTAGCAAAATGGCTTATGTTATAGGAACCCACAAACAGATTTCCTTCAACTGCAGTAAATCAAACATGGTGGGTAGTTTCCGTTTGACTGATGAGTACACATGTCACTGGCGGGAGGGCAGTGACATATGGAAGAGCAATAAATATTTTTTTCTGACACTTCAGCAGCCCTTGCTCAATGACACTAAAGGAAGATAGAAGACTTCAGGAGAAAATGCAAGCCTGTCTCTATCAGCTGTCGTACCACTGCCGAGGCGGCAACTCCGAGGTAATTTCGTGTTCTTTGGTGTAGCTTGCACATTTAGTCAAACAAATGAGTAGTCTGAAAGCAAAGAATCGATAGTTCTCTCAGAACAGTGCTTGCATTTTCCTTCTAATTATGGCATTCTCTCAATAACTTAGATGTCCTTTAATGACAGTGATATTGGGCATCTTTAGATTCTATGACACAGTGCCCAACCAAAGTTTGTTAAAGCCTTTATTCTTTGTCCCCCTAAACAATAAAATCATAAAGACAGAAAGTGTCTTTATAATTTCCCATTTTCAATGGGAAAAAATCAGGGACAAATGTGTTAAAATATATTACACACGACGCATTTTACATATTATATTATAATCCATGTCCAAGAGATTTTGAGGTATTTGGTTCCAAAATGCCTTTTACTAATTTTTTCAACTATCTCAGAATTTTCCCAACCTCCTCAAATGTTATGATTTTGGCACTGATTAAGCATGTTTATTAATTGCTACCATAATTCCCTCTAATAGGCAAAATTGAACTGTATTAAAATATAAACCTGAGTTGTTTCCAATTTGACACATGTGGCTTCTAATTCCTTTTGAACACCTACTGTCAGGTACCAGAAGACACCCTAAATCTCAAGTGCTGAGCTGACTCAACTCATGGTTGACCAAATGCATTTCAAAATGGACCTCTAACAATTCCGGTGCCAGGAACCAAGTATAGTGAAGTATAAATAACTCACGGGATTCAACCAGATTCTGTGAGCCAGTACTGGGAACGCAGAGTCCTGAGTTTCCCACAGGGGACTGATCCAACCAGAGAGCCAACCATTTTCAGGGCTGCCAAGCAAATCACACAAAGAGATGTATGTGGCAATTAATAGCAATAGGAGACAGGCAAAGTATACATTTTGAGATCCAAAGAAAATAAGCTGGAGAGGTGTGGATACCACATCATGGTAAAAGCATTGTAAGGCTCTTTGGTCATGTTACTAGGAGCTGTGTTTGCTTTTTGAATGCCCTTATTCCAATTTCCTGATTGTACATTAAGGGAAATTAACAAATCTGTCTTGGCCTCATATTCATTCAAAATTTCATACTTAAAATGTAGGAATATTATGGAACAGAAAAAGAGGTCAGAAATTTGGAGGAGTTACAATTTTCTTCTACCACTAATTATCTTTATGACATTGGGCAAATCACTTATTATTTGTATTTATTTATGACGTGTTTTTGTTGTGCTAAATGAAGCCTAGGGTAGTTCTACCTTTCAAATTCTGACATTTTAATTCTACTTATTATTGAAGAGATATATTTACAATCATATCTTTCTATTTAGCTGTTGTGTTATAATCACAATTTATAATGAATCATTCTTGCTCATAAGTTATGTTATGCATTGTCAATTTTACAAAATATATTTCAAGATTTAAAGTTTTCATGAATTGCAAGTGTCAATATACCTAATATATAATGTAGTTTTCTTCAATATACCTAATATATAAACATTACAAAGCTAAAAATTAAAAAATATATAAAAGCTAAAACATTTCACAGAACAGATAAAAGTAGAGAGATTACTATTCACTATATTAAAAGTTAATTTTTTCATCAATTAATTCAACAACTATTCATTGAACAAGTACCATGAGCCAGATCCTGTATTAAGGGGCTTGGGATAAGGAAGATGGGACTTGAATAAGGAAGATAAGGACTTTATCTTCATAGACCCCGCATGTTGGGGGGAATTAAAATCAGCTAGGGAATATTTATATTGTCATTTATAAATGTCCTGGGCAGTGTAGTCCCTGTCCTAATGAAACACAGTTTAGCTGGAAGAAACATCGTTTAGCTGCAAAACAAGTGGTTACATGAATACTTTCACTCATACTTTGACAGGTATTACAAAGAAGTGCAAGGAACAGAGGGAACATAAAACATTGCAAATGAACCTGCTATGGGGATCAAAGGATGCTTTTCCAAGAAAGTGACTTTATCCTATAAGATAAAGGAGGGAATTTTGTTTCTTAAAAGTGAGAAAAGCAAATGGAGGAGGGAGGAAAAGAAGAGTGTTTCTGGTGTGGAGCATGTGCAGAAGCCTGAGACAGAATGGATTTTGGAACACTGGAGGAAATTAAAGGCCACTGAGTATCATTCGTGCACAGTAATTGAGAGGTAGAATTGCAAACCAACACACTGGGGAGATGGACAGTGATCATATCAGCTAAGGCCTGGTTGCCAATTTTCTCATTTCTTTGATTTTAAAATAACAAATACATTTTCAATACAATTCTACCCATTTAAAATATTGTATAAAAATTGTTTGTATCTCTTTTGTAAAGTGAGAAAAACAATATGTAAACCTGTGATTATCAAAATGTTTGAAATATTGATGTTAACCTGCCCCTGAGTATATATGCCATATCATTTTTATGTGTGTCTGTGTGCATATGTGCATTCTATTACTGAAAATTTCAGAATTGTATAAGCTCTTTCTCAAGGGACATATACGTCTCCTATAATACTCAAAATAAAAAATTAGTTTGCTGGCAAAACATTTTAAAATATTATCTGGTTAGTTATGATACTGCTGGGAAAGTGACATAAATTGTAAGGGCAACATTAATTTTCTAGGGCAGTTCCAAACATTATATACTTAGTTCATGTGCTACAGAGTAAAGAAAAAATTCTGGGGTTCCCAGCCCAGATTCTGACTCAAACATTTTATTTTTCCTCATGCAGAGGCTTAATCAGGCCAATTGAACACAATAAAGAATTCAATCTTACATTTACAAGTAATATTGAATAATTATGCATAGACATAAGGGAAATAAATTATCCTCTCTAGACATTGTATCATGAAGATATATACCCTTTATATCAATAAACTATTTGTAGAATTTACTCTGAAACTTAGATATTCCAAAGCTTAAGAGAAGCTCTTAGAAAGGACACCAACACAGCTAGATTCATTGATGGGGACTGGAATAAGAAACAAAGCAATGCTCTTAGTGGCAGATGCCTCTAGATCATTCTGTTTTCTAGCAAGCCCTGAAAACTTAGCTGCTCTGACATGAATCACACCCATTCCTTACATTAAGTACAAGCTAGGAACATGCAGTCAGAAATTGATGAGGGAAACAGTGCGCTTTGAGTGTAAACATTTCTTTTTGAGGGTTTTAAATTTCCTATTTCAGTTCCATTAAGTCTAGCTAATTTCCACTTCTTTTCTTTCAGTTTTTTTCTGATACATCCCTCTATCAAACATTGATAAACGTGTGAAGTAAATACATGTATTAGTTTATTTTTGTGTAATATAATGTCACATTGTGTAAACTATGGGTTCAAATTACAATTCTGCATCTGACACCATTTTTGTTTGGTTTTTTTTTTTTTGTTTGTTTTTGTTTTTTTTTTGAGACGGAGTCTCGCTCTGTCACCCAGGCTTCATTTGTTATTTTTATTTTTCAGAATCTGGGGCAGAAAGTTCAGGCTTAAAAAAATAGCAGTTACACTCAATCTACCACATATTTTAGATTCAGTCTGTAAATTCAGGGAATAGTGTTTTTGTTTTTATTTTTTTCTTTTTATTCTTTAATCTCAGAAGATTAAAGAAGAAAATATAAAACTCAATTTAGATCAACTTTATAACATGTTAAAATTGAAGTTTAAATCAAGAACCAATGCACAATGAATATTACATTTCAAAGTCAGATTACTACATGCAGAAATTATAGGCCAGATGTAGTACCCTATGACTATAATCCCAGCACTTTGGGAAGTCAAGACAGGAGGATTGCTTGAGGCCAAAAGTTCAAGACAAACCTGGGCAACAGTGTGAAACCCCATCTCTACAAAATTTAAAAAATTATTTGGGTATGGTGGTGCACACCTGTAGTCCTAGCCACTCGGGAGGCTGAGGCAGGAGGATCACTTGAGCCAAAGAGCTCCAGCCTGGGTGACATAGCCAGACTCTCTCTCTGTCTCTCGCTCTTTCTCTATCTATCATCTATCTATCTATCTATCTATCTATCTATCTATCTATCTATCTATCTATCTCTATCTCTATCTCTCTCTCTCTCTCCCCCTCCTTCCCTACTTACTTATATGTGTGTGTGTGAAAATATATGTGTGTGTGTATAGATATATGTATATATAAGAAATATTTTTTAACTTTTGGATGCACATCGAAATAACCCAAGGAGCTCAGGAAAATACTGATACCTCAGTTAGTTCTATCTCGAGGAATTATTACATTTGGCTGATGTAGCCTGGGAATTGGGATTTTTAAAAAGCTCCCTGTATTAGGGTTCTCCAAAGAAATATAATGAATAGGGGAAAGAGAGTAAGAGAGAGACAGAGAAATAGGTAGATGAAAGGAGATTTATCAGGGAAATTGGCTCACAGAATTATGGAGTCTGGGAAGTCCCAGACCATCTGCATGCTGCAAAC
Source organism: Macaca mulatta (assembly GCF_049350105.2). Classification (NCBI taxonomy): domain Eukaryota; kingdom Metazoa; phylum Chordata; class Mammalia; order Primates; family Cercopithecidae; genus Macaca; species Macaca mulatta. Next base: position 25,643,632 of record NC_133426.1, on the reverse strand, counting down.
ACTGGGATACCAGTATCACGGCTCAGTCCAAGTCTGAAGGCCTCAGAACCTGGGGGACTGCTGGTGTTAAGTGTTGGAATCCAAAGACTGAAGAGCCTAGACATCCTGTCCAAGGGCAGGAGAAGAGTGTATCTCAGCCCCAGGGGAGAGAGAGGGGGCGGGGGAGGGGGAAGGGGAGGGGAAGAGAAGGGGGGAAAAGGGGGAGGGAGAGGGAAAGAGAATGAGAGAGGGAGAGAAGAAGAGAGGGAGGGAAGGGGAGGAAGAGAGAAGGAGAGAGGAAGAGAGAGGGAGAGAGGGAGAGAGGGAGAGAGGGAGCGAGGGAGAGAGGGAGAGGAGGAGAGAGGGAGAGAGAGAGAGAGCAATTAGCTTTTCTTCTGTTTTTGTCCTTTTCAGGCTTCCAGCTGATTGGATGGTACCTACACACATTCAGGGTGAATCTTCCCCCACTTAGTCCATTTAGACTCACACACCAGTGTCCTCTGAAAACACCCTAACAGACCTACCCAGAAATAATGCTTTACCAGTTCTCTAGGTTTTCCTTAATTTAGTCAAGCTGACACCTAAAATCAGCCATCACAAATCCACCCCTTGTCAACTTTGCACCCTTATGTATCTCCTTAAATCATAATTTCCTGCATACAACCAAAAATGCACTAATTCCTTTCCAGAAAAAAAGATAAAGTCATTGGGTGATGTTTACTCTTCTCCTGATATCCCATAACAAATACTGTAATTTTTTTTTTTTTTTTTTGAGACAGTCTTGCTCTGCCGCCCAGGATGGAGTGCAGTGGCATGGTCTCAGCTCACTGCAACCTCTACCTCCCAGGTTCAAGCGATTTTAGTGCCTCAGTCTCCCAGGTAGCTGGGATTACAGGCCTGCACCACCACCCCCGGCTAATTTTTGTATTTTTAGTAAAGATAGGGTTTTGCCATGTTGGCCAGGCTGGTCTCTAACTCCTGGCCTCAGGTGATCCACCCACCTTGATCTCCCAAAGTGCTAGGATTACAGGTATAAGCCACCATGCCCAGTCTATGACATAAATTTAACAATACTTAAATACTGATATAAAGTCAATAAATTTTATGTTACATGATAAAGAAATGAGAGGAAAGGATGATATGTACTTAATGTTGAAAGCCACCATTTTAGCTAATAGTAATGTTTCAGAGAACGTTAAGAGGATATACTTTCCAAATGACTAACCAATGTAGTTGCTCAATAAATATTTGTTGAATTAAATGAATAACTAATGCCTCAAATCCTAAGGCTAGTGAAATATTAATGTAGGAATTCTGTTTAAACTAGTGAAATAGAGATTTAAGTATCCCTCAGCTGATACTGCTTATGGACTTGCTAGGAATAAAGCCAGCCGTCTTTACAGAGTCTTTCTATAAGAACTATAAGAGCATAGCTAGTTCTTCTGTTATTTATTGAATCACATATAGTGTAGGTTTATTAATGTCTAGATCGGTTATAATTTGATATGTGTAGAAACTTTTGTTAAAGTCTAAAAACAATATTCTTGGATTAAATGTTATCTGGACAGTACAATTTCAAAATAGATTCTACCTATTAAATTTGTAGGTATTGTGTTACAGAAAAGTAAGGAGTATTCTTCTTATACAGGTCACAAAATAACAGTTACAGACCTGAATTTGGGAAATAATTTAGGACTGTTAGAAAGCTCTACCAGCTGAGAGGTTCTAGCAAAATATTAATTAATTAAATTTCCCATGAAGCTTTCTACGATTTACTCTGTACCTGCACCCTTGTGTGTTACCATCACATTCACATTTTAGCACAACCAGAACTTTTTACTTCAACCATTCCTTCCTCTTCTGTACTTAACACCAGTCAATTTGCTTTGCTTCTTGTATTTCCAACAACTTTAAAACTCTAGTCTGAGGGATGCTCTATAGTTTTGGGATTAAAAGCAGACACAATGGCAGCTTATCAACAAGAAAGTTGTGTTGTCCATACATATGGACAATTAACTTTGGGAGTTTAGAGAAGGACTGGGAATAACTGAATATTAATATCTCCCATGTAGCATCATAACTAGAGAGGTTTAGACAGTTGTCCTTTTCTTTAGCCAATAGTGATATAAATTCTTTCAATGGTCCTTCTGCTTGCAATATTATAAATGTCTCATTAATAGGCTCTCAATTTGCAGAGAATTGAATTTTGTTATTTTATTCAAAGAAACAGTTATTTTATGTCATCATCAGTTAATTTCTGCCTGTCAGTAAGGAAACTATTTTCTTAGTTGGTTGATTGAAAAGACTGGGCACATTCTTTAATGACACTGGCTGAAAACCAGTAAAAGACCTCAGTATCACTTCCAATGAGATACATTAATTATTATCCATATTAAGAAACTCCTCAAATTGCATTTCACAAAGTGATTATATTTCTGCTGAGGCTGTTACTCAATACTCTGGAAAAGTAAAAAGCACTGTATTGTAAATTTCTTTGTGTAAACATCACTGTAATATTTAATAATGATTTACTTAAAGTTTCTATCATCTTCATCCACCTCACCATAACTCTCTTTGTTCATAAATAAGTGCAAGTGTAGGGTATATGGCTATTTAACAGCATGTCTTTTTCTCCACCCTGAGTACCCCAAAAGTTTAGGACAGATTCCTAAAATCCAGCAGAGTTAACAAGACTGAGATACAGAAAAGACTAAAGACGTAAGGAAGAACTAGCCTATTGATTTCATTTGTTTCCATCCTATTACAGATTTGGCCTGGCAAAGTTTACAAACTCATGAAACTAAGCTCAATAATGTCCTCAAGGATAGGTATTGTTAAGTACAAGTGTAGTCAACCAATAGAGGAGCAGTTCTATAAGGAGGAGGCAATTACTTTGCAATTAGACAATCCTACTGTCAAATGCTAGCTCTGCTACTTACTAATGGTTTAACTCCTCTAAAGTCGCAAGTTATCATTAGCACAATAGAAAGAAGTTTCTGAGAAAGCTGAGTGGTATTCAGTCAGTTTAGACTGTTATTCAGCAAATATTCATAGATCATTTACTGTATCTCAAGTATAACACAAGGGCTGAGAATATGAAAATGAAAAAGGCAGATTCTGCATTCAAGGGGACTAAGAGGTGACAGGCATACAGACTTATAAACCACTATAACAGAATATGGTAATCACTGTAATTACAGTGTGTGGTGGGTAGAAAGGGGAAGGATGTCCAGAGATGCTTAAAAGAATAAAGGAACTCTCCACAAGGAAGATAGCCTTGGGCTGAGGCTTTGAGGGTTCAAATAAATTATTAGAGATACTATTTTAGGGACGGCATACTTGACAGAAAGAAGACTGATATAAATGACATAAAGATGTAAGATTAGTCTTGGGGAGGAGATTAACAGTCAGAGGATATTAAAGAGCAGTTATAGAAAAGTTGCATTGGTCAGGGAAGTGAGGGCCAAGAATGAAGATACTAGTATATCATGCCAAAGAATCTCCGATTTTATTCTAAAGGTGATGAGATATTTTGTGCAAATCTCAAGAAGAGATTAACTTCTTGCAGAAAATATTTTATTTGAGGAAGATTATTATCAAAAGATTTTTGGAAGATGGATTGGAAATGGGTAAAAATTAAGGGAGAGAGAAGAGTGAAAAGGATATTCAATGGTACAGGTAAGATATAATGAGAGTGCTGGTAGGGCTGGAGACAAGTTCATAGATCAAGACATTAGTCATGGAGTAGAATGAATAAATAAGTGTACACATGGAGTATGGGAGATAGGGAGAGCTAGAGCTAGTTTTAGGTTTGGAACTTGGACAACTGAATGAATGATATTGTTAATTAACCAGATAAGAAATTTCAAAAGAAGCAGGTAGAAATGAGGAGGTGGTGAACTTGATAATAAGCCTCCAGGATATGAGGTGTTTATGACATGTTCATTTGAAAGTGTAAACCATCTGGAAAAGAGCCTGACATATCATAGTCAATAAATTGTAAACCATCTTCATTTTGCACCAAGAAGAATTTTCATTAAGCTATTGAATACATGTAAATTAACTTGAAGAAGAATAACTGATATCCTTTCAGTTTAATAACAAGTTCTTTTCTAGAGATATTGCACATGCTCATCCTTTTGCCTCTACATTTCTGCCTGCCCAGTCTTTCACATGGCCAGTGAAAGACTTCTTTCATCCTTCCAGTCTTGATTTGAACATCTACTAAGTCAGGCTTTTTCTAGTCATGCTAAGCAACAGTCTTTTCCCAACTTAGTATGTATTGTGTATTGCTATTCATAGCCTTCATAGAAAATTTCTCAATTTTCAAATAAATAATTGATATTGACTTATTTTCTTGTTAGATTATCTGCCTTTCCCACCAGATTCTAACCTAAGGTCTACACTGAATAAATGAATTAAGTCCGTACACTCTGCTTTATTCTTAATTATTCAACTTGTAGATATGAAAATTATTTAAGTTATGTGTATTATAAATATATGCAGAACTCACTGTTTTCAGCTTTTGCATATTTTACTCCTAAACATCTCAGAATAAAGCAGGGAAAGAAGAGGAAGTTAAAAAAAAAAAAAAGTAAAATTGTGAAATAGTCTTTTCCACAAGTAATAAGAAATGCCTGAGGTTTTTGCACCATCCCATGGCAAATGTATTGATGATTACAATTCTAACAATAACAAAAAAAGAACCAACAAGGAAATATCCCCAAGAGCAATGAAAGTCAAGAAAATCCTACTCGAGCATCTATTACAGAAAAAACACTGTACCATTTTTCACACGTGATAAAAATGATTTACAGTATCTTTCTTAAATGAATTTACAATTTAGTAATGACGATAAGAAAATTACAAATGACTAAATCACATGGCAGAATGTAAAACAAACGATGAGAGATGTTCAAACACAGCAACATCAGAAACTATAAAAGTCCTTTCCCAAGTCAGCAATGTGCTTTCTTAAAATATAGGACATCATTTCTAAGGTAAGCATAGACAAAGTAAAAATCCTGAGAGCAAGGGATGGAGTCAGGCCATGGGAACGTGATGCTGTCTTTGGAAATGCATGCCACAGAGTGTAATGCAATCATAGGATCAGAAACCACAGAATAAGTTCATGGTTTCAGTGCATATGTGGTAACCATATCTTATCAAATTTTTGTGAGTTTTTAGGCATCTTAGTGAAAGTAGTTTTAGTAAAATGTAACAGGGACTACAGAATACATTTTTAAGGAATTCCATATTCTACCTAGGGGGATGCTAAATTATTGCATATACTACTATGTTCTAATTGTTTTTCCTTCATGTAACTTTTGACTTTCAAATACACATAAAAGACCCATAATGTCTACAGCCTGAGAAATTATATTTGTGATTTTTATACTCATAGTCCTTTTATTGCTTACCTTATCACCTGAGAAATACAAATCAATGGTCAATTCATTTCCTTAATGATGCAGGACCAAACAAAACCCAGGCCAATTGTCCTGGTTGTGAAGTGATGAGACATTTTGTCAAAGTAAATAGGATATGAAGACACTGAATGATACATTAAATAAGGTTTCAATAATAGTCATCTTTATCATTAATTCCACAAATTAATTATTAAATATCTGCTTCTAAAACTTTTCTTCATGTTGAATTTTAATACACCAGAATTTTTATTTAAACATAATGAAGAAATTCTACAGTAAAATTAAAAAATCTTACTTCTTTTGGCCGGGCGCGGTGGCTGACGCCTGTAAATCCTAGCACTTTGGGAGGCTGAGGCGGGCAGATCACGAGGTCAGGAGATAGAGACCATCCTGGCTAACACGGTGAAACCCCATCCCCACTAAAAATACAAAAAATTACCCAGGCATGGTGGTGGGCGCCTATAGTCCCAGCTACTGTGGAGGCTGAGGCAGGAGAATGGCGTGAACCCGGGAGGCGGAGCTTCCAGTGAGCCGAGATTGGGCCACTGCACTCCAGTCTGGGCGACAGTGTGAGACTCAGTCTCAAAAAAATAAATAAATAAAAATAAATCTTCTTTTACCACATAGATCCGGCCAAAATTTACAATAATGCTTATGACTCCCATGACTATTGCTTTTAGATTAAGTTCAATGTCTGTATTCTTCCACATGTGTTAATTTGTGTCTTAACAATTTAATGCAGTCATTTGATAATGAAATAGATCATTTTATTTCTACCATATTCATTATAGTTATTATTTTATCAGTAATATTTCCTTAAGTATATGATTTCATTACAATTTTATGTGAACTGTAAGAACTTACTGGTGTCAATGGCTCCATTCTTTCAATAGATAGTAGCAATGCATTCTCTTTAGCACTCCACTCATCACTTTATCCTTTTATTAACATTATATCAATATTAACTTTTATTAACATTATATGCATTAATTAAAAAGTCCTATGTTACTCCTTAAAAGTCCTTTATTACTGACAAAGGATATAATAGTTGCAAATTACATGAAACTCCGTATTTATTTGTAAAGGGTACAGCATAAAGAAATAATTTTCATAATAAAACGTAATGCACCGTGGGGTTGGGAGGGTGGAGCAAGATGGCAGAACAGAAGGTTGTACCAATTGTCCCTCAATCCCCCTGCAGGAACACCAGATTTAACAACTATCTACACAAAGAAGTCACCTTCATAAGAAACAAAAATCAGGTCAGCAATCAGAGTACCTGGTTTCAACTTCATATTCCTGAAACAAGCACTGGGAAGGGCAGGAAAAAAAGTCTTGAATTGCTAATGCCACCCCTCCCCCAGCCCCATGGCAGTGACTGAGTAATGCAGAGAATCTGTGCATTTGGGATGGGAGAACACAGAAATTCTGAGACTTTGCATTGAACTCAGTGCTGCCCTGTCACAGCAGAAAGAAGAATTGGACTGTATTTAGCTGACACCCACTCATAGATGGAGCATTTGGACCAGCCCTAGCCAAAGGGGAATTGCCCATCCCAGTGGCTGGAACTTAAGTTTCTCTGCAGGCCTCACCACTGCAGGATAAAGTGCTCTGGGGTTCTAGGTGAACTTGAAAGGCAGTCTAGGCCACAAAGACTGCAACTCCTAGGTGAGTTCTAGTACTGAGATGGGCTCAGAGGCAGGGGACACATGAACTGCTGGGACACCAGTGGAGGCAACCAAAGGAGTGCTTGCACCACCCCTTCCCCAATCCCAGGTTGCACAGCTTGCACCTCCAAGAGACTCTTTCCTTCTGCTAGAGGAGAGAAAAGAGAAGATAGAGGACTTTGTTTTGCATCTCAGATACTAGCTTGGCCACAGCAGGATAGGGTACCAGTGAGAGTCATAAGTCCCCCTTTCCAGGCCCTAGGTCCTGCCTGACATTTCTAGACATATCCTGGGCCAGAAGGGAACCTGCTTCCTTGAAGTGAAGGACCCAATCCTGCCAGGACACATCATCTGCTGACTAAAGAGCCCTTGGGCCCTGAATAACCAGCAGAAATACCTAAATAATATGCTATGGGCCTTGGATGAGACTGAGATTTCCTGGTTTCAGGTGAGACTCAGCACAAGATTCCTCCTGCTTGAGAAAAGCAGAGGAAAAAGTAAAGGAGATTTTGTCTTATACCTTAGGTACCAGCTGGGCAGCAGTGGGGTAAGATACCAAATGCTCTCTTGGGGTCCCCAATTCCAGGCATTGGTTCTTAGACAGAATTTCTGGATGTGCACTGGGCCACAAGGGAACCCACTACCCTAAAGAGTGAGTCCCAGGCCAGGCAGAATTTACTGCAAGCTGCCTGAAGAACCCCTGGGCCTGAAAGGAACATCAGCAGTAGCCTGGCAGCACTCCCCGTGGGCTTGTGGTGGTAGCAGCCATGGGATGAGGCTCCTCTGCCTTTGGAAAGGTGAGGAAAGAGTGGGAAGGACTGCGTCTTGTGGTTCGAGCACCAGCTCAGTCACAGTACAATAGAATACCAGGTAGACTTCTAAGGTTTTTGACTCTACTTCCTGGCTCCCAGACAGTACCTCTGGACCTGCCTAGGGCCTGGGGGAACTTGCTCCCCTAAAGGGAGGGACACAAAACTGGCTGGCTTCACCACCTGCTAAGGGCCTTGAAAAAATAAACATAGGCAGTAGCCAGGTAGTGGTTACAGCAGACTATAGGCAAGACCCAGTGCTATGCTGGCTTCAGGACTGACCCAGCACAGTCTCAGTGGTGGTGGCCACAGGGGTGCCTGTGTCACCCTACCACCAGCTCCTGGCAGCTCAGAACAGAGACACAGACTTTTTTTGATTGGGAGAAAGTAAGGGAAGAGAACAAGAGTCTCTGCCTGGTAATCCAGAGAATTCTCCTGGATATGATACAAGACCATCAAGGTGGTACCTCTACAAGTCTGTAAGTGCCAGTGTTATTCAGCTTGGATTCCCCTAATACAAGCTTAAATCACAACACCCACATCCATTCAAATACCTGGAAAGCCTTCCCAAGGATGGGTACAAAAATGCCCAGCCTGAAAAAAACTACAACAAATAACTAAGCAATGGCCAGACAGAGATGAATATCCATAGGTATTAAGATCATCCAGGAAAACATGATCTCACCAAATGAATTAAATAAGTATCAGGGATCATCCTGGAGAAACAGAAATATGTAATCTTTCAGACAGAGAATTCAAAATAGCTGTTTTGAGGAAACTCAAATTCAATGTAACACAGTGAAGGAATTCAGAATTCAATTAGACAAATTTAACAGGGAATGAAATAATAAAAAAGAATCCAACAATTCTGGAGTCAAAAAATGCAATTAGCATGCTGAAAAATGCATCCGAGTATTTTAATAGCAGAATTGATCAAGCAGAAGAAAAAATTAGTCAGCTTGAAGACAGGCTATTTGAAAATACACTGTGAGAGGAGAAAAATGAAAAAGGAATAAAAGAAAACAACGAAACATGGCTACAGGATCTAGAAAATAGCCTCAAAAGGACAAATCTAAGAGTTATTGGCTTTAAAGAGCAGGTAGAGAAAGAAATTGAGGTAGATATTTATTCAAAGGTATAACAACACAGAACTTCTCAAACCTAGAGAAAGATATCAATATCCAAGTACAAGAGGGTTAGAGAACACCAAGCAGATTTAACCCAAAAAACACTACCTCAAGACATTCAATAATCAAAATCCCCAAGATTGAAGACAAAGCAAGGATCCCAAAAGCACCAAGAGGAAAGAAACAAGTAACATACAATGAAACTCCAATACATCTGGCAGCAGACTTTTCTGTGAAAACCTTACAGGCCAGGAGAGAGTGGCATTACATATTTAAATGTGAAGGGAAAACACACACACATACACACACACACATACACACACACACACACACACAAACTTTTGCCCTAGAATAGTAGTATATCTTGCAAAAATATCCTTCAAACATAAAGGAGAAATACATGCTTTCCCAGACAAACAAAAGCTGAGGGATTTCACAAACACTGAACCTGTCCTAGAAGAAATGCTAAAGACAGTACTTCAATCAGAAGGAAAAGGAAGTTAATGAGCAAAAAGAAATTGTCTGAAGGAACAAAATTCATCAGTAATAGGAAATGCACAGAAAAAAACACAGAATATTATAGCAATGTAACTGTGGTGTGTAAACTACTATTATCGTAAGTAGAAAGACTAAAAGATGAACCAATCAAAAATAATAACTACAACAACTTTTCAATACACAGACAGTACAATAAGATGAATAGAAACAACAAAATGTTAAAAGGTGGGGGGAATGAAGTCAAGGCATAGAGTCTTCATCGGTTTTCATTTTGCTTGCTTGTTTATGAAAACAGTGGTAAGTTGTTATCAGCTTAAAATAATGGGTTATAAGATAGTATTTACAAACCTCACAGTAACTTCAAATAAAAAGTACAATGGATACACAAAAATAAAAAGCAAGAAATTAAATCATACTACCAGAGAAAATTACCTTCACTAAAATAAAGACAGGGAGGAAGGAAATAAGAGAAGACCTGAAAAAAAAATAACAAAATAAGAGGAGTAAGTCATTACTTATCAATAATAACATTAAATGTGAATGAACTAAACTCTCCCATAAAAAGACATAAGAGTGAACTAATTTACACTCCCACCAATAGTGTAAAACCGTTCCTATTTCTACACATCCTCTCCAGCACCTGTTGTTTCCTGACTTTTTAATGATTGCCATTCTGACTGATGTGAGATAGTATCTCATTGTGGTTTTGATTTGCATTTATCTAATGACCAGTGATGATGAGCTTTTTTTCATGTTTGTTGGTCACATATCTTCTTTTGAGAAGTGTCTGTTCATATCCTTCACCCACTTTTTGATGGGGTTTTTTTTTTTTTTTTTTGTAAATTTAAGTTCCTTGTAGATTCGGGGTATTAGCTCTTTGTCAGGTGGATAGATTGCAAAATTTTTCTCCCATTCTATACACTGCCTGCCATTGTGGAAGACAGCATGGTGATTCCTCAAGGATCGAGAGCCAAAAATACCAACCAGCAATCCTATTGCTGGGTATCTATCCAAAGGACTATAAATCTTTCTACTATAAAGACACATGAACACATATGTTTACTGTAGCACTATTCACAACAGCAAAGACTTAGAACCAACCCAAATGTTCATCAATGAAAGACTGGATAAAGAAAATGTGGCACATATACACCATGGAATACTATGCAGCTATAAAAAAGGATGAGTTAATGTCCTTTGCAGAGACATGGATGAAGCTGGAAACCATCATTCTCAGCAAAATATCACAGGGACAGAAAACCAAACACCGCATGTTCTCACTCATAAGTGGGAGTTGAACAATGAGAGCACATGGACACAGGGAGGGGAACATCACACACCAGGGACTTTTGGTGGGTGGGGGGGAGGGGTTGGGGAGGGATAGCATTAGGAGAAATACCAAATGTAGATGACGGGTTGATGGGTACAGCAAACCACCATGGGACACGTATACCTATGTAACAAAACTGCACATTCTGCATATGTAACCCAGAACTTAAAGTAAAATTAAAAAAAAAAAAAAAAAAGACAGAGTGCCTGCATGAATTAAAAAAAAAAAAAAAAAAAAAAAAAAGACCCAATGATCTGTTGCCTACAAAAAACACCAAGAAACACACTTCACCTATAAAGATACACATAGACTGAAAATAAAGGGATAGAAAAGGATATTTTATGCCATTGGAAACCAATAAAGAGCAAGAGTCACTATACTTATATCAGACAAAACGTATTTCAAAACAAAAACTACAAGAAAAGACAAAGAAGGTCACTATATAATGATAAAAGGGTCAATTCAGCAAAAGGATACAAAAATTGTAACTATATATGCACCCAACATTGTAGCACCCAGATATATAAAGCAAATATTATTAGAGCTAAAGGAAGCAATAGACCACAACGCATTAATAGCTGGAGACTAGAGCACCTCACTTTCAGCACTGGACCGATCTTACAGACAAAAAGTTAACAAAGAAACATTAGACTTCATCTGCACCATAGAACAAACGTACCTAATAGATATTTACAGAATATTTCATCCAACGGTTGCAGAATACAATTCCTTTCCTTGCATATGGATTATTTTCAAGGATAGGCCATATGTAAAGTCACAAAACAGGTCTTAAAGCTTTAAAAAAAAAAAAAAACCCAAGTAATATCCAGTATCTTCTCTGACCACAATGGATAAAAACCAAAAATAACAAGAAGAACTTTGGAAACTATACAAGTGCATGGAAATTTTAAAATATGGTCCTGAATGACCAGTGGGTCAATGAAGAAATTAAGAAGAAAATTGAAAAAAATTCAAACAAATGATAATGGAAACACAACATATCAAAACCTATGGGATACAGTGAAAGCAGTAGTATTATAAGTTTATATAAATTTATAGCTATAACTGCCTATATTATATACCTATTCTATGCCTATTATTATAAATTTACGTAAGTTTATAGCTATAAGTGCTTACATCGAAAAAGAAGAAAAACTTCAATAAACAACTTAATAATGCATCTTGAACTAGAAAATCAAGAGCAAACCAAACACAAAATTAGTAGAAAAAACAATAATAATGAAGATCAGAGCAGAAATAAGTGAAATTGAAGTAAAGTTCATCGGTACATTAAAAAAAATAAATAAATAAGACCTCCTATTTGACAGGACTATTTGGTGACTATAGCCAATAATAACTTAACTGTATATTTTTTAATAACTTAAGAAATGTAATTGGATTATTTGTAACTCAAAGGATAAATGTTTGAGGGGATGGATACCCCATTCTCTATGATGTACTAATTTCGCATTACATGCCTATATCAAAACATCTAATGTACCCCATAAATATATGCACCTATGTACCCGCAATTTTTTTTAAAAAATCAAAAAATTAAAAAGAGAAAACAATATAAAAGATCAATGAAACAAAAACATAGTTTTTTGAAAATATGAACAAAACTGACAAATTTTTAGCCAGACTAATGAGGAAAAAAGAGAGATGACCCAAATAAATAAAACCATAGATGAAAAAGGAATATTACAACTGATACCACAGAAATTCAAAGAATCATTAGTGGCTAATATAAGCACCCATATGCCAATAAATTGGAAAATCTAGAAGAAATGAACAAATTCCTAGACATATACAATCTACCAAGAATGAGCCAGAAAGAAATCCAAAACCTGAACTCACCAATAACAAGTAACAAGAGTGAAGTCATAATGAAAAGTCTCCTGGCAAAAGAAAAAGACCAGGACCTGAGGGTTTCACTGCTATATTCTACCAAATATTTTAAAAACAGCTAGTATAAATCCTACTCAAAATATTACAAAAAATAGAGGAGGAGGAAATACTTCCAGACTCATTCTATGAGGCTAGAGTTACCCTGATACCAAAACCAGACAAAAACATATATATATATAGCCGGGCGCGGTGGCTCAAGCCTGTAATCCCAGCACTTTGGGAGGCCGAGGCGGGCGGATCACAAGGTCAGGAGATCGAGACCACAGTGAAACCCCGTCTCTACTAAAAATACAAAAAATTAGCCGGGCGCGGTGGCGGGCGCCTGTAGTCCCAGCTACTCAGGAGGCTGAGGCAGGAGAATGGCGGGAACCCGGGAGGCGGAGCTTGCAGTGAGCCGAGATGGTGCCACTGCACTCCAGCCTGGGCAACAGCGTGAGATCACTCCGTCTCAAAAAAAAAAAAAAAGAAAAAAAAAAAAAAAAACATATATATATATAAAGAAAACTACAGGCCAATGTTACTGATGAATATTGCTTCAAAAAGCCTCAACAAAACACTAGCAAGCCAAATTCAACAACACTTTAAAAAGATCATTCATCATGACCACATAGGATTTACCTCAGGAATGCAAGGATGGATGGACATATGCAAAGCAATCGGTGTGATACATCTTATCAACAGAATGAAGGACAAAAATTACAATTGATAATTTCAACAGAGGATGAAAAAGCATTTGATAAAATCCAACATGCCTCCATGATAAACACGCTAAATATCTGGGTATATAAGGAACATACTTAAACATCATAAAGACATATGTGAGAAATCCACAGCTAGTATCATACTAAATGTGGACAATTTGGAAACCTTTCCCCTTAGATACAGAACATGACAAGGATGGCCACTGTCAACACAGTAGCATTTCTATATGCCAACAGTAAACAACGTGAAAAATAAATTTAAAAAGTAATCCCATTTACATTAGCTACAAACAACATTAAACACCTAGGAATTAACTTAAGCAAAGAAGTGAAAGATGTCTATAATGAAAAATATAAAAGATTGATGCAAGAAATTGAATACAAAACAAAATAGAGAAAGATATTCCATGTTCATGGATTAGAATAATCAATATTGTTAAAATGTCCATATGAGCCAAAGCAATCTACAGATTTAATGCAATCTCTATCAAAATACCAATGACATTCTTCACAAAAATAGAAAAAAAAAATCACAAAAGACTCAGAATAGCCAAAGATATTCTAAGCAAAAAGAATAAAACTGGTAGACTCATATTATCTGACTTCAAATAATACTAAAGAGCTATTGTAAACAAAACAGTATGTTACTAGCATAAAAGCAGACACATAGATCAATGGAACAGAATAAGGAGCCCAGAAACAAATCCACACATCTACAGTGAACTCATTTTTGAAAAAGGTGCCAAGAACATACACTGGAGAAAAGATAGTCTCTTCAATAAACAGTTCTAGAAAAACTGGATATCCATATGCAGAAGGATGAAACTAGACCTTTTCCTCTTACCATATACAAACATCAAATGAAAATGGACTACAGACTTAAATCTATGGTCTCAAACTATGAAACCACTACAGGAAAATATTTGGGGAAATCTCCTGGGCATTGGACTGGGTGAAGAGTTATTAAGTAATACCCCACAAGCACAGGCAACCAAAGCGAAAATGGACAAATGGGTTCACATCAAATTAAAAAGCTTCTTTACGGCAAAAGAAACAGTAAACGAAGTGAAGAGACAACCCACAGAATGGGAGAAAATATTTGCAAGCTACCCCTCTGACAAAGGATTAATAACCAGAAGATGTAAGGAGCTCCCACAACTCTATAGGAAAAAAAATCTAATAAATCTGATTTTTAATGGGCAAAATATTTCAATAGACATTTATCAAAGGAAGACATAAAAATGGCAAACACACATATGAAAAGGCACTCAACATCATTGATCATCAGAGAAATACAAATCAAAATTAGAATGAGGTATCATCTCACCCCAGTTAAAATGGCTTTTATTCAAAGGCAGACAGTAACAAATGCTGGTGAGCATTTGGAGAAAAGGGAACTCTCATACACTGTTTTTGGGAATATAAATTAGTACAACCACTATGGAGAACAGTATGGGGGTTCCTCAAAAAACTAAAAATAGAGCTACCTTAGGATTCAGCAATCCCACTCATATGTATATATGCAAAAGAAAGGAAATCAGTATACTGAAGACATAACTACACTCTCGTGTTTATTGCAGCACTACTAACAATAGTCAAGGTTGATAAGCAATCTAAGTGTTCATCAACTTAGAAAATGAGGTGCATATGCACAATGGAGCGATATTCAGCCATAAAAAAGAATGAGATTCTGTCATTTGCAACAGCATGGATGGAACTAGAGGCCATTATGTTAAGTGAAATAAATCAAGCAAAGAAAGACAAACATCTCACTTTCTCACATCTGTGGAAGCTAATATTTAAAACAATTGAATTCATGGATATATAGAGTAAAAGGATGGCTACCAGAGGTTGGGAAAAGTCGTGAGGAGGGAGTAGAAGTGGGGAGGGTTAACGGGTGCAAAAAATAGTTACAAAGAATGAGGAAGACCTAGTATTTGCTAGCACAATAGCGTGACTATAGTCCAAAATAATTTAATTGTACATTTAAAAATAACTAAAAGAGAATAATCAGATTGTTTGAATCACAATGCATAAATGCTTGAGGTGACGGATATGCCATTTACCCTAATGTGATTTACACATTGCATGCCTATATCAAAATATCTCATGTAACCCATAAATATATACATCTACTATATACCCACAAAAATTTAAAAAGTTAAAAACTTAATGCACTCTATTAAGATAACAGACTAAATTGAAGCTATAGGAATTACTTTTGTAGACATGTTGATTTTAAGTAACTTTACTCTTTAATATCACTTGTTTCCCCCTGAATTCATTTTAAGTCATTTTTTTAAATCATTATAAATTGTAGGGTTTTTCAAATAACATTCATTTATAATTATAAAGTAAATGAATTGAAAATTGCATATCTAAAACTACAACCATTGAATCTTTCAATACACTGCAATTTACCAATTATTTTCTATTAATAATTGATTATGCAGCAACTCTGACTTCTATTGAACCCTAATGACATTATTCTTCTACATTTTGGGGAAGTATCAGATTTGTCAGTAAAGTTCCCACTCCAGCTTTAGATTCTGTATTAGTCCATTTTCCCACTGCTATAAAGATACTACCTGAGACTAGGTAATTTATAAGGAAAAATAAGAGGTTTTTGGGGGGGGTTTTTTGTCTTTTTTTTGTTTTTGAGACAGAGTTTTGCTCTTGTTCCCCAGGCTGGGGTGCAATGATGTGATCTCGGCTCAACACAACCTCCGTCTCCTGGGTTCAAGCAATTCTCCTGCCTCAGGTTCCTGAGTAGCTAGGATTATAGGCATGCACCACCACACCCAGCTAATTTTGTAGTTTTAGTAGAGATGGGGTTTCTCCATGTTGGTCAGGTGGGTCTCAAACTCCCGACCTCAAGTGATCCACCCGCCTCAGCCTCCCAAAGTGCTGGGATTACAGGCGCAAGCCACTGCACCCAACCAGAAAAAGAAGTTTAATTGACTCACAGTTCTCC
Organism: Macaca mulatta; assembly: GCF_049350105.2. Lineage (NCBI taxonomy): Eukaryota > Metazoa > Chordata > Mammalia > Primates > Cercopithecidae > Macaca > Macaca mulatta. The sequence goes on along the minus strand of NC_133426.1, from coordinate 25,627,210 downwards.
ATGGCTGGGGAGGCCTCAAAAAACTTAACAATCATGGCTGAAGCTGAAGGGGAAGCAAGGTATGTCTTACATGGCAGCAGGCCAGAGAGAGAGAAGGGGTAAGTGCCACTTATCAAACCAACAGATCTCATGAGAATTCACTCCTGGCATGACAACAGCATGGGGAAAACCACCCTCATGATCAGATCACCTCCCATGAGGTTCCTCCTTCAACACAATTCGTATTACAATTCGGATTACAATTTGAGATGAGATTTGGGTGGGAACACAGCCAAACCATATCAGTATCTCCTTAATGGAGAGTGGGAAGTTTTTCAATATATTTTTAGTTTGTCTTGTCTTCATTACAAACATAAAGAGGAAGCATTAAAGATGTTCCTTTTGTGAAACACAATTAAAAGAGAAATATAATTAAAGGTGAAGCTAGTTCCTCCAACTTTGGACAAGTTCTGTATATAAATGTGCACCCTCTGTTCCTCAAATATGTCTCATCCTACAAAATATATTATATCTTCAATTAAAAATGTCATGAACTTGAATTGGGCTTACCTTCATTCATTCAAGGCAAAAAGTACATTCATTTCTAGCTCACTGCTGACAAATGCCGCTAATACACATTGATTTTAATCATTCCCATACATGAAGTGATCCTACAACTGAGCAAGAAGCCAACAGCCTATTAAGAATTGTGGGCAGATGATGCGACCAGGCAGTTCACAAAAAAAAAAAAAAAAAAAAAAAAAAAAGAGAAATTCAAATGGCTATTAAACATATAAAAGGATGCTCAACCTCACTCAAAATAAAAGTGCAGATTAAAACTCTACTAATATACCATTTTTCATCTTTTCAACTGGCAAAAATCAAACATTTTAAGAATGTATCTACTTTGAAGATATGGTGATACATACATTCTCATACACTGTGAGTAGGAGTATCAACAGGGAGAGCCCCTATGGAGAGCAATCTGGCAATATCTGTCTAATTTAGAAATACATACGCTGTTTTACCAAACAACTCCCACCTCTGGGAACTGATCCTATAAAAACACATACATGTGTGCACATGCCAAATGAGACATAAACCGAATTTCTCAGATCAGCACTCATGCCAACTCCTCTTGAAGTTAGGTATGATCGCATCACTAAGTGCTTCCCAGTGAAATGTGGGCAGAGGTTATGGGTACCTTTACCAAAGAACCCACAAGTTTGCTCCACTCTTTCCCCTTAAGCAGAGTGACGGTGGAAGCCACGTTTCTGGATTCTGTAAATGTCATTTTTGAGTTTTGATTTTTTATTAGAAGTGACCCATAGCATGAATAATCAGAATACACATCTTATATACCTTGACAACATGAAAGTGGTGTTATAACTAATAGAAAGTCAGAGGTACAGGAGTAAAGCTGAAGGAAAGTGGTGAGAGGGGGCTAAGTTTTTCATTTGACATAGACCAGGATCAAGAGACACTTTCTAAAATTGATAAAGAAATGTATGTTTATGTAAATTATGAAATGTAATAAGAGAAACAAAATTTAACCCATATATAGATGAGGAGGGTGATATATGGCATAAGGAAACTAATCTTCCTCTTTCATAACTTAGAGTCAATGCATATTGCTTAAATATGATAAATCAAAAAACAGAGGGAGAAACAAATGTATTCTTTTAGAGTTACTAAGGAATATCTTAAATTCCTAAAAAAAAAAAAAAAAAAAAAAAGTCAAAAGCCATTATCTCTGAGGAGTGAAATTTAGCAAGTACTTTATCTTTACCTCTTTTTTTTTCCTGTTAACTTCAAACAAAATTTATTTGAATAATTTTATTTAAAATTAGATTAGCCCTCCAGTTTCTGAACATCAGTGCTACAGAATAAAAGTACAGAGGGCAACCCTACAGCTTGTACCTTCCTTCCATCCGCCCCTTCCTTTCCTCCTTCCTTCCTTCTTTCCTTCTCTCGCTCTCTCTTTCTGAATTTTCCACCTTATGTACACTCATTTGTTTCTATATGTGGTCAAAATAAGGCTTATCAATTTTGCAGGATACAAATATTCTCATATATAAGCACTCGGAAAAAAAAAAAAAGACAGCTGGTATTATTTAGCATGGTATAGGAGCTCAAAGCAGTCGGAAACATGCAGGTTTTATTTTATGATGTTTCCTAAAAATTATGCACCTCACCTCTGATTTGACCTATTCCTTTTCTACCCCAGTGTTGTCTTACTTTTTTCCTTCCTCAAATGCTTTATATCTAATAATTCTTGCTCCTGGAAGCACAGTCTTCTTTTCTGCTTCACATAAAACACTTACTTCTATGCTACAATATCCAAATCAAATCCTACGGTCTGGCAAAAACCACCTGCCCAGATTCTCAGACAACAAAGTAGTCCTTCCTGGGTCACATGAAGCTATTAAGACTTTAGAAGTATTTTTTAATGATGAGCAGCACTTTAAAATGGTAAAAATATACTATGATTGCAACATTGTCCAAAGCATAGTGAGAATAGAACTTTCAAATTCCCTAACCTTATGCAGTGACCACCTTGCTAGAAGGTAGTTCTTTTTCCAGTTTGATAGCCCTGCAGTCATCTTAGAAATAAATAGCTCATTAGAAACCTAGTATTCAGTTGCCATTTCAAATTTCTAAGGCAAAAATAAGCATGAAGGGCAGCAAATCTCAATTCTGCCAAAAACAAAAAACATTTGACTTTATAAAATGAAGCGCAACTCTGACTTCTGTTGAACCCTAATTCATCTAATAATTCACAAATCACTTAACTCTCTCACTAAAGCAGAGATGTAGCTGCAAAAATTTAAGTTTGAAGCTCTTGATATCAGCACAGAATTAATACCACTAAATTTCATGTTCTTATAAATCATTAATAAAAAAGGTCTTAGACTATAAGTCGAAAAATAACAACTATCTTAGATAGAATGTTTAATTCTCACATTTTCTACTCATTCCTTGCCAAAACACACAATGAAAAGGAGCTAGAGTGTGGTATTGTAATTATGAGGCAAAAATGCAGAAAAACACATGAATTGGGACAAGAGCAAAGATGATTCTGCTGTGTTGAAGAATATTCTCACGAGTTTTCTCATTTTAAAATAAATATAGTGAAGAAAGCAAACCAAGCTAATAAAGTTCACTCATTCTGTGATCTAGCTGATCTTTACATTGGAGTTATTTATAATAATATATGTGTATATTATTATAAAAATGCTTTGGAATGCTTTGAAGGACTTTGAACATGGTCCTCTTAATTTTCAAAATCTCAACTAAGGTAAAGAATCTGCTAATTTTATTGTGTAAGCCTAAGGAACCTGTTAAAGAAAGCAGTCAGGCTCTAAGTGACTTTCAGGCCAGGCCTGTGCTTTATCTTTCTTTTTATTTTGAGCCTAGCATTCATAGTATATGCTTAATATATCTTTGTTAAACTAAGGACAAAAATAAAGAAATAAGAAAAGTGGAAGGGAGGGAGGGAGGAAGAGATGGAAATGGGAAGAAAGAAACAAAGGAAGGGAGGAAAGAAAGAAATGAATCTGAAGAGCAATGCCATGTTCATTTCCTTCTGTGAATTGCTCAAAAATGACATGTTTATTTAAAAATACCTAAATATAAACTGATTAAATGAAAGGAAAAAAGGGCAAAATACATTAATGGCTATCTAAGGAGGAATACTGATACTGTCACAAGAGAAATAAGTGAGCAGAATTTATGGGGCACACTATTTCTCTAATTCGTGCCATCTTAATACGGAATCACATGAAACCCTATGATCTGGCAAAGACCACCTTCCCAGGAACTATGTTCTCAGACAACAAAATAGCCTTTCCTGGGTCACATGAAGCTCTTAAGATATTAGAATTATTTTTTATGATGACCAGCATCTTAAAATTGGTATTTAAAAGAGACTGTTATGATTACAGTATTTTCCAAACTGGCAAACTTCTACTGGCAATGAAAACCCTGGAACATGTATTTGACTAGGTCTTCAGTTGATAAAATTCAAGACCAAATTTTTTTAAATCATCTAGTCCTCCAGATATCACATGATATAATCAATTGATAAACAACTATGCAGGCTCAATTTTATCTTTCTGACACCAGGTTTTAGCAATGTTTGAGGAATTTTTTGCAGAAAGCAAAAATATGACTTTAAAACAATATTTTTAAAATTGAAGGTGTTTCTGGGCACCAGAAAATACAAGGAAGGAGATACAGTGTTTTACTAAGAGAAACAGGAAACCAGGAACTAAAGTTGTGAGCATGGAGATGGAATACCCGGTTTCTGCAAACCACTCAGTTTATAACATTTTGTATGCTCTTAGAAAGATGGTTCTTCACTCTAATTATTCAGTTTTTTCTTTATAATTATTTTATATCCACCAAAGAACATACTACCTGATGACCTGAAAAAGAAAGTTTACAACGTTGACAACTGAGAGAAGTAAAACTTAAAATGCAATGCAACCTAAAATACAAAAGAATGAAGTAGAAAATTATCATTGAGACAAATTAACTTATAGATTTCCTTTCCCTCAATATAGTTGGAAAGAGATACTCAACATCACCCAGTTGATTTCCCTTTATGTTGGGAATTAGCTTACAGTACTTATAACTGGTTTATTTAATCAAAAGAGGCAGGGGATTTTTATAAATGACATTGATAGCACAAAATCTCAATAAAAGCAATAGTTTTGTTCAGCCCAGAGATTTTTTTTTTTTTTTCATTTCTATTTAGGCCATTTATAGTACATGTGAAAATCAGAACTGTTAGCAGGGATATGGGTCTGAACTAATGAGTGTGCTACAAGACAAATGACTGATTTTTTTTTTCAACTTTACTCAACACTGTAATGCAAGTCCATGCCCAGTGTCTTTAATGCCTATTAGGAAACCAGGGAGGAAGAAAGAATTGTCACTTTCAGTGAAAATAATGAGAACCATTCTAGTATAAATCCCAATTTTGATCAGGCTAGCAAAGCAACAGTGAGATTACACATTTAACAAGTCCCAAGTTTGTCCCAACAAACTGCACAATTGACTATTAAGGACTTAAAATGTGGCACACAATGCTAGGGCCCATTACCAAAGTATAACAGTTGTTAAGTTTTGGAATTTGTCTCAGCTTAATCTGAATAATCATGTCAAGCCAAAAAAAAAAAATTCTCTACGCTTTGACATAAAATACTTATAGAACTGTAGGGAAAATGCCCTTAACTCTTTTTTGATACATAATAGATGTACATATTTTTGAGGTGCACGTGATATTTTGATACGTTCCTATAATGTGTAATGATCAAATCAAGATAACTGGATCATTTCACAAAGCATAATGACCTCCAGTTCTGTTCATCTTTCTGTAAATGGCAGGATTTATTTTTCTATGGCTAAATAATATTGCATATGTATATATACCACATTTTCTTAACCCATTCATCTATTGATGGGCACTTAAAATGGTTCCAAATCTTGGCTATTGTGAATAGTTTTGCAGTAAACATGGGGTGCAGGTATCTCTATGACATATTGATTTCTTTTCTTTTGGATATACATCCAGTAGTGGAATTGCTGGATCATATGGTAGTTTTATATTTAATTTTTTAAGGAAACTTCATACTGTTTTCCATAGTGGCCATACTAATGTACATCCCATCAAGAATGTACAAGGATTCCCCTTTCTCCACATCTCCACCAGCATCTGTTATTCTGCCATTTTTATAAAAGCTGTGTAAACTGGGATGAGATGATATCTCATTGTGGTTTTGATTTGCATTTCTCTCATGACTAGTAATGTTGAACATTTTTTATACCTGTTGGTCATTTGTATATATTTGGGAAATGTCTTTTCAGATCATTTGCCCATTTTTAAATAAATTTGATCATTTGGGTTGTTTTTGGTTTTGTTTTGCTATTAAGTTGAATTCCTTATATATTCTGATTATTAACCCCTTGTCAGATGGACAGTTTCCAAATATTCTATCCCATTCCATAGTTTGTCCCTTCACTCTGTTAATTATTTTATTTTCTGCGTGAAGCTTTCTACCTTGATATAATCTCATTTGTCTATCTTTGATTTGGCTGCCTGTGCAGTGGCATGATCTTGGCTCACTGCAACCTCTACCTCCTGGGTTCAAGTGATTCTCCTGCCTCAGCCTCCCAAGTAGCTGGGATTACATGCATGTGCCACCACACCTGGCTACTTTTTGTATTTTTAGTACAGATGGGGTTTCACCATATTGGCCAGGCTGATCTCAAACTCCCGACCTCAAGCAATCCACCCGCCTTGGCCTCTCAAAGTGCTGGGATTACAGGTGTGAGCTACTATGCCTGGCCTGAGAATATTTTCTTACAGTTTCTGGGTTGCATTTTTACTTTCTTAGTGGTGTCTTTTAATGAACAGAAGTTCTTAATTCTCATATGCCCTACTGTGTCATTTTTCTCTCCTTACTGGGTAGTGTTTCTCATATCCTGTTCGAAAATGTCTGAATACTTCAGAATCATGAAGATGTTTTCCTATGTTTTCTCCTAAAATTATAGTGGTTTTCATATCATAATTAGTGCTGAAATCCATCGGGAAGTGTTTTTTGTATACTCTATGAAGTATAGTACAGACATCCCTTTTTCAATCTGTATAATGAATACACTCAACACCATTTAGTAAACTATTCTTTTCCCACTGCACCAAAATGTCATCTTTGTCATAAATCACATAACCGTGTGTGTGTCAGATTGTTTTGGGGCTATTCTGTTTCACCAATCAGTTTATCTACCTGTGCATCAACACCAGACTGTTGTAATCATTACAGCTTTATAATAGATCTTGATATCTGGAGTGAATATCCTCCAGCTTTGTTTTTTCTCAAGGTGGCCTTGGTTACTTTGGGCCCTCTGATTACCATATGAATTTTAGTTTGTCAGAGTCTCCCAAAAATAAATTAATAAAATAATCTGCTAGGATTTTGACCGTGATTGCATTCAGTCCATAAAGTAAGCAGAGGAGAACTGCTAACACTGAACATTACATTTTCCAATCCCTAAACATTTATTTAGGTCTTCTTTATCTTATGTTGAGAATGTTTTGTAATTTTTGGTGTAGAAGACTTGTACATATTTTGATGGGTTTTTTTCCCCGGGTATTTGATGAAATGATGAACATTTCATTTTCTATGTGTTCATTTCTGCCATATATAATTGATTTTTTTGCATACTTTGCATGTTGCTAATTTTATCTGTATATGTTTTTGAGTTTTATCACTTTTAGTTCTTCTATTCCAGTCTGTATTCATTTTTATTTCTTCTATTCTAATCTATGTCATTTTACTTCTTTTTCTTGACTTATTGCATTGGCAACTTCCCTTATTATGTTGAATAGAATGTGAAAGCAAGCATCCTTGTCTCATTCCCAGTTTCTGGGGGAAAGCTTTCAATAGCTTGCCATCAACTATAAGCATTGCTGTACAACTTTTGTAGATATTCTTCATCAAAAGAGGTTCCCTGATATCCTTAATTTACTAAGATTTTTAAAATTATTAGTGGTTGTTGTACTTGTCAAATTTTTGCATCTACTGTGATAATCTTATTATTTATTTCCCTTTTTTGTTAATGTACTAAATTAATTACATTGATTAATTTTTTAATAAAAAACTTACTTTGCATCCAAGGAATATTAATCCTTCTCATTTGTAATATATCAGACTTTTTCTGCATTGTTAGATTAGATATTGTATTCATTTTCTAGGGCTGGCATAATAAAGTACCACAAACTGTGTGGCTTAAACAACAGAAATTTATTGTCTCACAGTTCTAGAGGTGTGAAGTCCAAAATCAAGGTGCAGGCGGGATTGTTTCCTTCTGAGAGCTGTAAAGGATGGATCTGTTCCAGGTCTCTCTCCATGGCTTCTTAGCTGTCTTTATGTTTACTTGCTGATCTCCCTCTATACCTGTCTGTCTCCAAATTTCCCCTTTTTATAGGGAATCAAGTCCTTTTTTATTAGGGCCCACTCTAATGTCTTCATTTTAATTTGATTACTTCTGTAAAGACTCTATCTCCCAACAAGGTTACATTCTAAGGGGATAGGATATCAACATGAATTTGGGACAGACACAATTTAACCTACAACAAATATGTTAACATTTTGATTTAGAATTTGTGTGAGATTTAGAATTTTTATGTGAGAGATTGGACTGTAATATTTCTTTCTTGTTATGTCTTTGTAATGTTTCCATATTAAGGTTATACTGACATATTTACAAATTTCAAATTCTTTTATTACCAGAATGATTTGGGACTTTAGAACTTTGCATTTTGTCTTTGTTTTTTGTATTTGGTAGATTACATCTTCATATCTTTAGCATCTTTTGCTACGAGGATCCATTTTTTATTAATTATAAGTAAGAACTTTTATTATGGGATAAGACCTTTTGCCTGTTGCATGATGCTGTATTTTTCAGATTTTATATGTTTTTAACCAGTTAGACATTATTAATACTTAGGTACTCAAGTTTATAATTTTTATGGATTGTTTACTGTCATGTTCTTCCCTCATGAAATCCCTCCCTCATGTCAAAATTATATTATTTAAGGTATTATATGGCCATCTAAGTTTATTATTCATCTTACATACGTGACCTGTTTTCTACAGCATTTAATGTATAATCTAATATTTTAATGCTGATTTGAAATGCCAAAGTTTTGTATGATACACATATGTATAAAATTACATCTCTTTCTATACTTTCAGTTTTTCTCAAGTCATTTATCTATCAATCTGTACACCAATACTTATTTTGGCTACTATAGTTTTCTAATACATTGTAGTATCTGTAAGACTAAGAACTACCAAAATGTTACATAATACTCAATATATTTTTTTTCTAAAATCTGTCTGTGCTATTCTCATATGTTTAGTTTTTCAACTAAAGTATAGAATCCTTATTCTCAGGTGCAGGAAAAGAAATACACCATTGGGATTTTTGTGGTAACTGTGTTAAATGCATAGATTGACTTGAGATAAAATGACCATCTTTACAGTACCGAAACATCCATCCAGCAAAATAATATCTGTCTTCATTTCGCCTATTCTTCTGCTAAGAAGTTTTGTGATTTTCTTCATATAGTTTTTCTGCATTTTGGGTTCATTTTGTTCTCAGGCTTAAAATTTGTTTGATAGGAAAAGGATATTTTGTTTCATTTTACTTCTAATTTGTTATATTTGTTTACTTTCAAATCATAACTGTTATTTTAAAATGTATTTATGAATACCTTATCTGATATCAGTGAGAATAGCTACTCAGATAGCTTCTTGTGCAATGTACAATTCTAGGATGTTTTCTCATATATACTGTGATATAAATGACATCCCCCTAGAGTTACCTACAGCCTCAGTATTTTATATTTTTAATGAATTTGACCCTTTGGCTAAAATACTGTATACTTTAGTGTTATTTATTTTTAATTTCAAATTAGTGAGTCATAAAAATAATGGCCAAATGTTCTTTATAAATTTAAATGTTTTGCCTTCTCTGTTATCATCTCAATAGTGCACTCAGAACTGCAAGTGATGGAAACATTATTGATGCCAACAAATGGTTACATAAAGAATAAAAGAATATTCATAGTGGTGAGACATGCAATATTTTTCCTCACATGGCTCACTTATGTTCATAACTGTTTCCACAATCACATTTAACTCAGCATGCTTGACACAAAACTGATCCTCCTCCTCATCCCAAAGAGTATCTCTGATTGGTTTATATATATATTTTTTCTATCAGCTGGTCCCAGGTGCTCTGAGTTTAAAAAGCTCACAGACATTTTCTCCACCTCCAAGTAATCTGCAAATTCAATCAATTCTTCCATCAAGAGGCATCTTGAATTCACCTTTGAATTTCCTCCTTCACTGCCAGCATCCTAGACGAGTTTTATGTTACAACAGTCTGTTTTACTTCTTTCATTATAAAATTTTAACACACTAAAGTTAACATTTTTCTTCCTCACATCTAGGTCCATCCTTCTTACCCCATTATCTAGGACTAATTTTTGTCCAGGGGCAACATTATTAGTCAGTTCAGGAAAACAACATCAAACTTGCCTTGGCCCTTTGTTTCCTCTGAGTCCTTGGCAATTGGATTTCCTTCACTGTTCTCTAATCACATTTTATTACATCTTACCACTGTTCTTGTAGTCTGTCTTCTAACCTCACCGTCTTTGCCTACATCCTAGTTTTCTAGAGTCTGGCTCCCCAGAACACACTACTGGACTTCCTCATTAAATGTATTTTCCTGAGCTTCTACCATCTCTGAAGCACTTTAACATCTGCCATGCACCAGTACTGATCTGCTTGGGCCTTGTACTTGGCTGGAATTCTTTGTGAATATGACCTCCCCCCAGCTTCAGGTCAGTCGCATATCAAACTTTATTTGACCTTTAAAAATATTCAAATCTTGTTCCCATATTCAGAACACTAACCTTGCCTTTAGCCTACACATGTTCCCAGATCACTTAAATAGCATATAGCAAGTAGTGATTGCTAAATGGAACAATTAAAGTTGACATGTTTAAAACAAATGGCTACACTGAAATACTAACAAGACTAGATAATAGAAAAACAAATAGCAGTTTTCACTTTTCTGAAATTTGCATCTCTCATGATTCAACCATTAAAATCAGTCAGCCAAATGCTTTCATTCATAAATGTCATAAATGTGTAAAGTTTTACTTCAAAGTGAGGGCTGAAAACAATATTGCTAATTGAAAACTGAAAATGTCAACAATTTTTATGTATTTATTATTGGAAACCATTAGTGTTTTATGTCAGACATATAAAAAAAACAACAACGAGAAACTTCATTTCTAAGTTGATACTTGAAAACCACACAGAATTTAATCATACCTGCAAAGAATGCTTGTTGGAAAATTGACCTCAAATATCATGAAAGCTCTCTAATTTGTCTCTTTGAGATTTGTGTTGCTTGTATTTTCTTCCGAGTGGCAGAAATGGGAAGTCTTCTCTAACACAGTTGTCCTTTGGTATCTATGGGGGATTGGTTCCACAACCTGGTGGATACCAAAGTCCATGGGTACTCAAGTCCTTTATATAATAAAATGGCAGGGGGCTTGCATATAACCTGTGTACATCCTCCTATATATGTTAAACCATCTCTAGATTACTTATAATACCTAACACGATGTAAAAGCTATGTAAATAGTTGTTATGCTGTATTGGTTTTAAAATGTGTATGATTTTCATTGCTGTATTGCTATTTTATTGTTTTTATTTTCACAATATTTTCAATGCCCTATTGGTTGAATCCATGGATGCAGAACCTGTAGATACCGAGGACTAACAGTATTTATATATACCGAAGACTGACAGTATTTATGAAGGTTGATAGATGATGTCATTGTGCCAGGTATTTTACAGCAGAGGGAGAAACATATGGCTACATTTTCTGATATGGTATTCAGTAGCACTACAGAGAAACAGACAGACATGTAACTCTGGTGTTTTAAGTAGAATTCTATACTTGTTTCTTTTTTTTTTTAACTATCTGGGTCCAATGACCCCTCTTTAAAAATTGTTATTGTAAACTGTCAATTTATAATTGTATATATTACTAGGTACAAAGTAATGTTATGGTGTACAAATGCAATGTGGAATAATTAAGTTAAGCTAATTCACATATCTATCCCCTCAAATATTTATTTTTGTGGTAAGAACTTTGAAATTTACTTTCTTAGCGACCTTGAAATGTACAATACACTATTATTAACTATATTCACCACACTGTACAATAGATCTAAAAAAGAAAAAAAAACTTATTCCTCCTGTCAAACTTAGACTTTGTACCCTTAGGCCATTATTCCCTCACTTCCCCTACCCCAGGCTCTATAACCCCCATTCCACTCTCTGTTTTGTATGAGTTTAATTGTTTTAGATTCCAGATATAATTGAAAACATGTATTTGTCTTTCTGTACCTGGCTTATTTTACTTAGCAAAATGTTCTCCAATTCCATCCATGTTTCTGCCAATGACAGAATTTCCTTATTTTCTAAGGATTAATGGTATTCCATTTTGTATATATACCACATTTTCTTTATCCATTTATCTGTGGATGGTCACTTAGGCTGATTCCATAACTTGGCTATTGTGAATAGCGCTGCAATAAACATGGGAGTGGAGACATCTCTGACATTCTGATTTCAAATCTTTTGGGCATATACCCAGGAGTGGGATTTCTGGATCATACGGTAATTCTATTTTTAGTCTTTCAAAGAACCTCCATACAGATTTCCACAACGACTGTCCTAATTTACATTCCTACCAACAGTGCACAAGGGTTTCTTTTTCCCTATGTTCTCACCAACGTTTATTATCTTTCGTCTTTTTTTATTACAGCCAGTCTGACTGGTGTGAGGTGATATATAATTTTGATTTCAATTTGCATTTCCCTAATTATTAGCAATGTTGAGTATTTCTCATATACCTGTTGGCCATTTTTATGTCTTCTTTTGAGAAATTTCTATTCAGGTCCTTTACCCATTTTTAAACTGGGTTATTTATTACTTTGCCATTGAGTTCCTTATATATTTTGAATATTAACCCCTTATTAGATACAGGTTTGCAAACATTTTTCCCCAATCTATAGGTTATCTCTTCACTCTGTTAATGTTTTCTTTACTGTGCAGAACGTTTTTAGGTTGATATAATCCCATACACTTTGAAGTCAAATTCAACCCAGACCAATGTCATGGAGCTTTTCTCCTATGTTTTCTTCTAGTATTTTTACAGTTCCAGGTCTTATATTTAAGTCTTTAATCCATTTGGAGTTGATTTTTGTATATGGTGTAAGACAAGGGTCCTATTGAATGTTTCTTTGAAAGCCTCAATCATTTATTTTGACTCACAAACTATGTTTTCCCCCAAGAGTAATAGAAAGCTGTTAAAATAACTAATTCTGCATAAGTTTAAAGCTTCTGATATGGCCTTGACGAAAGCTCCCATCTTTCAATATTCTTTTGCATTAGGTGAATCTTCTGGCCAGTCAAGCCCAGTCTGTTGCTAGTCCAGCCTTAACTGGCCAAAGAAACAGGTTGTGAGGAAATCATTATATTCAGGGCCCCCTGAAGAGCATCCTTGTCCAAATACAAGCCAAAGTCCTTGAGATAAATCCAAGAGTTAAAGCCAGGTTGGCTAGAAAGAAGCATCCAGTCCAAAGAGAGAAGCAGAGTCCCTGGTAGCAGAGATGGAGCCAAGAGTCAGAAGCCAGATGGATTCGAGCGTGGTCAAATGAAGGCAAACAAAGCAGTTTTGGCACAATTGATTTTCAAAGAGGACAGGATCAACATGGATACCAGTGCTCTTCCAATTGGTATCACAGATATTTGTAGAAAAGGCATTACAGCAGTACCTTCCAATTTGAGTCATTCAATTTAGATAATCACTTACAGAGAATAGATTAAACCAGAAAAAGAAAACTATGCCTGCCAATAATGAAAAAAGAATTTTTAAAAAAATAAAGATGAATCAATTAGACAACACAATACAATCTATTTTATCGAATACTCTATTAACTAACATTCTCCATTAATTGAATCATCTACACACCCATAATGCAATTATAATAGATGGTTATAAGACAGACCCTCAGGCTCTACAGTATTCTGAAGTAATTTCTTAGCACTAGATGAACAAATTATATTATGAATGGTTTGGAAGCAAAGTAATCGATTCCTTCTTAAATGAAAAATTAATTCAATGAAGCATTTAAACTGCCTAGTTATGTACAATTGAATGACGATACAGTTTTTATATTCATTAGAATACTTTAGTATTCACAACAAGATCTTGCCTCACAACAGAGTTTTCTGACTAGATAACTTTCATCTAGTCAGTTTTTTATTCATCAGAATACTTTAGTAATCATAGAAAGATCTTGCCCCCAAACAGAAAGTTTTCTGACTAGATAAAAATATAACAACATTAAACATGAGGAATAATGCTTAATTTCTGTGCTGTTATAAAAATAATACTTTATATTTGTTAAACATGTACTATGTACCAAGTTCTATTTTAAACACTTAACATGTTTGCCTCCTTAATCTGAATAGCAGTTCAATTTAGTATTTACTATTATTACCATCCAAATTTATAGTTGAAAATTGAGATTGAGATGTTAAGTAACTTGGTCAATTTCACACAGACAATATATAAAAGATCTATCATAATGTATAGCTAGGCAGGTAGGAGACAGACATAAATAGAAGGATAAAACAAGAGAAAACAATACTTATTATTATTATTTTTGGGAGGGCAGACTGCATCACACCTAATTTATAGTTGAGAAACTGGGATTTAGAGCTCAAAAGCCTTAGCTAGGATAAAGAGTAGAAATCAAATTCATCCTTGACTTTTTATTTAGGTTAAATTATATGGAATTCCCAATACTTGAACATTTTTGACCTAGAAAAATGGCACTGTCATGTGGTTCAATCTAATACATCCTTTTACAAAGCACTTAAAAATACAATTGCCTCAATATTAGAAGTCATATTACTCATACTACTACTCCTTATGAAACACTTAATTTGGCATTGATAACTAAATAAAATTTATCTGAGCATGCACATAACCTTAAAAACAATAAATTTAGGAAGTATCTACTACTACAATGGTTTGATTTGGGTAATAACTTAGCAAATAGATTTTAAATAAGTTTAACACTTTTTATTCAAAATTTTCAAAATACTTTAGAACAATGCCTTTATAAATTCCACATCTTCACGATTTGGGCAAGCTCTTATTACCATTCTTAAACATCCTGGAAACCAAAACACAAAAAAATTTAAATGACTTTCTGCTGTCATTCAATGAGTCAGCAGTGATAGCAACATTTTGAGTTATGAAGCATTATTTATTCCATGCCACATAGTTAATTTCACAATATCATATGGTGGGGTATATTTTGACTTTCATATAATAAATGAAATTCCTACAACACTACCTAAGAAAAAAATATTAAAAATAATGTGATGATTGTAAGTAATGAATGAACCAGATGAAAACTATAAAACTTTGGCAGTTCAGTTGGCTCATCTTTATAGTGTCACCATACCTGGCATCCAACAACACGATTCTCTCTTTCATTGCAGTTACAGACAACCGCAATAGTCTGGGATCATTTTATTCATAATCTTCCATCTGGCTATCTCCCCGTTTAGCCTTGGTTTACCATCAGTCAAGTGAAATCTCTTGGTTCCGTTAACATTTATGAATAATTTCACATTCCTGATCTGTGAAGTTTCTGATATTTTTAATATTCTATTTGTCCAATACTGTACTCTAAATCCAGTGCCTAATTAAATGTTTGTTGAATAAAGGAATCTCTCATTATGCAAAAAGGATCCAAAACTACTGAGATGCTAGCAAAGCCACTAAACTGAAGCTACTGAATTTGTCTTTGTCTGGTGACATACTTGGTCAGAATCCTGAGAAAAGTGTACTTTCATGGTGACTTCACTCAAACAAGTCTTACGTATGGTAAGATGTTTTCATCAAGTGGAATATGCTTATATATACAGTCCTTCCTTCACATGGTCCTGATATACATACATTTCAGTTACCACAATTTAGCTAAATAACACAAGTCCCAGACAACACCATTCAAATTTCAATTGTCATAATATATTAACTGTGAGAAATTGCTTAAAGTATAAACTTTTTTGCCAGCTCTTCAGTCTACAGATCTGAATAACAGATAACATAAATAACAGTGTGTCTCATGACAAGTAACAACTCATATCTCTCCTTTCTAAGTCTGTCAGTGATTGATTACTGGGCATTCAGTACTCAGACAGCAAAGTACATAGTTGTGTTGCCTCCTTGTTACCCCCATGATAAACTTATGTGACATTTTACACAAATTGGTAATCCAAAAAGGGAATTGGGCAACAAAATGTAAGTGAAACAAAGAAGTAAAGAGTAATAATGCTGGAAGTGAAATTCAAATAGATTTTATATGGATTTATGGAAGAAAGAGTTAACCATGGGAATGATAATACCACTACCATTTGAGGGAATATAGGTATATAGCCAGAGAAACTAGGTAAAGGTGAACTTAATGGAATAATTGATAGAAGTAGTCACGACAAAAAGAATGATGCTGTCCCAGAGGAAGTGATGCCAGCAAAAATATTCACATTAAAGGAACTCTTGGAGATATTTCATAACATTTAATGAACAAAGGATAAAATATTAGAAGTTGATCCAATCTTAGAAAAAATAGTATGGCAATTCACCTTGGCAGAGAAAGACTACTGCTATATTTCATAAGTTTTATAAGGAGAAAGCTAGCACTGTTCAAACTGTCCTGGATAAGTTGTTTACAAAGAAATAAAACACTTTAATTCTCAATGTCCCTAACATTTTAATTTACATGGTACTAAATAAACATTTGTTTGACTATTTTTATCCTTCCACATTTAAAAATGAAGACAGTTTTAATATTTTGATAAGAATTTTCAAGGGTCATAAAATAATCACAATTTTTCCCATTGGTTATTAAAATCATATTGCATTATTTCAAATTGCACATTCATTTTTATGGTCTTGCACTACTCTGAACATTGAGTATTTCCTATAGTTTATTATAGGTCAGAATCAACTTCTGCTAAGAACAACTAGAAACAATGGACTAAAACAACAGATAATTTTTTTTTAAGTTGTCTGTTTAAAGCTATTAGGGAACAACAGAGGTGTTGAGGACTTTTTGACACAGGAGTGGAGTGCCAAGTACGTGGAAGTTCTAGGGAACTAGAGAGTCTCTAGATCACTAAAAGTGCTCAGTATGTGATTGTCAAGTGAATTAATGAATAAATAATAAATGAAAGAAGGAAATAATTCAGCTTCCAATTATTACCATTACCTAGGTTAAGAAAAGTAGCACTGATAATTATTCTTTGTGTTGACAGAAATCCTCACTGGGTTTTCAACCTGCCAAGATTAATGAGAAGGCCATAAAGCAGCTACTGAGTTTAACTCACTGCCAGCATATATATATATATATTTTGGCCACAAAAATCCTTGAATAGATAACATCAGCAATAGAGAGAGAATGACAATTTGAGGCTTGATTTCTCATCTGATATTCTGATTACTGTCTGCCATAAGTGTTTTGGGGGAAAAAAAGGAAATATATTGAATTTTGAAGACAGAACTCAATAGGAAATTACTCTGTGTACATACAAGAATCTTGCCTTTCACACTAGAATCTGCCATGATCTTCCTTACCTGTCCTTTACTAATAAAATATGTTGCCATGTCCTTTGCTTCCTGATCCACTGCAGAGAAGAAGAAACCATGGCCTCTGATGCCCATCACTTCTACTAATGTTGGCATGGGTTTACTAACATTTGAATTCAACATTGTCTATGTTCAGGTTTAAGTTCAGAGTCTGGGACTAAGAATGTATAACCAGCTACTAAATTGTGGCCATGAATCCTATGCCCTCTCTCTTTCTATCTAGCCTTTTAGCAACCCAGTCCTTAATGGTTTAATTTCATTGTTATATAAACCCATATATGCCTATTGTAAGTGAAAGGTACATATCACTCTAAAGATGAGAACTGAACAATACACTTGGAATAAGGACATGATAAAAATCCAGGTCAATTTTATCACCCCAATAGTAGTCAAGAGATCTCTGAAAAAATCACTTCTATTTGATATCACATTGTGAAAACTATATGATAAGTTGTGATTTCATAACCAGGTACTGTGATGATACTCTTTGACTAGCTTAGAAACAAAGCCAAATGACTGTATTAAATAGTACAATGATAGCTGGGCACAGTGGCTCATGCCTGTAATCCCAGCATGTTGGGAGGCCAAGGCAGGTGGATCACCTGAGGTCAGGAGTTAGAGACCAGCCTCCCCAACATGGTGAAACCCCATCTCTACTAAAAATACAAAAAATCAGCTGGCCATGGTGATGGGCGCCTGTAATCCCAGCTACTCGGGAGGCTGAGGCAGGAGAATCGCTTGAACCTGGGAGGCGGAGGTTACAGTGAGCTGAGATCGCGCCACTGCACTCCAGCCTGGGCAACAAGAGCGAAACTCTGTCTCAAAAAATAAATAAACTAAAATAAAACAAAACTAAACTAAACTAAATAAAATAAAATAAAATAAAATAAAATGAGTGAAGTGATAAGAGATGTTTCTTCCATCAGTTCCCAGTCTTGAATGACAACACTTGTCTGAGAAAACCCTAGGGGTAAATTAAGATAGCACAAGTATACTCTTCTGATAGAGTGATACATGGTCTAGTGAAACAATAAAAGATATATTAACACTATAGGTTTTATACTATAATATACATAAATTAATATATAAAAATAAAATATAAAATGATATTAAGAATTTTAACAGATGAAAGATTAACAAGCTAATCGATACTTTTTTAAGGATTTTACTTGAATAACTTCATTCATTTGGATTGTACTAAATTGCATTTCATAGATTTTGAGTTATAGCAATGATGAAATGGGTTGATTCTGACCAATTCTCCCTCTGAGAAAAGATAGATTATATAAATAAAATATTTTACAAAAAAAAAAGTCTCCTTTTAAAGGCATTCAACAGCTACCAAGGCAGTGAGCACCTGTAAGGCTAAGATCCAGAAAAGAGGTGAGCCTAAGATTTGGTATTTCAAAGAGAGGTAAGAGGGATTGGGACAGGACCAATATTTGAAGATATAATTCCTAAGAATTTTCCTAATCTGATGAAAGGCATCAAGGTATAGATTAAAGAAGTAACATGAATATCTAGCAGGATCAATTCAAAGGGAATCACATTTAAAAATATTCTAATAAAACTGTTGGAAACCAAAGACAAAAGAAAATATAAAGTGTCCACAGTGAAAATAGCATATTAGCTTCAAAAATAAAACTGAGACTTAAAAATAAGTTTTAAAACAATAACAAATATCTGACTTCCCCCAAAATTAAGTAACACCAGAAAACAATGAGATGATATAATCGAGGTCTGAAAGGAATAATGGCCAATTTATATTTCTCTTTACAGTAAAATGTTATTTAAAAATAAAGATAAAATGAAAACATTTTTAAACAAATAAAACACAATTTATCACAAACAGATCACCTCCTAAAGAAATACTCAAGGTAGATTTTAGGGCAGAAGTAAAATGAAGCAAATGGAAAATTCAAAAATGCAAGAAGAAAAGAAGAACAGAGGAAAAGGAAATGGGTAAATATAAATGAATATTGGCAGTATTAAGTAATAATAAGATCTTCATTGGAGTGGAGAGAGCAAATAAAAATACACGACAACAATAGTGCATGAGTCTGTAGTAAGTAAATGCCTGTTAGCACTGCAAGTAGTCAATTTTATCCTGGAGATCTTTGAGCAATCAAAAAGAAAAAAATGAAACAAAAGTCTTAAGAGTTGGAAAGGAATAAATAAAATACTTGGCATTCAAGACAATATGACTATTTAGAAACTCCAAAAGAATAGACAGATAAATCACTAGTATACATACATATTTATATTAGAAGGTACTTAATGTGATTTCAATTTTTAAAAATGTATTGATATTTCCTTTGTGGGATTAACATATCATCTATCTTAGAGAAAGTTCCATGTGCTAAGAAAAAGAATGTATATTCCATGGTGGTTGGGTAGAATTTTCTGTAAATATCTATTAGGGTCATTTGGTCTAAAATCCAATTTAGTCCAGTGTTTCTTTGCTGATTTTCTGTTTCATTATCTGTCTATTGTTATGACTAGGGTGTCGAAGTTCCCCATTATGATTATATTGCTGTCTGTCTCTTTTCTTAGTTCTAGTAATATTTGTTTTACATATCTGAATGCTCTGGTGTTCCATGAATATACATGTAGGATTGTTATGTTTCCTTGTTGAATTGATACCTTGATAATTATATAATGGCCTTCTTTTTTTTTTTTTACTGTTGCTGATTTAAAGTCTGTTTATTAAAATATAATTCATAAAATTAAAATACAGATTTGTGAGGTGCTTACATTTACAATTATTAGTACAAACAATTTTCAAAGCTAATCGGTAGTATTAGATTGGTTTCTGCCATTACTTTTAATGACAAAAACAGTAATTACCTTTGTACCAACCTAATGTTAAATAAATGAGAGGTATTTAACAAATCAAGAACAAACTATTTTTTTGAAAATTTGTCATGCCTATATAAAATAAATAAAATACTAATTGGAAACTATTTTGATGTAAGTAAATTTAGCACAAGAAAAAAAGTTTACTTGTGACTAGTTACTATGTTTACCTGAAAGTAATAAAGCTTCATTAATTTTAATTATATTTTAGAAATCAGATTTTTCCATGAAATCAAGCAAGCCTCTCACATTTACCAGAATTAAATTTTAATGTGTTTGGGTATTTCTACACATCATTAACATGGTGAACGGGACTAACTTTGGCAAAATTTAGACAAATTAATTTATGTATTTTTGATATAAAAGCCACATTAATATTTTTACACTTTGTCCCTGATTTATTCTTGTTCTCTCCTAGACCTTTAGTTATCTTTGTGTGAACATTATTTATATGTAGGAAATGTTTATCATTTAAAACGTCATCTTCAGATCATACATTATGTTACCTGTTCTTTTTCAACACCACAGCAGTTCATTACAGGAGACAGAAAACTGGACAGAAAAGCCAAGGAACATGCTCTGCCATTAGGTATCTGAGCGATCTTGGGTGAATCACTTTACCACGTTGGGCCTCAGTGATGTTGTATGTAAAATAAGGAGAGGAAACTTTCACTTGTTAACATTTAAGGAACCTATAAATCTATTTTACCTTAAACTTTTGATTTTGGACAGAGAAGATTTGCTAAAAGTCATTATGATTATTCTTTCCTTGTTCTATTCCACCCCATCTTGAGTGATCCAACCCAACTCTTCTGCTTGCTTAGATTACTTGAATCTGAAGCCAACTAACTCAGTCTTTTCCCCAGTCTCAGTTCCTAAGGGATTCTCCGAAGAAGCAGAGCCAACAAATGGAGTGGTTAAGACAATACAGATAAACTAAACACTGTTGGAAAACACCACTGATTTGAGTAGGGTTAAGGGGAGAAGAAGCAAGTCTGCAGTACCTAGAAACTTTATCAGATGTGCTGGTTTATATTAATCTCTTTGTACATGACTCAAATTCCCCAATTTACACCACTTCTCTGCCTCCCCTACAAATCTCTGCAAAAGGTGGTCCTTGATCTTACCTTTCACTCAGGTCAAAAAACCTAGATGTCGCTGATGATTAACGATCATGAGAATGTTTTTCATATGTTTGTTGGCCATGTGTATGTATTTTTGGAGAAGTGTCTGTTCCTGTCCTTTGCCCATATTTTAATGGGGTTATTGGTTTTTTCGCATGTTAATTTAAGTTCTGGATAGTAGACCTTCGTTGGTTGCATAGTTTGTGAACATTTTCTTTCATTCTGTTGGTAGTCTGTTTATTCTATTGATAGTTTCTTTGTGGCTATTGCAAATGGGATTCTGTCAATAAGATACCATCTCACACCAGTCATAATGGCTATTATTAAAAAGTCAAAAAACAACAGATGGCGAGGCTGTGGAGAAAAGGGAATACTTATATGCTGTTGGTGGGAATATAAATTAGTTCAGCCACTGTGGAAAGCAGTTAGGAGATTGTTTAAAGAACTTAGAACTGAGCTATCATGTAACCCAATAATCCCATTACTGGGTATATACCCAAAGGAAAATAAATCACTATACTGAAAAGACACTTGTAATCATATTTTCATCCCCACACTATTCTCAATAGCAAAGACATGGAATGAACCTAAGTGCCCATCAGTGGTGGATTGGATAAAGCAAATGTGATACATACACACCATGGAATACTACACAGCCATAAAAAAAATTAAATCGTGTACTTTGCAGCAACGTGCATAGAGCTGGAGCTGGATGCCATAATACTAATACAGGAACAGAAAACCAAATACCACATGTTCTGACTGATAAATGGTAGCTAACCATTGAGCACACATGGGCAAAAACATGAGAATAAAGACACTGTGAACTACTAGAGCAGGCAGGAGGGAGCATAGGTTGAAAAAGTACCTATTGGGTACCTTTCTCACTACCTGAGTACAATATGCCCATGTAACAAACCTGCACTCATACCCCCATATTTAAAATAAAAAGTGAAGTTTAAAAACAAAATAAAAATGTAGATTGCATTTGTCCTTATCTCTCAAGAAATACCACTTAAATGTGATATTTCCCTTATGACGTTTCCACGGGAGTTTGGGACCTAACGCCACTGTAACAAAATTAGAATGCACACAATTCACCCTCAATTTGGATAATGACTCCACTCAGTTTGACCTTTATTATGTTTTTCACTACTTTCATTATTGTGGCCAAGAGAATGCAAACCACTTCATAGTTTTGCTTGCTTTATTTCTTCTCCCACTCTTCCCCCTCTCAAAGGTTAGCCTGATCTCTAAAATTTACTTTTAATGTATAAAGTCACTCCTTTTATTTCTATAAGATAATATTTATACTATTTTGTTCTCCTATACAATAGGTGGCCCTTTTAAATCCTCCCTTATTACTTCCCATTCAGGATTCCCATTTAATGTCCCACTCAGCATTCTTAATATTAAATTTTTATTTATCTATATATATATTTAAAAACTCTATATTTTACAGCCCAATGGTTCATCAGAAGTCCAGGGTAGCCATTATCTAATTTGTGTTAATTGACATATATTTTATAGACACTTAAAATTCATGCAATTTGGTTTATGCATTGTAATTACATTTAACAAGTTCTGAGTACCCATTCCATTGATAGTATTGACATGAAACCAGGACTTCTTCTAAACTCATTGTTGTAATTAACTTTAATCATTCTATCCCTTTTTAATATGCAATTGTCACTACTTGGCCATTGGCAGCCCTCTTTGTATGCTGGCCACTTTGTCCTTTTAAACACTAATCCATGTTTCTCTGAATGAATCCTGGCTTTCTTGCAACAATAAGATGCTCCAAGCTCATCTTTATTTGCTTCTTCCCCAAACAAGAAATTTTTTCTTCTAGTGGAATACAATGTTGAGTTCAAATATATGAGAACCTAGAAAGCACATTAGGTTGTTCTATTAAATGACCTGAGTAGCCAGGATAGTGCCAGAGATTAGTCACTTTATTGACAAAGTAAGAGTTCCCTTAAAAAGAAAAGAGGGGCAGAGGATCCGCAGTCATATTAATTTTTCCAATTTAGTTGTATTTTTACTTATCTCCACACTTTACTATGAGAGCTTATTACTTCATTTTTTTCTGTTTTGAGCTACCATTTTACAGTTATCTAACTTTAAATATTTCATGCTATATATTGTATATGTGATTAAATTATGCTAATGCCCCCTCCAGAAAATTTTTTAATCTTCTTTACATGCATTATTTTTGTTCATTTTGACCTGTGGCCAAATGATCCTGAAGTTGGCCGTAAACTGTACACGTCTAGATGACCTAATGTGTCAACTTTTTCTGAGCCTAGAGGATAAAACCATCCAAACTAATTTCAGAGGAAAACCAAACTATTAAAGTCATACAGCACTTAGATCAACAAATTAAATCCATGCACTTGGTGTAAAATAACAAATAACTGAGTTTCAAGATTTTTACATAAAATCTTTCAGTTTTCATTCCCATGAGCCAAAATATGTGCTTAAAACCCCATATTTGAGATACACTATTTTAATCTACTTTCTCATTTCCTTTGCCCTTATTATTGTTCATTTAAGGCACAAGAATTCTAGTGAACTCTGATATTTGCAGAAACCCTTAGGTATATACTTAGGTATATACTTATGACTCCAAATGCTCTAAACCAAATATATCTGAAAAAAATAGAAATTAATATTGAGAATTACCAAATAATTATGCCAAATATTACAACATGTAAATACTTAATCTCCTAATCAGAAAGTTGATGTATTAGCCATATTATTGTCCATACAAAGCACATTCACAAATACTGTTCACCATGACTATGCTCCACAAGACTCAGCTCATAAAATGCAAATGCACAATTGATGATAGCACATTTCAGAATTCTATAGTAGCTCTCAATTCCATTGGCCCATATCCAGAGATTGTTTTAGTCTCATAAAGTAAATACTGAGCATTGAGAAAGCTATATCTACAGGAAAACTTACTGCTTACCCTGCTCTGGGTTCCTAGGTTTCCATCAATCAGAAATGAGAATGAGTATTAGAACTGGTGAGAAAACGTAGAAAATTTACTACATTATGTATTACTACTGACCAAAGTAAGTTGGAAAGATAGCAGATATGCAGTATCCTAAAATTCTTGTACATGCACCAGTTCATGTAAATCCTTTAATATTTGACTCAAATTATTCCTAATGTCCTCACCAACTTGCTTGCCACACAAATGCCTTCCAGGTGTATCTGGAGAATTTCCCACCTGAGGGAGAAATAGCTAGCACAAGTGTGTTCCTGCCTCTCATAAACTTTTATTTCAATTGCATATTAGAGTTCATATTAAAATTCCATCCCCTTAAGATATGATCCTATTTGGACTAATCACTGTTTTATAAACTAGGCCACTTGAGGGCTAAGATAAATAAGATAAATAAGAAAGTAGGAAAGGAAAAAGAAATATCTCTCTTTTACTAGATCCAAGTTTCAGTTCCATAACTATTATGATGGGAGGGGCATTATAAGAAATCTAAACTGTAAACCCTAATTCAAAATTTCTTAAGCTCAAAACTTAAAAACATATACTTTGGATTCCCTAGGCAGGATAATTTTTTGTAATAATTAATTAATATTGACTATGGTAATTCATAAAGTAATTCGTGTACTCCGTAGTTTCCTGTGCAAGAATATCTTATACATTCTGTGTCACTTGGGATATTTCTCAGGCACACACACACACATACTCACACACACACAAAATTAGTGCCTCAGCAACTTTAAAAAATACACAGAGATATTACTAATTGCATGCTCAAATTAGTAATTTTATACAATAGCCTCAAGGAACAGTTATTTTTTTGATTTCAATGAGTTGTTAAATTTGTTTGTTTCTTTCAATTCGGTTTAAACCTGAACCTCACAGAAGTGATCTGAATTTCTCTTTTTCTACATTGTTTAAACTTTGGCTGAAAAAGTTTATAATTTTGCCAGCTGACTATAATTACATAGTCCCCATCCATCTCCATTATTGTCTTTGTTTAGAAGATGAATTCTATACCACTTCTGTTCCCCAAGCCACAGCTTCTTTAAAGTAATCAGTACTTGATATCACTATGTAGTTCATCTTCTTTTTCACTTGTTTAATAGCTTTATTGAGATATGATTCACATACCATAAATTACATCTTTTAAAAATGTACAATTCAGTGATTTTTACTAATATGGTGGTCACTCAGTATATGCAGGGGATTGGTTCCAGGACCCCCATGTATACCAAAATCTGTGCATACTTAAGTCCCACAGTCAGCCCTGTGGAACTCACATGTATGAAAAATCTACACTCCATAGATGTGGGTTTCACATCCTGAGAATACTGTAGTTTCAATCTGCGTTTCATTGAAAAATCTCATATAAGTGGATCGGTGCAGTTGAAACCCATGTTATTCAAGAGTCAACTGTACTTACAGAATTATGCAACCACTGCTGCTATTCTATTTCAGAACATTTCCATCACCCTAAAAATGGGAAACTCTTGTTCCCATCAGCAGTCACTCACCATTTTCCCTCAAGGTCTCCCCACCCAGCCCTAGACAACCACCAGTCTATTTCTGACTCTATGGATTTACCTATTCTGGGTATTTCATATAAATGAAAATTAAACACTACATGTTTTTTGTGTCTGGCTTTTAACCTAGTAAAATGTTTTCAAGGTTCATCCATATTATAGCATGTATCAATACTTAATTCTTTTTTATGACTGAATAATATTCCATTGTATGGATATAAAACATTTTGTTTATCCATTCATCAGTTCATGAGCATTCTGGTTGTTTCATTTATTGGGCTATTATAAATAATGCTGCTGTGAACATCTATGAACCCCGTTTTTGTTGATATATGTTTTCAGTTCTTTCTGGAGTGGAACTGCTGAGTCATATAGTAACTCTGTGCTTAAACACTGAAGAACTACCACACTTTTCCAAAGGGGCTGCATCCTTCTACATTCCCACCAACAATGTATGAGAGTTCTAATCCTTAGTTCATCTTTAATTACCATATTAAAACTGATAATTTTTCACTAATAAATGTTTTCATTAAAAGCAAAGTATTCAGTTTTATTTTGTCCTGGGTTTTTATTTTTTCCAAGCCCTTTATACATTTTTATTGCATGAAACTAGACCCCTAATTTTAATGCATAAAACTTAATTTATCTATCCTGACTTGGTGCTTCTTGCTCTTACAATTCATCCTCAGCCCCAGCAAGCTTTCAACCTGCCTATATCCATCTCATTACTATTGTTCTCTTAAAGTAATAAAGAACTATGAGGCTCATGATTCTTAGCAATGTCAGGCTTTTAGAACCTGCATAAATTATGAGAGAGAAATGTTGAATGTTTCAGTTAGTGATGAATTTCAAATCACTGTGACTATGCAGAGGGAGCCACAGTTTAAATTATATTCTGTCAATATGTCTTGTTTATGAGTGCTTATGTTCACATTTAATATGAGGCCTCAGAATCCAGATCCCAGGAACAATTGTTTCTGTTGTTTGAAGCAGTTTGTTTCTTACTATTATAAAAATAATGCTACTTAGAGAAGTAACTGCTGCTTATTTGGTTTCCTTGTTTCCAATTTAATACAGAAGGTGGAAATGCTCAAAGGCTAATGATATTCATTTTATAGTTTTACACTCCTGTTCACTTTTAGCCCAACGGCCTGCGTGAGCAGAGATATCAGTGGCACAGTTTTAACCACAAAAATTGGATTACTGCTGTTCTTTGCTCATTCTGCTAGGCAGCAGAATCTGAACTGTTTTTCTGGTGCTTATTATCTATGGAAAAGAGGCTAAACAGCACAGTATTTTTTACCCTTTCAGCCACAAATATTTTTTATTCTGAACAAATACTTTAGTTTTCCATCCAGATTTTCAGATTGGTCCCCTCACTTCTAGTGTTGCTGATAAACATCTGGGCCAACAGTGAAATTGTGCTTCATGCATACAAACTAAATCATATTCATTTGTCTACAAAGAATGTGGCTATGTTGATGCCATAGAAAGTCTCCGTTTATTAAGCAGGTCCCTTTGCACCTGTTCAGTGATCGGCTCAATTTAATCTGGGCACTTCACTAAATATTAATGAGGTTGAACAGGCAAAATTTTTCAAATCCTTGCCACCTCTAAAAAAGGAATTCTCAAAGAATATTATGAACAGTTAACACATTTAGAGTATCCTAATTGTGTATGTGCTTGGTTTCCACATTGTCTGGAAAACACAAGCATAATTACTGTAACATCAATTGCAGATAGATTCTTAACAAGAACAGAAAAACTAAAATGTGAATTCAACGAATAAAGGAAGAAAGCTCTTAAGAACATAAGGATTTTTTATTGTTTTCCCCTCTCTATATGGGTACTTAGCCCTGGCTGCAAATTACAATCAACTGAGGGAGCTTTAAACCTATCAAGGCTTAAGATGGTATTCCGTATGTAAATTGCAAATATATTATGCTTCAATAAAGCATTAAATGAAGAAAAAAATCCAAGGCCTGGGTCCCATCTCAAATCAATGCAAAAGTATACAGTTTACATATTTCAAATATTCTTCCATCCTAGGACACAGCCTTATGAGCCCATCAGGTGATAATAACTGTGTACTGCTGTGATCTCAGGGTTACCCTGAACGAGGTTTACCTTCCCAGAAGGACATGGGGTTGTGCCTTCATCTGGTGTGGGACTTCCTCATTCTCTTACTTAACCACGTGGGTTTTGAGTTAATCATTTTTATTACAATCTGAGCTCTACCACTCACTGGCCTTATGGCCTTGGGAGAGGCATTTAATCTCTCTGAGCATTATTTTCTTCACCTTTCCATGGGAGGTATTTTATGACCCTCTCTACGTATTGAAGCTGAAATGAGATGCTAAGTATAAAACTTTAGTACAGGTCCTGACACTCAGTATTGTAGGTTTTCTTATTAATCATTGAAATCAAATGTTTTAGATTCAGTGAAAAATATAGGATTTCAAAGCAAGGACAGCAAGCTAAGGCTCATCAACTAAGAGTCACAAATGATTGTCTTAGACCTGTGTGTTAGACCATTTCAACTTTGAAAGTAGCCTCTAGTCAAATATGGGTATGTTTTAATTGTCCAAAATGTGTACCTGTAGTCAAAGTTAGGTAGGAGGGAAGGACATGTGAAAGGAAGATTTCAGAATGTTTTTCATTTACATTTTGGAGGAAGAGAAAGAGTGCACTCATTCCTGGAAATCTCTCTCTTGTGTTCCCCATTGGCCAGGCACATGCGTGTCTCTCTGATATTCTTAAAATATCAAGTTTGTGGGAGTTGGTATCTGGCTCATGGAGCAGACTGTATCCACATGTAGACAGTCACTTAGGTGATGTGATTCCAGGAGCCCCTAGAAGTCCATGAATCTCCACTCTCTTCCTCTATTATCTGTAACATTGTGGGCTATTCTGTCATTGACGTTTATTCTTTGTGTTGAGTCTTCACCTTTTAATGCTCTGTCTTGGTCATACTCATACAAACTAATCATTAGAACATGACCTTATATTAACTACTAAAGTCTGGAATGCTTTTGAATGCTGATTACAGTATACATCTATAATTTGTCAATTTAAAGAAACACAGAGTGCTGATCCCCACCCCCAGAGTTCCTGATGCAGTAGATCTGGGGCAGGGCCTAAGAATTTGCATTCCCAGGTGGTACTGATGAGGCTGGTCAGGGAATGCACTTTGAGAACCACTGCTCTAGGCTATATCTGGACCTTACCATATACAAAAATAAAATAATTTAAGACACAATTATAGTTTTCACAAAGTACAAATACTAAAGCAATAATTCTCTGAAACATATTAACTCACTCAATATGTATTTTGAACAGGTTGAGTTATCTGCTTTCCTATACACATAAAATGAAAGCTTCAAGTCTGAAGCAAAGTTAATGCTCTGGTGGAAACATACTTTTACAATTGTCTGAGCATCAGTGATGAAGGAGCAGATATATTAAAAAGTAGAAATGGAACTCATAAAGCACAACAGGTGTCAGGGAACTAACGCTGCCAAAAAAAAAAAAAAAAATCTGTGCCTCAGCCTCACCCACTATACAGCCAGCTGTTCCCAATTACCAGCAACCTGTAGATACCTACATCAGGGTTACTCAGAAGTGACTCTCAGTAAGGTTTAGAGGTATGTGTGGCAAACAGGGTTCTTCTTTCTGCTAGAAACTTGCATATGCACTTCTACCTGCCTAAATGTTTAAAAAAAAAAAAAAAAAAAAAAAAAAAGACCAAATTCATGAAACAGAAGCTACTGGAACAATGTTAGTGATCCTAGTTTCCTAGTTTTTGTTTTTCTGTTTGTTTATTTTGAGACAGAGTCTTGCTCTGTCACCCAGGCTGGAGAGTAGTGATGCAATCTTGACTCACTGCAACCTCCACCTCCCAGGTTCAAGCAATTCTCCTGCCTCAGCCTCCCAATTAGCTGAGATTACAGGGGTGCACCACCATGCCTGGCCAATCTTTTTTGTTTTTAATTTTTAGTAGAGACGGGGTTTCACCATGTTGGCCAGGTTGGTCTCAAACTCCTGACCTC
This sequence comes from Macaca mulatta, assembly GCF_049350105.2. NCBI lineage: Eukaryota > Metazoa > Chordata > Mammalia > Primates > Cercopithecidae > Macaca > Macaca mulatta. The sequence continues at coordinate 25,597,341 of NC_133426.1, read as the reverse complement.
AGGTGATCCACCCGCCTCAGCCTCCCAAAGTCCTGGAATTACAGGCGTGAGCCACTGTGCCCAGCCTCCTAGTTTCTATTATAGATCTACCAAGTGCTGATTGCCTGGGTTTTAAAACTCATTTCTGCACATACACACTGCCCTCCCCAGTTCCCACTCACATATGAATTGTCTTTATTTTAATTTGCCTATCTAGCTAACTCCTAACTGAAGAGATGCTTATATTCAACATGACCATTTTCCCAGCCCTTGCTCCTTCTATGAACCCTTAATCTGATGCAACCTTTAACCTGGTATGATGCAGCTAATTTAACATGCAGCTAATCTGTGCGTGTAGGAATTAGATATATGGTCTACCTATGCCAATGACCACATGCACTTCCCCTAAATTTTAGTAGTAGCCAGATATAGATCAATATATTGCGATATCAAATATTTTAGTAAGTTGCTGAAGTACATTTTTTAAAATACAGAAAAAAACAGAAAAGCATAGAAGCTAAATATATTAATTATTCTTTATCCCATCACTCAGAGGTAACTTCTATCATATCATATACATCTATATGTCTGTGTGTGTGTGTGTGTGTGTGTGTGTGTGTGTGTGTGTGTGTGTGTATTTAAGAGACATGCTCTGTGTTTCCCAGGCTGGTCCTGAACTCCTTGGTTTAAGTGATCCTCCCACCTCAGCCTGTTGAGTACCTGGGACTACAGTTGTGCATCACCACCATCTCTTTATCTAAATAAATTATTTGGTATTGTTTATACAACTCTCTAATCTGCATTTTTGTCAATGTGCCTGATTATGTTAGATAGGGTACTCTTTTCTCCCTCCCTTTCCCTAAACATCCCCCTCCTCCAATCCACTCTATGAGGAAATGTCTATTTTCATCCTCCAGGAAGGAGCATTATCACATGGAGCTTCGAACTTGTATTGTATCTGATTTTCAGTGATAACGTTTTGGAAGAAGAATGGATTACTTGAATGGAGGCTGCTTTAAAGCCTCAAGTTGATTGGTACAAATTACCAGTAGTGTCTAAAAATAAACCAACCCCAGTTAGAATGGCAATAATTAAAAAGTCAGGAAACAACAGATGCTGGAGAGGATGTGGAGAAATAGGAACACTTTTACACTGTTGGAGTAGGAGTATAAATTAGTTCAACCATTGTGGAAGACAGTGTGGCAATTCCTCAAGGATCTAGAAACAGAAATACCATTTGACCCAGCGGTCCCATTACTGGGTATATACCCAAAGGATTATAAATCATACTACTACAAAGACACATGCACACGTATGTTTATTGCAGCACTGTTCACAATAGCAAAGACTTGGAACCAACCCAAATGCCCATCGGTAATAGACTGGATAAAGAAAATGTGGCACATATACAGGAATACTATGCAGCCATTAAAAGGATGAGTTTATGTCCTTTGCAGGGACATGGGTGAAGCTGGAAACCATCGTTCTCAGCAAACTAACACAAGAACAGAAAACCAAACACTACATGTTCTGACTCATAAATGGAAGTTGAACAACGAGAACACATGGACACAGGGAGGGGAATGTCACATACCACAGCCTGTTGAGGGTTGGGCGGCTAGGGGAGGGAGAGCATGAGGAGAAATACCTAATGTAGATAATGGGTTGATGGGTGCAGCAAACCACCATGGCATGTGTATACCTATGTAACAAACCTGCAGGTTGTGCACATGTATCCCAGAACTTAAAGTATAATCGAAAAAAATTTTTTTTTAAATAAAATAAACCAACCTACAACACTCTCTCTCTTTTGTCTCTTAAATGACCTCCCCTCAAGCTTCTGACAGGTCTATCCCAGGGGTCTGCCATATTTGCTCCATCCTCTGAATTATTTACAGTCAAGAACTTTGCAAGAGCTAAGTTAGGAGCTGGAGGTCAGAGGCCAGATGCATTGGCCTGTTCTCCATTCTAGCTTTAACTACAATAAAGCTGAAAATGTAAACCCTTTTAGATTCCCTGTGATTATTTTTAATTGACTCAAACCAAAGTGTGGTAAGAGGATGTCTGAGTGTTTGTATTTACTTGGTTCCTGACTCTTGCATGTACTTGTTACCTCCAAGTATTTATATCTATACAACTGCTTTAATAAAAATCATTTCACATATATATCTGATTACCTCTTTGTCATAGAGTATGTTTATACAAATGGTATTACTGAATCAAAAAGTATGAGCATTATAAGGTTTTTGATATGTATTACCAATGTTTTTCTACAAAGTTTTCAATAATTGACCATCCCACCAGTAATATATAAAATTGCTATCTTATTTTATCCTCATCAGCATTGAGTATTATCACTGTTAAATGTGTTAATATTATAAAAGAAAATCATTTTAATATTTTATTTTGATTATTAGCTAACAAACAATTTAACATATTTATTAATCATTTTTATTTATTTGGTTGCTATACACATTTCATAATTTTCACATTGGATGTTTAACAGTAAAGATTTTTAAATTATTTCAAGGAACCATTTTCAGACAAGATATATTTGGTGAAAATGGTGAGATTGGTTACCACACTATTATTTTTCCGTGTACAATCTTCATGGCAGTTAGATTGGGGTGACAGGGCAGCAGTGTCACCAATGGGAACATGAGCAGAAGACATGTATCACTCCTACTGCGAGTCAGTATAAAGCATTGTGAATTCTCCTTGGCTTGCTCTTTCATTCATATAGCAAGAAGTAAAGAACTGTTGAGGTGGCTAAACTGCAATAAAGAAGCCTGAAGTTGCAATATAGAGGTCTAAATTATCAATATGGAAGCTGTCCTAGATTTCCTTCATTGAGGAAGAACCACAAAGAAGAGCCAACTGACTTTCAAAATACAGTGAAGTGAGTGAAAACAAAAATTTTGTGTTAACTCCCTATCTATCACAATTAGTACAACATAGCACAGCCTAACAAAGGGGAAAAGCCAAAAATCAGTTATTCTAAACCGGGGGTGGATTCGGCACCTCACAGGGGATATTGACATTGTATGGAGACCTTTTTTGCTTATCAAAACTGGAAGTATACTAACTGCATCTGATTGGTAGAGACCAGGGATGCTGCTAAGCATCCTGCAATGTATAGGACTACCCCTCAGAGCAAAAATTTATGTGGCTTAAAATGTTGACAGTGTTTAGGTTGGGGCGTGCTTTAAATCTATCATATTTGCAGGAAATATTTTCCCAGTTTATCTTAGACTCTTAAACTTTCTTTATAGAAGGTTTTCTGAAGTCCATAAACATTTTCCGATATAGTTTGTGTGGGGGTTAATTTGTTTCCATTGTAAGAACAACATATGGTCACAATAGATTACTTGGGAAATAGAGGACATCCTTGCTAGATGAACCTGCATAATTGGGTGAGAAAAGCTGATCTTTATGACCAAAATGGGGAAAATAAGAAACATCTTTCCTCAGAACTTGAACTAAGAAATAGTTTTAAATAGATAGCATGAATTTCAGACTGAAAAAAAGTCACCTAGGGACGATGCCATTCTTACCAAGAGAAATGGTGCTATGTGGTAGGAAATGAGTAAAGGACATCCTGGGAAACATCATCGACACTTTCAAAGTTGGAAAAAATTGCAGGGGAAAGGGGAAGACTTTGTTAAGCTATTTTTTTTCTCTGAAGACAATTTCATTCAGAGGTTGCTTTAGCCAAGGAGTCTCACCAAATTTAAAGTCTCTGGCAGTGCTCTCACAAAGACCCATGTCCTCATCAGTCATTTAGCATCATCCTGAGGTAGAGAAACACTTCCCGGAATTAGATTCTCCCAACCTACAAGGGCAAGTATTGGAGGTGAGTGCAAGCTACAGGACAGGAAGGAACCACTCCCCAGAGAGCCATTTTTACCTTGCATTTGGAAATAATAGAATAATTAATAAAAAACACGTAGCAAATTGCAAGTTGAAAGCATACAGGATGTGTTCTAGATATGTACTGCTAAGTTACAAACCACCCCATTGTTTTTAGCTTAGAACATTTATTCAGCTCATGAATTTGCAATCTGGGCAGGGTTCACTCAAGAGAGCCTGTCTCTGCTCCACACAGCATTAGCTGGGATTGCTCCAAGGCTAGGGGCTGAAATGAGCTGAAGGTTTGCTCACTCCTGTGTCTGGCAGTTGATGCTGGAAATATAGAAACTGTCAGGGACTGAAACAGCAGTGTCCTGGTATCTATCGGCCCTAAGTGACATCTGGGAGCTGTTTAGGTTACAGCTTTCTGGTTTGTTTTCCCCATATCGCCATAATTTCTCGATAGACATGTATAGTTTACGCCCATGCAGTTTTCTGATGCTTTTTCCTCATGCAACTAACTCCCTCCTCTCTCATACTATTCCCTGTAAGTCTTAGCCACCTAGACCTCCCTGTCTCTTCAAATCAGAGAAAGTTTCATGCTCTACCTGTGATTCCTTTCAATATAGGGGAGGACAGCATATGCCTCCACACAACAGGTCAGGACAATCACAGGGTGCACATTTGTTTTCCTTTTCAGAGACCACAGGCCTGAATTTCCTATTGTGCAATGTCCAAAAATTATACATACATGTCAATGAAAAGAAGTCAAACTCTGTAAAAATTTGCAGAGATTTATTCTAAGCCAAATGTGAGGTCTATGACCCATGACAGCCCCAGGAGGTCCTGAGAACATGTGCTCAAATTGGTGGGGTTACAGCTTTTACACACTTTAGGAAGACAGTAGTTACAGGCAGATACACAAATCAATATATACATGTAAGGTGGACATTGATTCAGCCCAAAAGGAGGGACATCTTGAAGGTGGGGGAGGGGGCTTCCACATCATAGGTGCATTTAAATATTTCCTGATTGGCAATTGGTTGAAAGGGCTAAGCTCTGCCTCAAGAGTAGAAGTGAGCAGAAAGAAATGATTGTAGATAAGGGGGGTTATGGAAGCCAAGGTCCTTGTTATATAGATGAAGCCCCCAGGTAGTGAGCTTCAGAGAGAATAGATGGTAAATATCTCTTGTCAGATCATGAAAGGTGCCAGACTCTTAGTTAAATCTCTCCTGGATCAGGAAAAGACCTGGAAAGGGAAGGGGATTCTTTACAGAATGTAGATCTTCCCCTCAAGAGACAGTTTCCAGGGCCATTTCAAAATATGTCAAAGAAATGTATTTTGGCAAAATACTTCAATTTATTTCAGGGCCCGTTGTCTGTCTAGAGTCAGGTTGAAATTTGGTAACTTATTGCTACAAAGAGTCTGTCTTTTTTCTTTTTTTCTTTTTTTCTTTTTTGAGACGGAGTTTCACTCTTGTTGCCCAGGCTGGAGTGCAATGGCGCAATCTCGGCTCACAGCAACCTCCACCTCCCACTTCAAGCAATTCTCCTGCCTCAGCTTTCCAAGTAGCTAGGACTATAGGTGCCCGCCACCATGCCTGATTAATTTTTATATTCTTAGTAAAGATGGGGTTTCACCATGTTGGCCAGGCTGGTCTCAAACTCCTGACCTCAGGTGATCCACTCGCCTTGGCCTTCCAAAGTGCTAGGATTACAGGCATGAGCCACCATGCCTGGCCAATTTATTTACTTCAGGGCTCGCTGTCTGTCCTGTGATGCTACACTAGAGTCAGGTTGGAATTTGGTATCTTATTGCTACAAAGCGTCTGTTCTGTCAGTCTTAAGATATCTGTTTTAATGTTAATGCTGGACAGTTGTGCCTGAATTACAACAGGAGAAGAGTATAATGAGGCACGTCTAACCCTGCCTTCCCATAATGGCCTGAATTTGTTTTTTCAGGTTTACTTTGGAATCCCCTTGGCCAACAGGAGAGGTCCATTCAGTTGGTTAGGGGGGCTTAGAATTTTATTTTTGGTTTGCATATATATTGATATGATTTGGATCTGTGCCCCCACCCAAATCTCACGTCAAATTTTAATCCCCAGTGTTGGAGGTAGGGCCTGGTGGGAGGTGACTGGATCATGGGAGTGGATTTCCCCCTTGATGCTGTTCTCATGATAGTAAGTTCTCATGAGATCTGGTTGTTTAAAAGTGTGTGGCACTCTCTCTCTTTCTCCTGCTGCAGTCAAGTGCCTGCTTCCCCTTCACCTTCCACCATGATTGTAAGTTTCCTAAAGGCTCCCCAGAAGCAGAAGCTACTATGCTTCCTGTATAGCCTGCAGAACTGTGAGCCAATTAAACTTCTTTTCTTTATAAATTGCCCATTCTCAGGTATTTCTTCATAGCAATGCAAGAACAGACTAATATATATACACACATATATATACATATATAGACACATATATACATATATACACACACATATATACATATATATATGGAAGCAAGGAAAGTCTAGTGCCTCTTCCTGTATCATGGCCTGGAGCATCAATTATATATTGATTATAAATGTTTAAGCTAATGGGTACATCAGGTCCACTCTACTATTATCTCTACTGTGATATATGATTATTTCCCTGTAGCCAAAAGAAACAACCTAAAAGAGCTGGTAGATGAGATTTCTAACCAAGTTGCCATTCCCATTTTAGAAGAACAAAAAGACAATTTCAATATCTGGTATTCAAATCTACAGAGGATAACCACCATAAATTTCCTGTCTGAAAACTGATGCTCCAAAAATAAGCAATCCAATAATTTGAACATAAAATTGTACTTAAACATAAAACTAGAAGTCACAGTGATAGCTATTCGAAATATGTAAAAGAGTGATGAATAGAATTTTTAAAGGTCACATTAGCAAAAATTTGTTGAGGCTCTAAGTAAAGATTAAAAAAGCTTTCAAATATAAATAATTCTTCAGACATCCAGGAAGAAAAATCAAGTCACCTATCAAGGGGGAAACGTAGACAAGCCTCAGAGTCTCCACATGAGTAGCTAATGTCAGAGGGCAATGGCACACTACGAGTTCTGAGGATCAAGCCCAGGATACCCAGACACATTGTTGTTTAAAAAGATCAGTAACAAGAAGACATTTTTAAACATTAAAGAAGTCAGCTTCTCAAGACACTTTTTGAAAAACTACTCCACATAAAAGATCAGGAAACCAAAAGATGAAACAAAATAAAATAATTGAGGAGTGGAATAACTGTGATAAAAAGGACTGATGGGAAACGTTGAAGCTAAATATGCAACCAAGCTTAAAAGACCAGAGTAATTACTATACACACACATATACACACATATACAAACACACACATATACACATGAACATATATACACATACACACTCATGCATACTTGAACATATTTTCATATATATGTATATATACATATCCATTAAGTGTCATATAGGACGGTGACTTCTTAACTTGGATGCTAATATGTGTGTAAGATAAAAGTCATATTAATGCAAAAATTACCCTCAAAAATCCTTTAAACCTCTAAGAGAGTTCAACACACATGGTTTTGTGTCTGCAACGTTATATATTAAATATTTTAAAGACTAACACTGCCTTGAAAATTACTCCTTTAACAAAAGGAAGGAACTAAAGGAAATTTGTATGCAGATAACTGGGTATGCAAACAATTCTGCCTTTAAGCTACTTATCAAATACTTATTGTGAATAAGGAATTGGTAGAGAATTCAAAAACATTTCTGTTCTTCTGCAGGGTTGATTCCATTCTGTTTTAGTATTATACATGTATTCACTATGCAGCTCTCCAGAAATTCAAAAAAAAAAAAAAAAAATCCAGTGGTGAATGGAAGAGTGATAGAAAATTCTAAAGAGTTCTCCCTTGCTTACAGAATTTACTCTAATTTGTTTAAATATCAAGCATCTATAAACATAATAAATGTTAATAAATGTATTTGTGATTGTAAAGATTAAAGGTTAACTTGTAAAATCAGTGTGTAACTTAAAAGATTCTACTGTAAATCTTAGCAAAGTTAAAATATATGCACAATTTTTAAAAATGGAGTAAATTTTTAAAAATAAGTACTTTATCTTTTATAGTAGAGAGTAAACAAATACCATCTAAAATTGGAAGTTAGCTTTTGAAAATGGTACAATGAATGAAAATCCTTTCATTTATGTAACAACCTTTTCTCTCAGTTTCAAATGGGTATTTCAGGAACTAGTACATGTTATATTGAAGAATACAGATAGGTTCAGTTTCACTCCATTTTCTTTATCATCAATAAAATAAATCCAATCGAATTTTTGTATTTTATTTAAATTAGAATGTACAATATAACCCAGTTTTTCTATAATTATTTCTATCTCCCTACCTGTTTTTCTAACTCTATGCTTGTATAAAAGATGTCTCTGAAAATACTAACACTGATGATTTTTGGTGACAATTTGAATGAATTCAATTTTTAAAAATTATTAGTTTCTATATTGCTATAACAACATCAAAACTAAAAAAAAAAAACAAAAACAAAAACAAAAAACAAAAAACAAAAACTCTCTAAGCAAGTGACAGAAGTGCCAGTGTCCTATCCCCTCCATTGCCCTCGTTCACCATTTCTATACCAACTGCTACTTTTAGGTGTCAAAAAAGAAAAGCCTCTCTTCTCTTTCAACAACAAAAAGAATCTTTCCTCCACATAAACACCTTCTAATAGATATACATAGAGGTCTAGTTCAGTACTAGCTATCAGTTTATAAGCATTTTATCCCAAAGAACCCTGTTACAGCTCTGTCTTCATAAATGTATTTGATATTTTGACAAAATCCAATAATAAAATGACTAAAAACAGACATCTTCCCACACCAGACTACACCAGTTCAGTGATATAATTCAGAGTGATGGCTTGCTCAATTGCAGATTAATATAGTATATTCATGAATGAACAGCTAATTCTTCCTCAAAGTTACAGTTTTTATTTTGTTGCCTAAAACCGATGCTTTTTAACAGTGATAGTTTGTAACTTTTTAAGTTTCATTTTTCTTGGCTTTGTCATTTTGATGACCATTAAAAGCACACTTTAGCGATGTCTATTATATGACGCATGTCTTCTTTAAGGAGAATAATTTCTTTTTATAATTAACTCCTCAGCCACTGACTGGTCTGTCAGGATTCTTCTGATTTGGTCTTCAAAACCTGGCTTTAACTTTGGAACATAAGGTTAACATAGTGAGAAACATTTAAAATAACTACAGAGTAAAGCTCCATTGTTTTGAATTTTAGACTACCCTTAAAGGATACATTTTTTTATCCTCCTCACCCCTTAAGTACAAATGAAACACTTTGTTTTCCTATCTTTTACTGGAGACGGAAGTGTAGATTTCCTTGTCAACACTTGCCGTGATTGGTAAATGCTGAACAAGGTAGTTGGCACGGAGAATTTCTGTGGCAAAAATGAAAATAAAGTCACCATAGACCTTGTGGATTTAACCCTAACATTGGCTTTGCTTTTTGACACTGCAATCAAACATAACCTAATATTTCTATGTGGTATGTGTATGCATCGCTCACCACAAGATCAGTGTGCTGGGGCTTAAAAGGAAAACATTTATGAAAATATAGCACACATGTAGGACATATATACACACAAAGTGTTGAAAATTTGGTGGTAAGAGTTATATTAGACCACATCTACGATGACAGGTATAGCTCCACATTCCATGGTTTACCAGAATGTTGAACTATAGAAAGTCTAAAAAGGAAGGTGACCAAATTGAGGGAGATCTAGAAACTATGCTAGGAAAAGAAAGAGGAGGATGGAAAATGTCCACCTTGAGTAAGAAGAGCCTCAGGAAAACCAGGATAAGCTGGCATGTGGAATACTTTAAGGGAAAACCTTAACCAATAAGTTACTATTTTAGGAAGGTAGATTTCAAGTCAGTAGAGGAAACAACTATCAATGCTAATATTAGAACAAAGTGGTTGGGAGGGGTTGTTTGTTTTGAGATGGCGTTTCGCTCTCATTGCCCAGGCTGGAATGCAATGGCACAATCTCAGCTCACTGCAACCTCCACCTCCAGGGTTCAAGTGAGTCTCCTGCCTCAGCCTCCTGAGTAGTTGGGGTTACGGGCACCACACCTGGCTAATTTTTTTTTTTTTTAGTACAGACAGGGTTTCACACTTTTGCCCAGGCTAGTCTCGAACTCCTGACCTCAGGTGATCCTCCCGCCTTGGCCTCCCAAAGTGCTGGGATTACAGGCAAGAGCCACCACACTGGGCCAAAATAAAGTTTTATGTTAAAAAAAGAAAATTCCCATCTTTGAACTGCTTTAAAAGGAAGTCAAAGTGACCTATCAAGCTCTCAGATGTAGCACGAATGATGATTAAAGTGAACAGAAATTCTTTCTATATGTCCCAATTATTTTACATTCTAAGAATTTCATAACTTGGTTAATAAGGAGAGAGAAATCCAGTTTTCGAAAGCGTAATGAAAGAGTTGGCTTTCAGAGAATTGTCCAATTATGAACAGGGAATGCTGAAGCTGGAATCCAGATCTTCTAACTGTAAATATGTTCTACCTGTCTAAGTTTTTTTACAAAACTGTTCAGATAAATAATACTCATTAGTAATATAATATTATAATATTTAAAATCATGGTCATGGGAATACAAAGAAGAGTTCTTAATCCTTAATCTGCCTCCCTGTATCTTAATATTGCATCACTCAACTTTAACTAATATGGCTTTTGAAGATTTCACTAAATCTGTTCTTCCTGAGTGAAATACTTTCTGAATTTATCTCATAGGTAGAGGGCACTTATATTTTAAAATGTCCACTAATAGACCATTTAGATTATATAAAGGCAGGCACAGTCCACTGGAATGTAAGCTTTGTAAGTGCAGGCATTCATTCATTCATTCATTCATTCATTCATTCATTCATTTGAGATGGAGCCTCGCTCTGTCACCCAGACTGGAGTGCAGTGGCACGATCTATGCTCACTGCAACCTCTGCCTCTCGGGTTCAAGCGATTCTCTTGTCTCAACCTCCCGAGTGGCTGGGATTATAAGTGCACACTACCACGCCCGGCTAATTTTTGTATTTTTAGTAGGGACAGGGTTTCACCATGTTGGCCAGGCTGGTCTCAAACTCCTGACCTCAGGTGATCCGCCTGCCTCGGCCTCCCAAAGTCGTGGGATTACAGGCATGAGCTACCGCACACGGCCAAGAGCAGGCATTTTCATCTGTTTCTCTGAGCCTAAGGGCCTAGAACACAGCCCAACACATGGCAGGTACTCAATAAACATTTATTGAGTCAATCATTGAGTGAATGGAGATTAAGGCAAAATGAAAAAAGTATGTTTTTAGTTGTCTCCTGGCTTATTCAGAGGAAAGGGATAACGGCTTTAACCTCAGAGAAGACAGGAGATAAGAGACGGCGCTTATGGCAGGAAGGAAGAGAGGGTATGATCCGGAGAAAGGACTGGATAGAGGATGGCAGCTTCAGGAAGCAAGATGACAAGAGAGGATAAGAAATCTAATTCAAAGCTCCTACACTTCTTTGAATGAATCTAAGACATAAAGTGATAACTGAACTATAAAGGCATTTTAAAACTAGAATTATAAAAGTGAATGGATTTCTAATGGTATCTGGTAATAGAAGTTTAGAATTTAAAATGCATTAGCAAAATCTTAAAAACACTACATTGTTTGCTTGAAAAGATTTTCTTGGAAATTTGTTTCCTTCTAAAAAGAAAAATGGGATGGTTAGTCAGTAGAGCTAGGGCATTTATAACAATGTCCTTTATATCTTACCATTGATTTGTTTTCATTAGGTAAGTAGCTTGTTTTCTAAAGCCTTTTTTCCCCTTTTGCTCTTGGCCTTAATAAAATTGGTGGTTCTGGCACAGTCATTAATTCCATAGTTGTAAAATTCCCTTAGAGAAACATGGTAACTTCAGTTTATTGAAAATACTAGGAGAAGGGTAGTTTATTAGGTATTTGGATGACTGGATGTTGAGAAATATATCATTTATCATTTAAAATATCCTTGGTACAAGGGCACTGCTAAGTATATGCATATAAAATACTGAACATCTGGATTAAAACAGAAATGGCAATGAGATGTGATGTCTTCATTATGCCAGACAACTAGATATGTGGAGACATATGGCAGAGTGAGTTTTTACATTTTATTGGCATGTTTATAGATCCACAGAAAGAGCCTAGAAGGAATCCATCCAATTCTAGAAGCTAAGTGTTTTTTTCTTCCATTTTAGATATTAGGAACAATTAGGAAAATTATCCCATACCACAACTGTATGAGATTCAGTCAGTAACAGACAAAAGGATGTCTAAACAGCCAAATCTTAAATAGGATAGTAATACTGATGGCCAAGTTGGATCTATCAATACCTATGCAATTTATCATAAATGTCCTCCAAAATATCAAATCTAAGAATTATATTAGTACAAATTTAAAGCTGGGAAGGATTTTGGAGATTATCTTGCCTGATCCATCAACTTTAGTGAAGAGAAAATCAAAATGATGATAGTAACACACATTCCTGTCTTCGAGGGGTTATCAGCTTAATGAAAAGATAACCCCTCAACAGGAAATTACAATATAGGGTAATGGAGGGCAAATGGATACAAAAACTGAGTATTATAGGGTTACATAAAAATGATATTATCTCTTGCTTTGATGGCTAGGTGAGGATCAAAAATAACCTCCCAGAACAGATAACTCTGAAGCTAAATCAATAAAGAAAGAGTAAGAGTTATGCAGGTCAAGCAGAGAAAAGGCATTACAGGAATGGAAATAGAAATAGAACAGAAATAGAAATAGAAATCCCTTAAGGAAAGAAAAGCCATGTTGTATTGAGGGAGCTGCAAGCAGTCCATTTGAGTTGGTTGGCACACAGAAATGGCAGTAAGACAGAGGCTTCTGGGTGTCAGGATAAGAAATAAACTCTACAACTACACTTAATACGTTTATGTATGTATATGTGTTTATGTATGTATACATGCATATGAGTGGATGTGTGAATCAAAATTCAATGGCATAATACTTAGCCACTTACAGGCAATGCACTCTATTTTCTATTCTTATTGTAATTTATTTAAAAATATTGGTAAACGCTCACTAACATAAAGGACATGATCCACTAAAGTGCTATGATCTGCTGTTTGAAAGACACTCATGAAAGTTGAAGGACAGTAAGGTCATGATAAACTATGGATATCAGACATTATGCATTGGAGAATAGAGAGTCATGGAAGAATTTTGAGCAGGGGAGTGAAGTGATGCCACTTGCATATAGAAAGATCATCTAAATCACTCCAAAAAGGCCTGGAAAGGCTTTCATGAAGGAGGTCAATTTGAGAAGTTTCTAGAGGTAATTTAAACCATTGATAGTGGTGCCAGAATTAAGATATATGTTTTGAGGATGATGAAATGCAATTAATAAGTTATAATTAATTGGACTTCATTATTATTTGGAAGAGGGTAAATCAGGGGGAAACGTGGTGAGATTTTGGAGTCTGTCATAGGAAGTATGTGGATAGTAATACCATTCACTGAAGGAAAAATAGGAAGAATTTTTCCTATTTTTAATAGGAAGGGCTGAGAATAATGATTCGGTTTGGGCATTCTGAGTTTCAGGTATCTGTTGGATATCTAAACAGAGATATCAAGCTAAATGGTAAATACAGATGCTCCTCAGCTTACGATAGGGTTGCATTCTGATCAACCCAATTGTAAGTTGAAAATATCTAAGTGGAAAATGCATTTAATACACCTAACCTACTGAACATCATAGCCTAGCCTACCTTTGAGGTGCCCAGAGCACTTTCATTAGCCTATAATTAAGCAAAATCATCTGGGAACACAGTACACTGTAGAGTATCAGTCGTTTACCCTCATGATCACATAGCTGAGTAGGAGCTGTGGTTCAGTACCACTGCTCAGCATCTTGAGAGAGTATAGCACACTTTCTACTGAATGTGTGTGATTTTCACACCACCCTAATACCAAAAAATCTTAAGTTGAGCTATCGTAAATTGAGGACTGTCTGATATGATTCCAGAGAGCAAATGACAGTTGTGGCTGGACAGATTTACAAGCTAGTAGTGTACATGAAATAACTGAAGCCACCGTTTAAAAACCCATTTATGGATTGCGAATATTTGCAATAATATTTTCTGACCCTCTAAATGCATAAAACAATATTATAACATGTGTGAGGTACATTATTATCATGCCCATGTACAGATCAGGAAACAGGCCCAGAGACTTTAAATACTTTTTAAAGCTTAGTTTTGCCAGAATGCAAGACAGAAGCCCAAATTTTTTTATGATGCCCCTTTTGTTTTTTTTCCCCAGTCTACTGGGTTGTTCCTCTTCATCATGCCATCTGCTTTAGCTCAAGTAAGAATAAATACATCTCTTCTTGTCCAAATAATACCTAGTTTATCTGCATTTATAAGTCATTAATTATTAGGTTGTTTGTTTTGCTCTGTTTTGTTTTTTGTGTGCAGGGTTTTGATTAATCATCCTTCATAATTCATAGAACATCATCATCATTCATTCCTGGAAGGCCAGTCTCTTATGTATTTATTCTCTTTTATCCTCATTCAATATTTTTATGTCCTGCTATTGACTACCTTTCTAATATGTTAGATATTCATCCTGTTATTTATGTTGTTAAAGCAAACTAAATATGACCTGAGAAGGACTCCATACTTCTCTATTTGAGTCCTTGTGGACGAACCGAAACCTAACTTAATAGGTAGACAAGATTGAGAACCTAACTTGGGAGTGTGCATCTGTAACAGTGGCCAGGCCTTGGCCAATCCCACTAGACATACGTCAACCACTCATATACTGTTGAGTGTTCAAACTTTGTTCAAATAAGGCAAATGCTGAACTGTAACCAGTCCAGTTGTTTCTGTACCTCACTTCCGATTTCTGTAGGTAACTTCCCTTTTTAGTCTATAAATCTTCCTCTACCACATGGCTGCACTGGAGTCTCTCTGAATCTCCTGTGATTCTTAGGGCTGCCTGATTCACAAATCGTTCATTGCTCAATTAAACTCCTTTAAATTTAACTCGGCTAAATTTTTTAACAGACGGTGTCAGAAGCGGGGTCCAAAGTAGACCCTCTAACGAACCCCAGGAGTACTGAGTGAACAAACAAGGTACCTGCAGAACCCACTTGTGTCCATTGATCTCTCAAGAGCAGTTGGAGATCATGGGTAAGTTCTCTCTTGGATTTTGGAGCTCCACGGATTGGTGTTTTGAATTCTACAAGTTTCTTTGAGCAAACTTCCAATAGAAACTGGGTTTGGAAGTCATGACAGAAACTGCGCTGGGTCCAGGAATGGATTTTATCTGGTAATCAGCTGACTTGGATCCAGTTAGAGGCCTCTTACATCTGACTCGGTCAGAAAGCAACTGGTAGTAAATGGTAATATTGCAGGGGTTGTAAAATTTGGCTTTTAAAAATTCGAGGGGATTTTTGTGTTCTCCCCCTTTGTTTCATTTTTCTTTTACATACTTAGGTAAGAAAAATCATTGGCTAAGTTAAGGTAATACGCTCTATAACAGATCTACTGTAAAGGCTATAGTTACACATCAGACTTTAAGTTCTCTTGTAAAAGTTATGTTAAATAATAGAATTGACTAAACAGAAAAGTATCTGTACAACTACTGACCCTTGTGGCCTATGGAAAAATACATCAAATGTAGATTATAAAAATTCAGTTATAGGTGATTAATGAAAAGACCACTTAGTTAAGTGAAAAGACTCTTCATCTAACTCATTCCTTGATCTATTTGATTTTAGGTGGTTTGGTTTTTGAGGACCCTGAGTGAAGAACATACTCCAAACACTTGGTATTATCCTCCTGACAGTCATAATAATAGTCTCCCTGGTACACCACATTCTCTCAAAGGTTTTAAATGTTTACATTTAAACAAACATTTACATTTAAATTTACATTTTCATTTACATTTTTTAAAAAATCAAAGGTTTTAAAGGTTTTACACACAGCCATCTCTAGAATGTCAAATGGTCTCTCTTCAACTGGAATGACAAAAACTGAAAAAAAATAAATACAACCATGAGGACATCATAACCTATGAATGACGTACTGAGGCCAAAAACCCAAAATGATGGTAACTAAGAGTGACACTAAGGCCCTAAGTTTTAGTCACACTCTCACCTAAATGAAAACCTGGCCAAAAAGGAAGCACCTTTTTAGACAAAATTATGGAAGGCCATTATTTTGGACTGAGCTCATACACCAGACCCCAACAAACTAAACCAAAATGGAGTCACTTATACTAAATGTAACATAATCAAACTAAGACTTTAAAGAAACATATAGATCCTAAAACAGACCAAGTTTTGTTTTTCTCCTGTAAACAGAATGTTTCAACATAAGGAACTACCCTCTACTCAGTCCTTCTTCCTACCCTTACAAAACTCACTGTTCTACTGTTCCCCAAGGGGTTTCAAGACCAAATAAATACATATAGGATGGTAACAATGACATCAATGACTAAAGTTTTGGCCAATCTCTCAAAATTGAGAAAATGACCAAAAAGGGGGAATTGTTAAAACAAACTAAATATGGTCTAAGAAGGACTCCTATATTTGCATAGAACTATAGAAGTACTACTATATTTGAGTCCTTGTGGATGAACTACAACCTGACTTAATAGGTAGACAAGATTGAAAACCTAACTTGAGAGTGTGCACCTGTAACAGTGACTGGGTCTTGGCCAATTCCAACAGCCATACGTTAACTTCTCATACACTGTCAAGTGTTGAAAGTGTGTTCAAATGAGACAAACACTGAACTGTAACCAATCCAGTTGTTTCTGTACCTCACTTCTGATTTCCGTGCCTCACTTCTCTTTTTTTGTCTATAAATCTTCTTCCACTACGTGTCTGCACTACAGCCTCCCTGAATCTACTATGATTCTGGGGCCTGCCCATTCATTGCTCGATTAAACTCCTTTAAATTGAATTCGGCTGAATTTTTTACCTTAACAATGTGTACTGTGTTATAAGCGTCCATTTCAGTTTGTTTTCTTATTGTCTTAACTCAGCACTATTGTTTTTAACAGCTATTCATAACTATGTAGACATATCTAGTCTGTTCTTTCCAACTACTCCATAGCAATCCAAGGTATCTATCAACCACATTTTGTTTATCACTTCCCTCTGAGGTTGGTATCTAGTTGTCTCTAACTTTTTGTTACTGACAACAACCCTGTGGCAAATTTCCATGTAAATATTTTCTTAATAGACCTCTATGAGAATCATCTGAGCTATATACCCCAAATAGAAATGCAAGCTCATAGGATATGCATGCACTTAATTTCATTAAGTGTTATCAGACGTTTTTTCAGAATGGCTATTAACAGTGTGCTCTCCAAATCACGTTTGTATGTTAGTTTTATTGAAGAAGTTCTTCCCATTCCTAGGTCTCCAAAATACTCCTCTACTTTTCTTCTATTAATTTTATGGTTTTACCTCTCATATTTAGACCTTAACCCACATTAATTACATATACCTATATATATAATCGATTATATATATTACATGTGGTGACTATTTATAGTTTTTAACAGCTTTATTGAGGTATGATATTGATATAGGGAAAAACTGCATGTTTAATATATACAAGCTGGTGAGCTTGTATGCCTATATATAATGTCTTATATAAAATAAATTTTCGTAATGTAATTCACTACCCAATCCATATTTTCTCCATTAGTTTTCAGTGTCACTGTTATCAAATATTAATTTTCTGTATCAACATACTCTATCTTCTCTAAAGCATGACTCTCCAGCCTTGGAAAGAATCATCTAGTAGGTTTTTATTTAATTCAATCAGCTTATCTCAAGCTTTTATAAATGTACATTTTTCTTATTGCAGTCCTTCTATGGAAGCAGTGAATCCCTTGATTTTAAGTAATGTTAAATGGGATTCAACCCAGTTGTGCCACACCTCTTTGAACATTTGAATTTGGCAAAAGCCTCTAAAACTGGTAGATACAACACACCTGAGAAATAACATTGCAAAGAAGTGTGAGAGCTTACACACAGCTTTGGGTTACAATAACCCCAATTGTTCCACTGATTCAAGATATGATTTCAGGGCAGTTATTTTCGTCCTTCCTGGGTAAAATAAATATTATACCTGCCACCTGCGTACTTTGAAGAAAGTTTCAGATTCACTGACTGGTATTTATGGGATAATAATGTGAGACATTTACTGATACAAAATCTCTGTATTTCCAATTTATAAATTTAGATATTCTGAACAATTAGTAAAGATGTCTGATGACCCTTCTTTCCTTCTAAACCAAATCTGAATAAACACATAAATTATTTTTTGTACAATTTGTTACTCAATGTTATCTTTATAATAAAGGTCTCCCTATCTCTCCAAAATAGTTTTAAAAATTCTAATTTAGGTCGGGCACGGTGGCTCATGCCTGTAATCCCAGCACTTTGGGAGGCCAAAGCAGATAGATAACAAGGTCAGGAGTTCAAGACCAGCCTGGCCAAGATGGTGAAACCCCATCTCTACTAAAAAGAAAAGAAAAGGCCGGGCGTGGGGGTTCACACTTGCAATCCCAGCACTTTGGGAGGCCGAGGCGGGCGGATCACAAGATCAGGAGATTGAAGCCATCCTGGCTAACACGGTGAAACCCCGTCGCTACTAAAAAATACAAAAAAGTAGCCAGGCGTGGTGGCGGGGGCCTGAGGCAGGAGAATGGTGTGAAGATCATGCCACTGCACTCCAGCCTGGGCAACAGAGTGAGACTCTGTCTCAAAATAAATATATATATATATATATATATATATATATATATATATATATATATATATATATATATATATATTAGCCAGGCAGGGTCGTGTGCACCTGTAATCCCAGCTACTCGGGAGGCTGAGACAGGAGAATCGCTTGAACTTGGGAGGCGAAGGTTGTAGTGAGCCGAGATTGTGCCACTGCACTCCAGCCTGGGTGGCAGAGTGAGACTCTGTCTCAAAAAAAAGAAAAAAAAAATTCTAATTTAACTAACAAGTTGTCCCTAAAATATGAACAACCTTTAAAAACAAAGTCTTAAATATCATGCTATTAACAGATTCACTGTCCTAAAACTCTCTTCTGGACAAACAGGAAACACAGAATCTTCCTTTTCTCCTCCTCTCACACCACCAGCAATCCCATTAGTTGCTAGTTCTCCTTAGCATCTCTGTTTGTCAAAACTAGTATAATGGCTGTTAATTCACAAACACTTGCAGAAGCCTATGCAAATTTATTCCAGATGAGGGCGGCCAGTAGCTACTTCTAATACTTCTGTTCTCTGTTATCGTGCAGCCTACCTCAGCTCTAAGTAACAATTTGAACTTTACATTTGCCAAATGATGCTAGAAACATCTGTTGACTGATTTCCCCTAATATAGCTCTGGGTATCTAACCTTCATCACCCCTATTCCAAAAGGTCAGACCATTTTAGCCTCTACTAATTGCCATGGTATCTCTCCCTATAAGCATCGTTAAGACAAATTGTCCCTTCCTCTGCTCTTTATCATCATTCTTTGAGTAATTTTCATCCAATTTTTTAAACTTTTAAAGTGACTGACAGTATTCATTTGAAGAACAGTCTCACCTCTTCTTTATTTCTTAATACTTCAGTTTTAGGAAAGCAAATGTGAAAGAACACGAGCTGATGAATTTCTCACTTCTTGTACCTTTTTACAAACATTTATGCATTATTTTTCTTAGAGAAACTATTATATGGTAATTAATTCAAAACCATTCTCATTTTCTCTATTTCACATTATTAGAACAGTCTTAATATCTCCCCAATCCAACCTTCAAATCTATCAAAATATTTGTAAGTTATTATTAATATAATAAGAGTTATCTTCCTCTGAGTGATTTCTTTCCTTGTCACAATTCCTTTGAAAGCATTATTTGAAGAGTTTTTCATTTCCATCCTTTTCATGGTGAATGTGTTTTGGTTTCCTTAAGCACTGCTATGTATGAAAGCTACAGCACATCAAAATGCTGAAACAGAGTAAACACACACACAAAAAAACCAGCATAGGAAAAGCAAAAAATCACATCTGCTTTTCAGCATTGTGAACAAATTCACTCATCTTCAGAAGACATGGTTTTGAGCAGATAAGAATTAAAGGCTTTTGGCTGCATTTGTTACGAGTAAAGACAGGGCACTGACTACTGTAATTAATGTCAACATTCAAAAGAAAAAACCCCAGCAAGTTATTTGAAAGAGTGATTCAGCATTTTAGTTATTTCTCCAGTAAGAAAAAAAATTAAGAAAGTTAACTCATAGAAAAAAAAATGAGCCAGATGATTATAAAGGAAATATTTAGAAGGAAGAGGCATAAACATTCTGATGAGAAAACTTGTAAGAAAAGAAGAGAGAAGAAATGATGTGAGAAGAGAAGAATGGAGATGGCAGAGAATAACAGAGGTAGTTAAGAGGAGAACAAAAAGAAGAAAGAGAGATAGTGAGAAGAGAAACAATAATGCAGGGTTAAAAGAATATTCTTGGAACCACTGTACAAATCACACGGTCCTGCTCACCAGAGAAATTTACTGCACAAGTCCTTCAAGAATAAAGTCTTAAACAGTGTCAGTCACATTTTGAACATGCATCACTGACTGTGTGTCAGTATATGTGTATGTGTGTGTATGTGTGTGTGCATGTGTGTGCGTGCAAGAAAGAGAAACCAAGACAGATCACAAAATCTATTAC
Organism: Macaca mulatta; assembly: GCF_049350105.2. Lineage (NCBI taxonomy): Eukaryota > Metazoa > Chordata > Mammalia > Primates > Cercopithecidae > Macaca > Macaca mulatta. The sequence continues at coordinate 25,576,667 of NC_133426.1, read as the reverse complement.
AATTCCATTTGTCATGATTTTAATCAGAGTGCATATCTAAATGTTTACAAGATTTACTTATTAAAACAATTACTAGCACTATAACTTTGAGCAAGTTAGGTAACCCCTTTGAATTTCAATGTCCTCACCTATGAAATGGGGATTATAACATCTATCCTGAAGTTTTTGTGAGGATTAAATTTGCTAACATACGTAAATAACTTCTAATAGGGCCTGACATATAGTGAGTACTTAAAAGTATTACCTAAAATTAGTAGCAGAGTTAATAGGAGTAATAACAGCATTAAAGAAGCTGTGGATGAACTGGTACACAGAATTGGTTAATATTCTTTCCAGAGAATCAACAGAATGATGTGTACATGAAGAAATCCAAGACCAGGAGTTACAGGATAAGGATTTAAGTTTGCATTCCTCAGTATACGACTGTGTGACCTTTTAATTTAATTTCCCTGAGCCTGGCTTTCCTCATATCTGACAGGAATGCATTGGTTTATTGGTTTAATGCATCTGATTTATATCAAAGTTTTTACACACACTAATCTTCGATGGCAGCTTTTATCTATGATTTAAGTTATCATGGGATCTAGTGTTTAGAAGATCTGTCACTAAAGAGGGTGCTTGATGATAAACATAGCCCTTGGCCATGTGGGTTCACATAAGGTGATGGTGCTGATCCAGAGCTCAGGATGAGCTACTGATTCAGAGCACAGGATGAGCCACAGTATAAGCCACTCTTCCTGTGGCCACTTCATGTTATTTCTTACTACAATCACTGAACCAAAGCCTTTTGAAGAGGGCCACGCCTGCGCAAAGTATGAAGAGAACACAGATGGGCCAAGGCCTTCTAGAAACCACCACCTCACAGTCCTCACCCTGTTATCTTTGCCTATCACTCTACCTTAGGTTACATCCATTATAGGAGTCTGAACAATTTTTCAGAAAAGCTAATACCTGAATATTTTGCTAAGTAACTTAGATGTCAGGCTTGATTTGAAACTCCACTGTCTCACAGTTTTCAGAGACTCCCTGTCTTAAGTTGCCCTGTTGAATATGCTAACTCATTTTTTCCATCCATTCACCATTCTCTCCGAGGCTATGAAGTATGTGTATGAAGTATGAAGTATGTGCCATATCCTAGGAGTCTCCAATGTGGTGTTATAAATGGCCTGTTAAGGAGCAGAAAAACCTAAATGAATTTTTTGGATTAGTTGTGAGTAGACAGTTATGAATAGATTGGTTATATTAAAAAGCCCACTTGTAGGGTTAAAAAAAGCATTATAAATGTCTAGATTGAAAATTATACCATTGATTCAATAATTTTTAGTGACAATAATTTTTAGTGAGAACAGTGTACTGATAAAATCCAGCAGTGCCAAACCTATGGAGAGAAAATTTAAATGAAACTTTGAAAAAAAATAAGAGAACAATCTATTAATCTATAATCCTGGAGTAGCGTTAGAGATTTGATTACTATGATCTTATATGCCAGCCAATATCAAATTATATGAAATTTCAATATTTAATTGTAAAGGTAATGGCAATCTGATATGTATATCATTGTATATATATACAGCCATAATTTACCTAGGCTATCTATATGTGTGTATATATATATATTCCCATTTAGCTTGAGAAACCAAAGAACATGTAGAGTCATAGCCAAAAACATATTTTATAGCCCCCATTTCTCGAAGTTATTTTCAAATAAGTAATACTAAGTTTTTTATTAACTTATGAAACTCTAAATACTACCACCCTAAATTATATTGCAGTGAACTTTGCAAGTATATTTTGTTTTCTTGATAAATATTGTATATTGCGATTCAGCATGAATTATCACTTAATTTTTCACTTTGTACTTGCTCATTATTTTATTCCTTTCCTCCATCAGTACATGAAATTATGAAGATTTATGATTTCATTCAATAAGCACATATTGATTCCTCAGGAGTTACACATGTTTCCAGGAAGCTTTAAACACCAGACATCTTGGTCTTCTCCGTGTTCTTTGCTTGACTGAGTCTGAAACTTGTTTCACCATTTCTTAAACTTCTAAAGCTTAATAAAGTAGAAGAGTGTTTTGTGAACACTCACTGTATCCCTTCAAGACAATCAATATTTGGAAGTGTATTCAACAGTCAGTAAATAACTCTTCAGACAATAATTATAGAGCACAATGGCAGCTTCTCATTCATCAGTGTAAAAAAAAAAAATGTCTAGGGGAGGTAAAAGAACATCTAGGGTAGGGAAAAATTCACCTGAGATTCTGCTCCCGAAACATTCTCTTTCGTTGACACATACCCATTAGTTGGGCTTGGTTGTGAAGAGTTTGCTTGCTTTGTAACAAAATGTTGATGCCATTACAAAAAATGGTGCATTCTGTCAGCTGTTTCTCAGCATAATTACTTCAGAGATGACAAATGGTTGCTCAGACTATTAACACAGCGGTTTATCATCTTTTGGTGGGGGCAACTCTGCCACATTAAAAGAGCAACAGAGCTATTTTTCCCAAAGAGTAGTAAAGAAATTTGGGGAAAATATTTATTTAGTAAGCCTATTTATATATCTAATATAGCTCAAAAAGATAAGCCAAAATGTTTTAAATGAAAAGTATAATAAATGAGAAAGTGTGTTTGGCTCAAGGAATGCTGAACAAATGCACATGTCTACTGCCAAGCAACTCTATGGCCCAACAGCATCATTTTTTGGTCTGAAGGATCACAACTTTCCATGTATTAGTGTTAACAGCAAAAATATTAGCTTTCTCTTCTTTCCAATGGAACTCATAGGAAGTACATTATGGTTTACATTCTCTTTTCTTTTGAGGATTTGAATTATGAAAGAATAAAATCTTTCTCATCAAAAATGGATGTCGCCTTGTAGATTACATGAAAAATATAGAAAATAGAATAAAAGTCATACAATGAACTTTACAAAAAATTACTAAAGGACCTCTCTTAGCTCACTGTCACAGAACCACTTGTCAACTGAGCTTAACTAAAACTAGGACCTAAACTGTATTTAAGTTCAAGCAAAGTTTGTTGCAGAAACACCTATCAGATGCTTACAACATGCCATGTATTACCCTAAGTACTACTCAGACACAGAGACACAGACACACAATATCTCAATTAATCGTCAGAACAATAGCATGCACTAGACATTTTAATTACCAGCCATTTTAATATTTTTTATCTTTAAATTTTATAATAGACATTTAAATGGAAGCTCAGTGTTGTCAAATAACGTCCTCAAGGACACATAGCTTGAAAGTGAAGAAAATCGAATTAAAATGCAGGTTTAACTCCAAAGCATTTGTTCTTTCTGCCTCCATTAACTCCATTATGCTGCCTCCATTAACTCCTCTATTAGTTGTAGTCTAATGGGTTACCCTAAAATTGATTAGTTTGCATTTCCATTTTAATTCTTGTGATATCATTTACTGTTCTTCCTTCCTCACTTCCCCATCCCTAAATTTGTGCTTTACACTGTCCTTTACCATCATGGAGTAAATAAATGACTCAAAAAATACTTACGGAGCAACTACTCTGTGCTCAGCACTGTGCTGGGAGATTAAAATAGAGTAAGTTCTGCTCCTGGGATCCATGGATCCCCAGTATGGGAAAGAGTGAAAGCAGAAACAAACACACAATAATCATCATATGCGAATTAACCTCTAATTAATACACTAATTAATTTCTATGTGTCAAACAGTGTACGTACTTTATATGTAAAACTACTTCTAATTCTAACAACATTCTTATAGGACAGAAATTACCAATATTCCCAACTTATCAATGACGGTAACCATCCATAGTTTAGGAAGCTAAATAACTTTCCCAAAGAAAACAGTTTGTAAGAGACATAACTCACATTTAAAGTCATGTTCTTAAGGGCACCCCAAATTAAGGCTGCTATCTTCTTTTCCCAGTTAAGAGAACCACCCCCCATGTACACACCAAAAAAAAATACATTTCTTCCAACTTGAATATATAAAAACCTTTTTGGAGATAGACTTGATATATTCATGTGTCTAGTTTTAATACTTGATTTATTAATATGGTTATGCATAAGTACAAGGAAAATCACGTATTTTATAAAGAATTAAGAAATACAGCATTTCTTTTCCTATCACATTTTGAATAACAATTTTTCTTGCTATACTTTCATATAGTATCATGATGTCACTGGAGCCACAGACATCTAATGCAGCTTCCTGAGCATTTTGTTGTTACTTTTACCAAGATTACCTGAGCCATAGCACCTTTTTATTCTATCTATAATACTGTCACTGCTAATTGTACCACAACCCACCAGCACCAATTCTCATAACTGTAGGACCATTGTTTACTTTCTTTTTTTTTTTTTTTTTTTTTTTGAGACAGCATCTAGTTCTGTTGTCCAGGCTGGAGTGCAGTGGTGCAATCTCGGCTCACTGCAACCTCCGCGTCTTGGGTTCAAGCGATTCTCCTGCCTTGGACTCCTGAGTACCTAAGATAACAGCCCCCCACCACCACACCTGGCTAATTTTTGTGTTTTTAGTAGAGACGGAGTTTCACCATGTTGGCCAGGCTGGTCTCGAACTCTTGACCTCAGGTGATCCACCCTACTACCTTAGCCTCCCAAAGTGGTGGGATTACAGGCATGAGCCACTGGCCTGTACTCATTCTTTAATTATTTGTTGATGTATAACAAAGTATTTCTGATTTTTAGTGTCTCTTAAAAGGCTTATTTACAATTTCTAATGTCTGCAGTTATAAAATTATAAACCCAGGCAGTCCAAAGGAAGAGATTTGAAAAGGACAAAATAACAGAAATGGTCTCAGGATATAATTTGCACACAGAAAAATTCATGGCCTTAATTACTGAAAAAAAAAGGACTAAAAGAATTAATAAAAATTAATTAATCATCCAAGCAGGAAGGTGAGAAAAAGAACAAAAAGTAAACCAAAAAAGTAGAAAGGAAATAATAAATATAAAAGCAAAATGTAATAAGGTTGAAAACAAAGGTAGTGGAATAAATAAGGTTTTTTTTTTTTTCAAAAAAAAACAAAAATGGCAAAACAGGACAATCACTAGGTAACCTAATCAAGAAAAGAAAGCATAACATACACACAATAACAAATGACATGATTGAAATAACCACTAAAAGACTACATTTTAAAAATTGGGATGGGCATCTTCCACTAGTCTCTCCCTGTCTTGTTTTCCCTGCCCTGTGCCCTAGGAGAGCTGCCCCATAAAAGTTTCAAGCCGCCTTATCCTATGGTTTCCATTTGGGTTTGGCCAAATGAAAGATTAGAGAATGTTAGTAAGGAAATCAGATTGGAGCAATTATCCCTACTACCCCAAAGGTTCTCCTGCTGGGCTATTTTGGATTGGCTGCATTCCTCTCCAAAACCACAGCTCCTGCCAGTTGGTCCTCACTATGAAACCATCCTCTCTGTGTTCTAGTAATTACTCCTTCTCTTTGCCCCTTCCCTGGGTTGGTGATGCCACCCCTGGGTTAAAAGCGCAGGATTCTATACTATTTCTCTTTGATTTCCTTAAGCCTTGTCCACATTTTGTACATTGTCTTTTTATGTAACTGTTCTCAGAATGCCCAGGTTAAATACATGTTTCCTGCCATGATTTCTGACCAATGGAAGAATCATAGTCATTGCAAATATATCTGCAAAAAATAAGTGAAATTGATAATTTTATTTATTTTTTAAATTTAATTTAGGCCAGGCGCAGTGGCTCACGCCTGTAATTGCAGCACTTTGGGCGGCCGAGGCGGGTGGATCCCCTGAGGTCAGGAGTTTGAGACCAGCCTGGCCAATGCGGTGAAGCCCTGTCTCTACCAAAAATACAAAAATTAGCCGGGCATGGTGTCAGGTTGCCTGTAATCCCAGCTACTCAGGAGGCTGAGGTAGGAGAATCACTTGAACCCTGGAGGCAGAGGTTGCAGTGATCCGAGATGGCATCATCACACTCCAGCCTGGGTGACAAGAGCAAAACTCCGTCTCAAAAAAAAAAAAAAAATTATTTTAGGTTCGGGGTACATGTGCAGGTTTGTTATATAGGTAAACTCGTGTCATGGGGGGTTTTTGTATAGATCATTTAGTCACCTGGGTACTAAGCTTAGTACCCAATAGTTATTTTTTTTAATCCTCTCCCACCTCCCACCCTCCACCCTCAAGTAGGCCCCAGTGTCTGTTGTTCCCCTTTGTGTACATGCGTTCTTACCATTTAGCTCCCACTTACAAGTAAGAACATGTGGTATTTGATTTTCTGTTCCTGTGTTAGTTTGCTAAGGATAATGACCTCCAGCTCCATTCATGTTCCTGCAAAGGAACTATAAAGACAATTACAATACATGAATTGTAGTTGGATCCTGATTCCAAATAAGTCAGCTATAAAATAGAGGGTGGCAATTAAGGAAATTGGAATATGAACTAGATAGTCACTGAATATTAGGATATTATTTTTAATTCTTCTGAATAATGATATATTATTATGTAAGATAACGGCCTAATTTTTAGGAGGTACATGCTTAAGTATTTAGGGTTATACTGCTGTTGTGTTTATAACTTAATTTCAAATGATTCAGAACAATAGGAAGATGGATGGAAGGATGAAAGGATTGTTGGATAGATGCTAGACAGACGACTGATACATAAAAAGAAATTTGGCAAAATATAAAGTTCAAAGTTGTTGAGTGTACCTGGTGGCTAAATATGTGCCCATCGTATCTTTAATTCAAATTTTATGTATATTAGAAAGATTTTATTACTACAAAATAAGAAAACACTAACAAAAACAGGTTGTTCTACTTACATTTGAGATTTTACTCACCAAACCATTTATGTAATAATAGAAATTTATATTTAAAGAACATCCGGGTCGGGCGCGGTGGCTCAAGCCTGTAATCCCAGCACTTTGGGAGGCCGAGGCAGGCGGATCACGAGGTCAGGAGATCGAGACCATCCTGGCTAACACGGTGAAACACCGTCTCTACTAAAAATACAAAAAAAATTAGCTGGGCATGGTGGTGGGCGCCTGTAGTCCCAGCTACTCGGGAGGCTGACGCAGGAGAATGGTGTGAACCTGGGAGGTAGAGCTTACAGTGAGCCGAGATCGCACCACTGCAATCCAGTCTGGGCGACAGAGCAAGACTCCATCTCAAAAAAATAAAATAAAATAAAATAAAAAATAAAATAATAAAAAAAGAACATCCAAGTTGGGCACTCTTCTAATTTCAAAACAATCAGGCCTAAGATTACCTATCACTTCTCACCTCCTTCTAGAATTGCTCCCTGAAGTATCTGTTTCTCCATCATCTTCTATCATATCGTTACTCCAAAAACCAGCCTTCTCTTTACTTAATCTTCCCTATCTTAAAACACATTTTCTTGATGCTGAATATATATACCAGATATTTTCAGTTCATTAAATGTCAAACTTTCCAAAAATACTGCTTAACACCTTATCATCGATATTCTATATGTGCCTTCAATCTGCAACACTTAACAATTTGACTTTCGCTAATCCGTCTATAAAACTTCACAAGTAAAACCCATTCAGGTCACAGCACAGTCATACTACTGACATTTTACATTTTCAAATCTAAACTTTCAGATATTGACATGGACAAGTCTGGGGAAATCCTTATTTGGATAAGCATTACTAGAGTATGGTAGAGGGGGAGGAGGTGGAGCAAGATGACCAAATAGAACCCTCCAGCATTGTCCACCCTATAGGAACACCAAATTGAACAACTATCCACACAAGAAAGCACCTTCATAAGAATAAAAAATCAGGTGAGTGATCACAGTACTTAGTTTTTTGTTTTGTTTTGTTTTTTTGAGACAGAGTCTTGCACTATTGCCCAGGCTGGAGTGCAGTGGCATGATCTTGGCTCTCTGCAACCTCTGTTTCCCAGGCTCATGCAATTCTCATGCTTCAGCCTCCCTAGTAGCTGGGATTACAGGCGAGTGCCATCACACCCAGCTAATTTTTGGATTTTTAGTAGACACGGGGTTTCACAAAGTTGGCCACGCTGGTCTTGAACTCCTGACCTCAAGTGATCCGCCCGCCTCGGCCTCCCAAAGTGCTAGGATTACAGGCATGAGCTACCGCACCTGACCCACAGTACTTAGTTTTAACATCATAGCAAGGAAAGAGGCATTGAGGAGGGTAGAAAAGACAGTCTTGAATTGCCAATGCCACCACTCTCCCATCTCCTGGCACTGGCCACATGGTGTGGAGAATCTGTGGGCTTGGTGGGAAGACAGCGTAATGATTATGCGAATTTGCAGTGGAACATAGTGCTGCCCTGTAATAGTAGAAAGCAACACGAGGCAGAACTCAGCTGGTGACCATGGAGCGAGCATTTAGAATGACCCTAGTTGGAGGCAAATTTCCATCCCAGCACTTGGAATCTCAGTTCTGGCAAGCTCCACCACCATGGGCTTAAGTGCTCTGGGATCCTAAGTAAAATCAAAAGGCAGTCTAGGCCACAAGTACTGGAATTCCTGGGCAGGTCCCAATGCTGTGCTGGGCTCAGAGCCCATGCACACTGGTTGCATGCGACCTAGTGAGATAGCAGCTGAGGCAGTCAACAGAGTGCTTGTATCACCCTTCCCTCAATTCCAGACAGCACAGCTTCCAAGTCTGGGTGATACTCCTTCCTTCCACTAGAGAAGAGAAGGGAGAGTAAAGAGAACTTTGTCTTGTGACTTGGATATCAGCTCAGCCTCAGCAGAATGAGCACCAGGCAGAGACCTGAGGCCTCCGTTCCAGGCCCTAGCTCCCAAACATTTCTAGACACACCCTGGGCCAGAACAGAACCTGCTTTCTGGAAGGAAAGGACTGAGTCCTGGCAGGATTCATTAACTACTGACTAAAGAGCCCTTGAGCTCTGAATAATCAGCAGTGTTAGCCAGGCAATACTTGTCACAGGCCTTGGGTATTGCCCAGTGCTGTGACAGCTTCAGTTGTAACCCAACACATTCACAGCTGTTTTGACTATGAGAAGACACTCTTGCTTGAGAAAAGCAGATGGAAGAGAAAAGGAGACTTTGTCTTGCAACATGGGGACCAGATTGGCCACAGTGGGGAAGAGCACCAAGCAGCCTCCTGGGGTGCATGATTCCAAGCCTTGGCCCATGGATGGCATTTATAAGTCTGTACTTAGCTAGAGGGGAGCCCCTTGCCCTGAAGGCCTGGTAGTATTCACACAAGCTGACTGATCAGCCCTTGGACCTTGAGTAAACACTGGCAATAGCCGGGCAGTACTTGACATGGGCCTGGGATGGTGGTATCTATGAGGAGAGAAAGGAAAGGGAAGAGTGGGAAAGACTTTGTGTAGGGGCTGAAGTGTAAGCTCAGCCACTGAATAGAACACCAAGCAGATTCCTAAGGTTCTCAACTCCAGGTCCTGGCTCCGAGATGGCATGTCTGAACCTGCTCTGGGCTGGGGTGGAGTTCATCACCTGTATTAGTCCATTCTCATGTTGCTATAAAGAACTGCCAGAGATCGGATAAATTATAAATCAAAGAGGTTTAACTGACTTGCCGTTTCACATGGCTGGGAAGGCCTCAGGAAACTTACAATCATGGTGGAAGGCAACTCTTCACAGGGCAGGACGGGAGAGAATGAGTGCCCGGTGAAGGGAGAAGCCCCTTATAAAACCATCTGATCTCATGAGAATTAACTCATTATCATGAGAACACGATAGGGGAAACTGTCCCCATGATTCAGTTGTCTCCACCTGGTCCCTCCCATGACACGTGGGGATTATGGGACCTACAATTCTAGATGAGATTTGGGTAGGAACACAGCCCAACCTTATCATCACCCTAAAAGGAAGGACATAAGCCTGGCTAGATTAGCCACCTGCTGACTGGAGAGCCCTTTGGCCTTCAGTGAACATTGGTGATAGCCAGGCAGTGGTCACTATGGCGCTTGGGTATAATCCAGTGCTCTGATGGCTTTAGTTGTGACCAAGCACAGTGCCAGTGGTGGTGACCACAGGGGTGCTTGTGTCACCCCTCTCCCAGCCCAAGAGGCTGAGCACACAGAGAGAGAAAGAGAAACCCCATTTTTCTAGGGGAAAGTAAGAGAAGAGATCAAGAGGGTCTGCCCGATAATCCTGGGAATTCTCCTGAATCTTACCCGAGATCAGCACGGTAGTACCTCTATGAGTCTTCAAGAGTTAACAGAATTACTGGGTTTGAGGTGCCCCCTAATTCAGATACAGGTGCAATAACTAAAGATTTAGATCACAACACTCCATTATCTTTGAATACTTGGAAAGCCTCCCCAAGAAGGATGGATCCAAACAAGCCCAGACAGCAAATACTACAAAAAATACCTAACGATTCAATGCCCAGACAGTAATGGACAATCACAATCATCAAGACCATTCAAGAAAACATGACCTCACCAAACAAACTAAATAAGGCAGCAGAGGCAAACGCTGGAGAGAGAGAGATGTGACCGTTCAAACAGAGAATTCAAAATAGCTGTTTTGAGGAAACTCAAAGAAATTCAAGATAAACACAGAGAAGGAATTCAGAATTCTATCAGAAAAATTTAACAAAGAGTTTGAAATAATGAAAAAGAGTCAAACAGAAATTCTGGAGTTGAAAAATGCAATAGACATACTGAAGAAAGCATCAGAGTATTTTAGTAGAACAATTAATAAAGCAGAAGAAAGCATTAGTGAGCTTGAAGACAGGCTATTTGAAAATATACAGTCAGAGGAGATAAAAGAAAAAAATGAAGCAAATCTGCAGGATGTAGAAAGTAGCGTTAAAAGGGAAAATCTAAGAATTATTGGACTTAAAGAGGTCAGAGAGAGACGGGGTAGAAAGCTTATTCAAAGGGATAATATCTGAGAACTTTCCAAACCTAGAGAAAGATCAATATCCAAGTAAAAGAGGATTATAGAAAACCAAGCAGATTTAACCCACAGAAGACTACCTCAAGGAGTTTAATAATCAAACTCCCAAAGGTCAAGGATAAAGAACACATCCTAAAAGCTGCAATAGAAAAGAAACATATCACATACACAGAAGCTCCAATACATCTGGCAGCAGACTTCTCATAGGACACCTTACAGATGAGGAAAAATGTTAAGGTGTTGGGGGGCGGGGGTTAGTGGGAATGGTTAATGGGTACAAAGATATAGCTAGATAGAATGAATAAGATCCAGTATTTGATAAAACAATATGGTGAGTTAAGTCAACAATAATTTGCTGTACATTTTAAAATAAAGAGTATAACTGGAACATTCATAACACAAAGAAATGATAAATGCTTGAGGTGATGGACGCTCCACTTACCCTGTTGTCATTACACATTGTTTGCCTGTATCAATATATCTCGTGTACCTCATATATTTGCCTATCATATACCTATGAAAATTAAAAATTAAAACAAAGAATATTTTTAAAATATGGTAGACTACCTAGTATACAGGTGCTAAAAATTTTGTTCAGTGGACCAATAAATAAATACGTAAAAGACTTATTTTGCCCTGTCTTCTCTGAGCTCATACAAATGCCTATTTGTATCTCTACTTAAAGCTTTCAAAAGTGTTTCAAATCCAAAATTTTCACACTATTCTAAAATCCTTTATTCTTTGTTCCCACCTTGGTATTCTACCTTAGTGAATGATATGTCTCCAATCCATTCTCCACATTATAGCCATGATCAATAATTGATAGAAAATGGTATATAATATAGTGGTATCTAAAGCCTCTGAGCGTTAATACTTTAGGAAGAGGAAAGAACAAATGAGAGGAGAATCTGTGATGCTGGACAGCTTAACATGGCCATTTCCTTTTTCTTCCAAATGGCTATTCAACTCCAATGGCTTTCTATACCCCTATTGTTCTAGCATTTACAAGTCTTGCCCCACTCCTTGTAAGAGCTCTTGAACCCAGCTTTCAATTTTCTTTAAATTTCCACAAGCAGTAAAGACAAGGAAAACTACTAAGGAATTCCTTGTAAGTTCAGGTTTCTGATACTATTGTAACAGAATCAGAATGGCAAAACTAGGGTTTAGAGTAGAAACAGATGCCTGCTGTCACCAGAATTTCTCATTGAATTTATCACTAAGTAGCTAAGCAGACAAACAAAACTTCAAACTAAATTTTGGGTAACTCTTTTATCCTCGAAAATAAATAATGAACAATCAGATTTGTGTGTTGTTTTAGAATAGCTGTGTGTTAGAGTATTTGGCTGTTAATACTTAAAGTCTACAGCAATAGCACCAAAGAAATGAACACAAATTTTTAATAAAATAAGTTTGAAAACTAGAAATGTTTGAAATAGCTGTAAGACCTTCAAAATGATCAGCCCGGTGTGGATATATATCCAAAAGAATTCAAAACAGGATCTCAGAGAAATACTTGCATACCCATATTTATAGTGGGATTATTTACAATAGCCAAGAGGTAGAAGCAACTCAAATGTCAGTCTATAGATGAATGGATTTTTAAAAATGTGGTATCTATGTAAAATAAGAGTATTAATCAACCTTAAAAAAATAAGAAAATCCTGTCACATGCTATAACATGAATGAACCTTGAAGGACACTATGCTAAGTGAAGTAAGCCAGTCACAAAAGACAAATCCTGTGTGATTCCACCTATAGGAAGTATCTAAGGTAGTTAGACTCATCAAAACAGAAAGTAGAATGGGAGTTAACAGGAACGGGGGAGGGGAGGGAAAGGAGAGGAGAGTTGGTGGTCAAAGGGAGAGGAGAGGAGAGTCAGTTTTGCAAGATGAAAAAGGCCAAGAGATCAGTTGCATAATAATGTGCATACACTTAACTTACTAAACTGTAACTTACAAATCATTATTGTGATAGGAAATTTTATGCTATTTTTTTTTACCACAATACTAAAAAAAAAAAAAAAAGAAAAAGAACGATCAGCCATGGATTTGGTTCAACAGTTACTATAGTGATTAAAAATAACAACTTTATAATCAATCAAAATTCGATTTGAACCCTAGCTCTACTACATTCTAGTACTGTGATGTTTAAAGGCCACAGCGAAGGTGTGTGCCTATTATACTACCTATAAAATAGAGACATATAAGAGCCCAGACGCGGGAGACAGATTACCTAGATTTGAGTGCCCACTCTGCTACTTATTTTTTTATAACTTTGTGAAAATTACTTAACTTCTTAAAGCCTCAATTTTCTAATCTGTAAAATGTAGATAACAATATATTTTCTTTGTGAGGATACAATGAAATTATGTATTAATAGCATTTCACAGGCAGGCACATAATATTCATTAAATGAAAAAAAAACATTTATTAAATATCCAATATGTGTCAGGCACTATTCCAGTTGCTGGGGATATAGCAGTGACTTACATTTCCTCCCAGAGCTTGTCATGATATTAATATAGTTTAAAAGAAAATATATTACTTCCCTGAAGCCCTCAAAGTCACTTATTTGTATTTGAGCCTCTTATTTTAGGTAGATAACTATTTTTTCCCTTGATTTCGTGTCGCTAATTAACTTTTAGTCCCTATTTCCCTGCATTCTGCTTCCCTATTGCCTCGAATGGAAGGAAAACAAGGGAAGAATATTACAGTACTAGTTGACAAGATGTGATCCCTTGGTAAGACATTCAGCATCTAAATAGCTGAATACTGAAAGTTTAAATGTTAACATGAGGTTCCATATATAAAAGAGTGCTCAATCTCTGAAACTTCTTGCATACTTAACAATATTAATCTAGTTTTCCAAAAAAACTCTTTAAAAGGCAAATAATTCACTAATAAGAGCTCAAGTTTCTATTAATGGCAATGTACATAATTCATGCTTCAGGTGGGCACCATTGGTGACATCATTAATCAAAGTAAAATCCATTAAGAAGTCCTCTATACAGCCTCTGTGTGCCTAATATCAGAAACGACTGCCATCCCCTTGAAAAAATAACCATTCAATTCAGGCACCAAGTCCTGATTCTGGCAACAGATCATTACAGAGGGTTGTTACTCCTGCCTCAACATACTTCAGTATGAATTGTAATTATTTCTTCTCTAAATCTAAATTCAACATAAGGAGAAAAAATAATGTAGTAGTTATTTGTAAATGTCATTTTTAAAATATATTTTGCCAATATGAATACTTGGTGTATTATTATGAAACGCTAAAATATCCTACTGAGGCTTTCTGGTTTTTTTGTTTTTTTGTTTTTTCTGCAGAAGCAGCAGCAGCGCCATCTTCTGGAATAAACAGAATGAGAACTATGGTGAATTCATTATCTATATGCGTACAGCAAAATAAAAAGCCAGCAAATAATTTTAGTTGTTAGTTATCACGTAAGAAATTATGGGAAGGGTAGTGGGGGAGGTTTAGGGGAAGTAAGGATGGTTAATGGGTACAAAAAATAGAAAGAATGAATAAGATATAGCATTTGATAGCACAACAACAGAGTCAATAATACTTTAACTGTACATTTTAAAATAACTACAAGGGCATATTTGGATTATTTGTAACACAAAGGATACACTTTTGAGGTGATGGATACCCAGTTTACCCTGATGCAATTATTCATTGTATGCCTGTTTCAAAATATCTCATGTACTCCATAAATATATACACCTACTACGTACCCACAAGAATTAAAGGTAAAAAAAAAAAAAAATTAAAAAAAATTAACACAACAAATTTCTGACACTAGATAGCAACTGCACAAGAGCAGCAAACCTCTCTCCCACCATCAAGATTGTGTGGGTAGCTCATGCCATCATGAAATTTTTTTTTTTTTTTTTTTTTTTTTGAGACGGAATGTCACTCTGTCGCCCAGGCTGGAGTGCAGTGGAGTGATCTCGGCTCACTGCAAGCTCCGCCTCCCGGGTTTACGCCATTCTCCTGCCTCAGCCTCCAGAGTAGCTGGGACTACGGGCGCCCGCCACCAGGCCCAGCTAATTTTTGGTATTTTTAGTAGAGACGGGGTGTCACCGTGTTAGCCAGGATGGTCTCCATCTCCTGACCTCGTAATTCGCCCGTCTCAGCCTCCCAAAGTGCTGGGATTACAGGCGTGAGCCACCGTGCCCAGCCGAAATTTTTTAACGTATAAAATATGCCTGGAAATGACACACAATTAGCCAAAAAGTATGTTTCATGAATTAATTGAAAAAAGTGAATCATGAGATCTTTTGCTATGGGAAAGTGGGAGAGATAGATAAAAATATAAATAAAATTTATATTTATATTCTTGTCTGCCAGTGAAGATACATATAACATCAAAAGGAATAAAAAAGTTCACAAAAGAAAATGACTGCAGCAAACCACACAGTGAGTCAATAAATGGTGGAGCAGGATTGCATCTGGGATAGGTTAACCTAGGGCACTAGTTAAAAGGAGCACTGAAACCATCCCTGGGAAATTAAGGTTATGAAAAAGAAAATTATCAGCCGGGCATGGTGGCTCATGCCTGTAATCCCAGCACTTTGGGAGGCCGAGGCGAGTGGATCATTTGAGGCCAGGAATTCGAGACCACCATGGCCAACACGGTGCAACCCCGTGTCTACTAAAAATAAAAAAATTAAAAAAAAAAAAATTAGCCGGGCCTGGTGGCCGGCGCCTGTAGTCCCAGCTACTCGGGAGGCTGAGGCAGGAGAATGGCGTGAACCCGGGAGGTGGACATTGCAGTGAGCCCAGATCGCGCCGCTGCACTCCAGTCTGGGCGACAGAGCGAGACTCCGTCTCAAAAAAAAAAAAAGAAAATTTCCGGGAGGGGGGAGGGATTGCATTGGGAGTTATACCTGATGTAAATGACGAGTTGATGGGTGCAGCACACCAACATGGCACAAGTATACATATGTAACAAACCTGCACGTTATGCACATGTACCCTACAACTTAAAGTATAATAATAATAAATAAATTTAAAAAAAAAAAAAAAGAAAGAAAATTTCCAACAGAGCTCTTGCTAACATGGCTAAACGGAATACTTAGAATTGTGGGATGGGAGCGGAGCCTCTCGCAGTGGGGAAGAGGCTGGGAGGCACCCGTAAAGGGCATGTTCAGCGTGGTAGGCAGAAGGAAGAATTCTTTTTTTTTTTTTTTTCTTTTTTTTTGAGACAGAGTCTTGCTTTGTCGCCCAGGCCTGAGTGCAGTGGTGCGATCTCGGCTCACTGTAATCTCTGCCTCCCGGGTTCAAGCTATTCTCCTGTCTCAGCCTCCTGAGTAGCTGGAATTACAGGCACCTGCCACTATGCCGGGCTAATTTTTGTATTTTTAGTACAGACGGGGTTTCACCATGTTGGTCAGGCTGGTCTCGAATTCCTGACCTCAGGTGATCCACCCGCCTCCGCCTCCCAAAGTGCTGGGATCACAGGCATGAGCCACCGCACCAGGCCGTGGTAGGCAGAATTCTAAGATATCCATCCAATATTCCCTCTCCCTCATATTTACTCATCTTCTCCAATTATTCAAACACTAATCTAAAAAATTCTGTGTAGAAACTTTGCAGTGAATTGACTTTAAGATACAGAATGTCAGCTGGGTGTGGTGGCTCATCCCTGTAATCCCAGCACTTTGAGAGACTGAGGCAGGAGGGTCCCTGGAGCCCAGGAGTTCAAGGCTGCAGTGAGCTATGATCACGCCACAGTGCTGTACCCCAAGCAACAGAGTGAGACTGTTTCTTAAAACACCAACAAAAATACGAAGTGCAGCGAGGTGCAGCTGACTTAACCAGTAGCCCTTTAAGAGCATCATGTTTTTCCCTGGCTGGTGGCAAAAGGAGAAAGGGCCACATGGAAAGGCATGTGGGTGGCCTCTAGAGGTGAGAAGCAGCCCCTGCTGACAGCTAGCAAGGGAATGGGGACCTCAGTCCTACAATTGCAAAGAAATTAATTCTGTCAACAAAAAATGCACTTGAAAGCAAATTTTCCCCCAGAGTCTCCAAATAGAAATTCCACCTGGGTGACACCTTGATTTCAGCTCTTGATATGTGATATTCTGAGCTGAGAACCTGGCTATGCCATACTATACTTTTAACCCATAGGATTGTGAGCTAATAAATAAGTGGTTGTTTGAAACCACTACGTTTGTGGCAATCTGTTATGCAGCAATAGAAAATTCAGAGTTAGAAAAAAAAAAACAAAAACAGGCTTAAAATTGCTTTCTAAGTAAAGTTCTTCCTGTAACCATCCTGCTTTTGTATTTGCTCAGGAGGTTGCACAATCTGCCTTTTCCTTTCACAATGCTTAGTCTCATCTTTAAATAAATACTTTGGGACACAATAAAAGATTAATGCTGTGTCCAGCAACAAATTATCAGTTTTCTCAGTGGGCCTACATCATTATCTCACACTCAGGTGCCTTCATGTTTGCCAGTAACCAGGGGTGAGAATCGAAATATTGAACTAGTAGTGCATGGACATGGACCAATCACTCAGATGCCCAATCTATCAGAAAGACTGCCAGCTGGTTATTATACTGCCATTGGCCAAATGTTGCCCCTGCCAACAAGCCATGTTCCTAAAGAGAAACAGATGAGAACAAAGGTTTGAAAGTGGTAGAACATCTTCTTGGGAGGCAGGGAATAAGACAGTTTTGCAAAGCTTATTTTCTCTATGCGTCATTCCTTCTTGGTTTCTTGAAGGTGCAGTTCTCACTCCCAATAGCTTCATCATTAGGATTGACAGGTTTAAGTAAAAAAACAAAAAACAAAAAACATGACACTGAATTAGATTTAGATTTCAGATAAATAATGATTTTTCTTAGTATAACATGTACCAAATATTTCATGGACCCAATGTAGATGAGTTGGCCCCCAGGCAATCCAATCACCAAATACTGCATGAGACATAATTCTACTGTAAAAAGTTATTGTTTATCTGAAATTCACATTTAACCAAGCATCCTGTATCTTACTGGGCAACTGTCATTTTTGTCTTCTCTTCCTAGATAAGTCATTTTTACTTAAAATTGATCTAAGTTTCAGGTCTTTGTCTCTTCCAAAATATGTTACATTAACAACCCAAATGTTTACCATGGCTATATTTGGGCACTGTAACTTTTAAGTTCATCTTTATTAAGAGTTGGAGTATATTTCCCAACCCACTGACTTTGGGTTCAGTCACGTTACTTGCTTTGACCCACAGAACAAGGTGGACATGACATTATGCCATTTCCAAGTTTGAACGTCATAAAAGCTTGTGTGTTTCCACTTGCCCACTTGTACATCTGTATCACCTTGAGTGTAAGGAGGAGGATGACAGGCACATGCAGCCACCCTAGCTGAGTTCAATATAGACCTGTTTACTCCCAATTACCAGACTCATGATTGGAATAAAGGTGTATCGATTTGTTGTTTGCCAGGGAGATTTTGTGGTGGCTTCTTACACAAGCACTACTGTTATCCTATGTAACCCACACTTCCCTTATCACTCATAATTAAGGTATTAAAAGAGAAGTTAAATGACCACAGTGCTGGCTGGTTTAAAAGTCCACAAAAAGAGAAAAAGAAAATCAGCCCCTATACATGCAAGAATAAATTGTACTACCTCTATGGCTCCCTCAGTGCTCTGAGAGAATCCCAGTGAAAGCACTAAGGGGAAAAAGGAAACTTACTGTACCTGACTCTAATGTCCCAAGAGTTATTGTCTTGTCATAGCCCTATTTTATTTTGAACTGTCGTACTGAGTTTTATTGAGAATTACAATGCTGGTAGAGAGGGTTTGATAAAGCTTGTGGAACCTTTCCTTGTGTCCTAAACTTTTTTTTCATTTTACCTGGTATATATGTGAATCGAGCACTTATGATTTTATTATCCACCTAAGGATTAGTGCTAAATAACTTTATTAAAGCCCAATGAACTATAGTTCAATTTTCCCACACTCAGATATATTTCCTGCATATGTAAGGCTTTCACATACATAAATATCTCCACAGTTTGATTTCTTTTCCAGTATACTTTCTTAGAGTGTGGGCAGTTGAGCATTTATTTTTAATATGATTGATACTCTAGCAGATACCCAGTAAATCTCTGTGCCACATAACCTTTCAAATATGGATTGAGGTAATAGCTCATACTTGTTCATTTGGCTTCTGTGATTGTTGAAAGACTGAGAATGGAATATTGGTCCATGTATTTCTGGTTCGTCATCTCTCCGAATTCATCTGGATGTCATCACCAAAAGTACCATGAAAGCTGGTATATGCAGCATTCTATCAAGTGGACATCTCTATTAACTAGCGCTGCTACTTTTTGCCAGGGTAATGATTGCAGTATATATACAAGCCCCTAAAATGCCTCCTGGCTTGTAACATTAAATTGTATCCAGTGTCATTTTTG
The DNA here is from genome assembly GCF_049350105.2 of Macaca mulatta. Lineage (NCBI taxonomy): Eukaryota > Metazoa > Chordata > Mammalia > Primates > Cercopithecidae > Macaca > Macaca mulatta. The sequence goes on along the minus strand of NC_133426.1, from coordinate 25,557,346 downwards.
TGCTACATGAATATTACTGAACCTCAGTACTCCTAACATTGGAAGATCACACATATTGCATGTAGCAGAATTCAACTTACTTCATTAGAGCAAGCTGATCTTTCTCTCACTATGTGGATAACACTTTACTGAGACTGCATTGTCTCAAAGGATCATTTATATTTGCTTCCAGGAAACAAAGAACTGCTACCCTTTAGGGAGTCCTTATAAGCATAACTGCAACTGGTATTCCAGGCATATTTTAGAAACCTTAGGATGATCTTAAAGGAATGCTTTGCTTATCAGGTGTGATCTGCAGGGCAGCAGTATCAGCATCACCTGGAAGTTGTTAGAAATGCAGAATCTCAAGCCCACATCAGACCTCCTAAGTCACAATCTGTACTTTATCAAGATCCCCAGGTAATTTTTATGAACACGAAAGTTTTAAAAGTGCAGCTCAACACTTGTTACCACTAGGCTATTACTCCTAGAAGCAAGATACACTCTCAAGTTTCCAGCCAGGCACTTTAGATATGCCACCAAGTCTTAGAAGGCTGAATTTTCCGACTAAATGGGTTTCGCATGGCCTATATGTCTCAAATATTAAATAGCATACATTTGAAAGCAATAAAGAGCCTATACAAATGGTAGCTGTTGCTACTTTTCAATGAGTGTTCCCTCATCTTTTCATTCCTGGTGGAGTGTTCAAAAAGAATTATAATGATAGTCGATATTTATTAAGTCCATATCATGTGCCAGATACTCATCTAGGGCTTTACACAACAACCTCAAGAAGTAGAGTCTGCTGGCCCCATGTTATAGGAGGTAGAACTGAGGCACAGACTCAAACCCAGGCAGTCTTCTCCAGAGCTATTTTCTTAGGCCATACCCCAAACTGTCGCTCATTCTGATACACTAAGAAATCTTTTATATGTGAGGTCACATTATTCTTAGCCTCTCTTTTCCTTAAGAGTCATCTGACATGCTCATGACAAAATATAAATCTGAAGCCCCTCCCCTGGAGATGCTGATGCAATAGGTCTGGAGTCTGGCCTAGGAATGGATATTTTTAAGATGTGTTCAGGGGAATTTTGTCATCAGTAAGGTTAGTGAAATACTATTCTGCCTTGGGGTACCCACTTCAGACCCAGCTGTGGCCATGAGCTTGCAGCACTTTGGTAGTCTCATAAATATCGATATCATCTCCACACATATGTTAAGAGTCTGGCCCACAAAGTACAGAGCCCAGCTCTCCTTGGGCTTGCATCAGAGCTTCACTACCTCTCATGCTTCTCTTGGTGACACAGGCCAGGATGCACCTGCCTTCATCTTGTAAATGAACTGAAGCCACCAAGACAGGTCTTCTCTCACTCACATACCTAGAGCAGATGTGGACACACTAATGAGACCTCTCTCCCACTTTGTCATTGCCTCTGCCCTTACCCCTGCCATGCCCTGGAATAAATCTAAATCAGGTGGCATGTCTAGCTTTATTCCTGACATATACTTTGGTGCTCAGGTCCCCAAACTATGTTTGTAGTTGAGAAGGTAGCAATATCATTCCAACAACAAGAATTTCTATGTCTGAACCTACATTATGTTTTGAATTCCAAGTCTGCCATTACATAGAAGTTGAAATGCCATGCAATTCCCCAAAGTTGGGTGGCCTGCACAATGACAACATGTTGGGGTGGCTAGCATACTCTTGCACACTGATTTCCACTGTGACATCCACATTGCCATCCATTTTGTGTGTGTGTGTGTGTGATTTGTCCATGGAGATCACTGTTTGAACCTCTATTAGTCATCCAAACAATGGGACCTCTTCAGATGTATCAGCTACATGTGCCAGGTTTGTGGCACTGTCAGAGACATGGAATAAATTCTGCCCTGCATTGAACACCAGGAAACTTTGTGACAGGGTCTCAAACCCACTATTCTTCCTGTACAGTGATGTCTCATGATTTCCTGTGTTTTGCCAGGAAAGGGAAATGATAGGCAAGAATTAGAAGTATCCTTTGTTCTTGGATTCCACAGAGCTACCTGGGATTTTAGTGGAAAGAGGGTAACAGTAGGTCCCAAGGCTCCTTCCCTAGGATCCCCAAACCAAGCTTTTTTTGTCACTCCTCTTACTCTCCCTGCCTCATTTTGGGCATCTATTTAAACTTGAGAGGAGAAAATATTTGCTCTATGATATTAACTTTTCCAAAGTGATGGCTTATGCCTTGGGCTTTTGCATCCTCTCCAAAACTTAAGCTTTTGAAATCCAAACATCAAGAACTGACTTCTGCTTTCTGCTGTGAATACAGATTTAATCATTTAACCTAACTGTCCAAACACAGGGAAGTGTAAGAACAGGAGGAAATACAAGGGAAAGATGCATAGGTTGACATTTCAAAAATAATATTCTTATACACAATTATTTTTGAAGCATAATGGCATTGCACACCCTCCCCATCTCAGTAGCAGCCACAGTGAAAGAAGCAGCAGGGACATGACATGGGTCATCGAAACTGCACCATCAGAAAGAATGAGGAAGCAGTATTCGCAAGTCTACATTAACTCTATCAAGCCACTCAGCATTTAATTTTTCCTTCTGATAAAATGGACAAAGCATCCCTCTCTTGGTGCACTTAGTTAGGGTTCCACCAAGGAAGAAATTCTAATTAGACTCAAATTGGAGAAGCACATACACATGGAACAGTGGAGGGAACTGGAAGGGAAGTGTTAACTCCCTGTCTGGCTTGTCAAATTAACCTTGGCAATAACAAAAGTTAATGTCTACTGATGGTGTATTATGTGGTGTCAGGTACTCTACAGAGCCCTTTGCACTTATTATTTCCTTTTTACTTCAAATTCTATGATTGTATTATCTCTACTTTTTCAGATGAGAAACATAATTGTTGGTAGAAGTTGTATGTCTCAAACACAAGTGTTTCTGAATCCCAAAACTAAATTCACAACCACCACATTGTATTGCAGATGAAGAAGAAACAGATGTCACAATCAGACTGTACTCTCATTTAATTGGGTATTGGATCTTATTTGGTGCCCCTGAGAGCAAAGCCTGTATGAATCAAACATGTAAGCAAACCCGATATGTTTAGAGAAGTATTACCACCTGACCTACCACTTCCATAACCTGGAGATACCTATTTAATCTTGGAATGACGTATGTAGGAGGCTCCTTTTTCTTCTGAGGACAGTAGAGTATTATGTAGACGTTAGTAGGTACAAAACATGGATTTCAGACTAAAATGTATTGTGGCATAATCAATAATCTTTCAGTTGAAATCTGAAGATATCTAACCTATTTGAGGTACCTCCTCCAAGTAAGTTTCTGGCCTGTAAATATAAAATAAAACCCAGGAACACAAACTTACATGAACTGAACAAATAAAAGGCTAACAGAAAATTCATTTAAATATGAAATGTGTATGCTATATATCTACTCATTTCATTTGTGCTTAATTGTATGGTTTTGTAGAAGTTTCCATGGATATTTTAACTCCTTAATCATCATTTCATACATAATATCTTGCCAGCTTCCTCTTGTATTGACAACTATTTTCACTCCAAAGCTATCACTATTATATCACAATTAGCTATGTATAGAGTTGAGTCCTGTCAGAATGGGGGGAGGCCTATAATCCAGTTGCAGGCTTCTTTGTCTCTGGCTATAAGCGCTCCTTTTGATAAAATGCTCGTTATGGGAACTAAATGACTAACTCTTTTGAAGCACATAAAGAAACACAACTTACGCTTAATTGGTAAATATGAACTAATGCTTAAGCGTCATCTACCCCAGCCCATGGGGCCCATGGTGCTCCATAATGGCAGTGCTTCAGCCCCACACACAGCATGAGCTTCTTTCATTGCTGTTTTCCTACATTTCAATTCTACTTGCTGAGCAGAAAGGATTTCGCTAAGAACACTTCATTCCCCCAGCCAAAACGAATTTATAATTATAAAGTAACCAGTTGCATTGTGTTGTACTTAAAGTGCTTTAAGAACTTGTGTTGCCCTGAAAATGAGCCCTTTTAACTTTGATGTAAACTTGTTTGGTCTTAATCACCCAGCTTTAACTCTCTCCAACCTTCTTTTCCATGGTCTCTCCCCATCTGATGTCTTTCCCACGGGAGAAATGTAACAGTAGCATATTTAATTACTTAATACACTTTTCAAATAAATTTTAGGATAACCTAACCATCACTGAGAGCCAAACAAAATAACATCTTACAGCTCAACAAGACCCAAGGAATTAACCTCCTTTATTATTTTATGGGCTTTCAAATTTCCTCCAAGAAGAAAATATTTTTCCCTCCTTTCCACTGGTCTTTAATTTCTTCAATTATTTAATTAGAATAATTCCTTTCAAAAAGTCATTTTTCATCTTTCTCCTTATTGCAAGGATAAACTGCTTACAATGTCACAGCTAGAGATATAGGAATTTCAAAGATTCAATAACATAATCCTCTCATTTTACAAACAAGGGGCTTAATGTCCAAGGAAGTCAAATGACTTTATCAAGGTAACATAGCAAGTTACACCCCTTACTTTTTTCTTTCTTCAAGTAATTAATATTATTTTCATATTTCCAACATTCCATATCAAACTCTCAAATGACATTTCACAAAGTTATTGAACATGAATAATTATTGGTTTAATGGGATTTGAACCCCCAATGAAACATGTACAAAATACCTGCTCGCTGGAATTGACAACACATTCTCATTGGGATAAACAAGTTGCAATGACATTCATTAAGGCAGACATTTATTGTTTAAAAATGCTTAGAGGCAAAGTGACTTTGCAACCTGCAACATTCACTAGCTTAGCTACAACTCCATGTAGTCTGATAAATTGCTGCCCCTGGTTCTTAAAAGGAAGTGTCAGAATTAGTTTCTTGCCTCAGTCAATACCTATTTTCTCAGTTCTATAACAATTCCATTAAAATGTGGGATATTTGTATGGTTTATGGGTTACATTGAAGAAAATGAAAAATATTTTTTCCAAAAGTATAGCCCTTCAGAGGGTAACAGTTGAAGGGCACTGTGTGTACAGATGGCTGCTGAAAAGGGCTTGAACTATGGTTGGGTAGAAATGCAATGCTTTGGTCAAAAGTTGAAAAAATGCTAGCTGTTTTAACCTCTATGTCATGTGGAAGTAGTCTGGCTCCAACAGTAGATCATTTAAAACTATAAAAACTTCTTCAATAATACCAGCAAGGCTCATTAGCCCCTCCAAAAGTCTCAACTATACCATTTTTTCCACAATATTTCAGTGGCGAGCTGAACAGATATTATTTTAATAAATGAAAGCACTTCTCTACCTTAGAAGATGGAATATGATAGGATACTCAAAAATTCAATAGCTATCCCAATGTATTAACAAAATAATGTGTTATTTTTAACTATTTATTAAATGTCTATTATTTGCCAGACTCTGTTCTTACTGTTAGGGAACAATTTATAGTAGTAAACTAGATGAAGCTCTTACCCTCATTTGAATCCATTTGCCTTGCAATTTGACAAAGAATTCCCACCCACTCCCCCATTACAGGCAGAAATCCCTATTATAAAAGTAGCCTCAATCAATAAGTACTGTGTGAGAACACACTATGTTTTCATCTGAATATGTGATATAGTTCCCAATCTCCACATTAATATAGTCACTGATCCTTCTCCTTTGACTGTAAATTTGGCTGACAATTAGCTTCTCCTTATTTGGAATTCTAAAGTGCAATTGCCCCTACAGAGCTCATTAGGACTCTTGCTCAAGTTACATGCACTCTGGTTCACAGTTGGCATATTTTCTAACATTATGAGTGTGTCTTATTAAGCAGAATCTTGCTGAATGAGGCAGACACCCATTCTTGCCCTCATTTTTATAAGAGAAAAAAAAAGATACTATTGAATTCCAGAAATATAGGCTTTAAGCACTCCAAGAAAATGCAAAACCAGCCCATAAAAGTGACCATAATTTCCGACTCTTCTAGCAAGTGCACTATGAAATACTTTTTTCATCAACATTAAACATTTAAATCAACTGCATACAACAAAAAATCTAATTATCTGATATCTTCTATAAATATGAATATAGGTTCATTAATTGATAAAAATAAGTGATTTATATAAAATTAGGGACTGGCAAAATTTATCTATGGTGATAAAAATTAAAACAATGGCCACTATGGGTTGTGGGGGTAAACTAGATGTGGGCATGAGGGAACTTTCAGGAGTGATGTAATGTTTTGTATCTTGATTGGGCTGTTGGATAATTAGGTACATACATTTGTCAAAACTCATCTAATAGTTAGGATCTGTGTATTTCACTACATGTAAATTTCATTTCCATTAAAAAATAATAGGTAGAGATAACTAAATATATGAGGGGAAAATATAACCAAAATTACTCTATAAGGAAGAAAAAATTCAGATGTTCAGGATTCAGGAACAGTTGGAACAGTTTCCAGGAGAATTAGCAGCCAATAATAGATATGAAGAATGATATGAATTAGTCATATAATGAAAGAGAGGCAGGGAAGGCTATCCTAGATGTTAAGGGAAAAATAGACATAAAGGTGGGGCTTAGGTGAGGAATGATGATAAAAGAGGGTGAAAGTTACACAAGAGCCAAGTCATGGAGAAATTTAATGTCCTACTAAAGATATCATGAAAGATATTTGGAGAAGGCTTAGAGAATTTTAAACTGAGGGATGATACACGCACACATACACATACTCAATTTGCAACAACGTGAAGAATAGATTAAAGGAGGTCAAGACAGAAGGTCAATAACTACTTTCATAGGCTATTTTCTAATTGGGGAATGAAATTGAAAGCCTCAACTCAAGCAAGAACAACAGGCATGGAGACCAAGGAGAGAGTGGACAGACTTATAATTCATTATTAAGGAAAACATGCTGATAGAATTTACAGACCTATGGAGCAGAAGGTAAGGGATTAGGAGCAGTTCGGGATACTGACCATATTTCTGACTTGGGCAACTGTGGGAAATGATGATGTGGCAGTAGAGAATGCAAGATGAGAAGATATGGAAGAAAAAGCTGATCTCTCTCAGGCCACTGTATTTTAAGAGCCTAAAAGACATCCAAGTAGAGCTATCAAATGGGCTGTCGGTTACATGTAGGGTGATCATATCTACAGATCTGCCCAAGACAATTCTTATTTATTACTGTTATCCCAGAAAAAATTAATAGTACCACCTTTCACTTCTCCAAAATGTTCCAGTTTTGTCAATAAATTATAAAGTCACCCTGGTCATGTGGAACTAGATTTTAGGGCACATGTGTTCAACTTAGAGATAAGATTTTTTTGTGTTATAATTTTATAGGTAGTAAGTAAAGCCCAGTTAAAAGATGAGATCATGCAAACAGAGATTTTGATGGAAACTTGGAAATGTCAACACTAAGAAAGGTGAAAGGAAAGGTACCAAAAAAGGAGAATAGCAAAACTAACTAAAGTGCTGAGTGGTGGGGGGCAGGGTGGAGGGGGAACTTAAAAAAAAATCATTCTGGAAACCAAGGATGCTTTCTTTAAGTAATCCTTTCTAGAAGACTAAAAACTCTTCAAGAGGAGGAGCAACTTCTACTGCACTTAAAGAGTGCTAATGTCTACTGTAGAACCTTATATGTAGAAAATCTCAGTAGATATCTGATGATTAATTAGTGGAAAGATAGAATTTCTGTTCCTAGGTGGCAAAAAATTCATATTGAAGCTGCTTTAATCAGTTCAGGCTGCCACAACAAAAATATCACAGACTTGATGGCTTAAACCATACAACTTTATTCCTCACAGTTCTACAGGCTAGAAGTCCAAGATCAAGGTGCCAGCTGTTTCAGTTCCTGGTGAGGGTCCTCTTCCTGGTTTGCAGACAGATACCTTCTTGCTGTATCCTCACATAGGTGACAGATCATCTTTCTTGTGTCTGTTCTTTTTGGGGCACTAATCTCATCATGGAGGCCCACCCTCATGACTTAATTACTTCCCAAAGACACTAACTCCAAATACCATCACACAGGGGATTAAGGCTTCAACATATGAATTTGAGGGAGCAATAAAAATAGTCCATAGCAGAGGCCCAGTTTCAAAAATGTGAAATTATTATAAAATAAACCTTTGGTTTCAGGAACTATGACACAAATAAATTCTCCTTTTGAAATAGAGTACACATTATAGCTCTAACATTATATACTCTGTGTGATTCTTCTTCCTTGCTTCAAATGATATACAAGGAGATATGTCTTTGTCCATAATTCTCTCAAATACTGTCTTCTCTTAGCTTTTACTGCTCTATATTGAGTGTAGAGATTTCAATTTTAAAAGTATTGCCCTTCCTACTGTTTATATGTACCTAACAACTAGAATTATTTTCCCCTATCATTCTTACATTTTTCAGCCATCTCCACAGAATCTTGCCAAAAACAAAAACAGTAGCCAAAATCTTCTACAAAGAAATTGTTCATCTCTTGGCACATCTAGAAGTTAACTGTTTGATATCCATCAGTAAATATAGAATATGCATAATTATAGCAAAAAAGTTATAAAGGGTGGAAGAGCTACCTAAGATGTCTTTTCCTATTCTCAGAAATATAAAAAGTCAAAGTTTTACTTGATCAGGTTTATTTATACAAATCTAAACACTCCCATGAACAATAATTTACATAAATCTTCTAAGAGTTGGAGCTTATCATAACTCAGAAAATAAATTGGCATTCTACAATCTAAATCTCAAGTAATTTTATCTTAAAATCAATAGCTTATCTGTGCTGTTGGTACCCAAAAGAGAAAAAATAAACAGGAGGAAAAAAAAAAAAACCACACATCTTATTACTAACAAGAGGTATAATGGGCATAGTTGCTGACAAATCTGTCAGGTTGAAACTGGCATACAGTAAATTATCAAAAAATAAAAAAGTAAGTTTCCTTTCTTTTTAGAATAAATAAGAATGCTTCTGAAAATAGTGAGAAGAATCTGGTTGATTTACCAGGCTCATGTGGATGATCCAGAGTAAATAAGTGCCCAGCATGGTACTTTGAAGTGGTATTTCAAAGTCTGATGCTCTTCAGTGCCTAACCAGTGGTGAGGCACTGAAGAGAAGGTCTACCCATATGCATTTGGCTGAATGACTATAAAACACTGTAATACGCATTCCCCTTCCTTGTATCAATTTTGATTGGCTTTATCATAGAATATGACTCTAGAGTCTTCCCTCTGCTGGTATGACATCCTTTGCTAGATTTAATACCACATTATCTAACCATGACCCTTATCATAGACTGAGTTTTAGCTTATTGTTTCATAGCTTTCATAACATAGTAGAAGTTTTTAATAACATCTGTATTGTTACACAGGAGTGGTAAAAACAGAATATAAAGTAGGAAAATGTATTTGGACTTGTAGCAACTTTGGACCTGTAGTAAATCTTGAACACCAAAAGAAGAAATCTGGACTATATCTAATGGGTAACAATGAGTTACATATAGTTTTTAACCAGTGGCCTTATAGTAATGTAAGGCTGGGGAAAGGTAGTCCGACATCCTTGCAAACAGATCAGAAAAGAAAAATAAAGTACAAAGAACAACCTTGATGATGACTTAATTCTTAGGCTAAATTTTGGGAAACTTGGTACATAGGTTATCTAAGCTATTCTTCAGACATAACTGGGCTTATTTTAACATAGTTATTTATATTTTCTCAGTAATTCATACTGGCGCTTTCTTCCATAAATGTTAATGAAGCTTTACAAAGGTATCATTAAAAACAGCAAGAACACAAGTTTGTAATTTTGACACTCAATTTAGTGCAATCTTACCTATCATGAAATAGTTTAGACATGACATTCTTGCCTTAAATTCTGAAAAACAAAATTTATTCAATGAAATTGCATGGCTCGGCTAAACTTTCAGTCTTCTGAGTAATCACCACAATAGGAATCAGCTAGATATGGCAAAGTTTTACCTTATGAAGCTAAATAATATTTTGAGATATTGAGGGTTTTTTCCCTCTATAAGTTTCCTTGAGACCATTTCTCTTCTTTTCACCATTCAGCATCCTCAAGGGGAGGATGAATACAGTTAAAAAGCTAATTGAGCTTCTGCAAGAAATAAAAATGAAAACAGACAAATAGTAGACATAATATTTCTGAAAGTCATGGTTTTCAATCTCAAGATCTACGAACTTGGAAGAGAGACAAATTATTTTGCTTTTTTAATTACAGAGATTTGTCATGTATATTAACACCCGGCAGTTTAGAGCACAGTATTAGTTTTTTTTCACCCTACTAGAAAGAACACTTGATACTGGGTAGTTTATAAAGGAAAAAGGTTTACTTGACTCACAGTTCCATATGGCTGGGGAGGCCTCAAGAAACTTATAATCACAGCAGAACAGAAAGCAGGCACCTTCTTCACAAGGCAACAGGAGAGACTGCATGTGTGAGTGCAGGAAAAACTACCATTTAGAAAACCATCAAATCAAGTAAGAATTCACTCCCTATCACGAAAACAGCATGGAGGAAACTGTCCCCATAATCCAATCACTTCTTTCTCTCTACATGGGGGGATGAAAGGTCCCTCCCTTGACATTTGGGGATTAAAATACAAGATGAGATTTGGGTAAGGATAAAGAGCCAAACTACATCATTCCACCAATGGCTCAAGATTTCATGTCCTCACATTTCAAAACCAAATATGCCTTCCCAACAATCCTTCTAAGTCTTAACTCATTACAGCATTAACTTAAAAATCCAAGTCCAAAGTCTCATCTGAGACAAGTCAAGTCCCTTTCACCTATGAGCCTATAAAACCAAAAGCAAGTTAGTTACTTCCAAGATACAAAAATGGTCCCATTCCAAATGGGAGCAACTGGCAAAAATAAAGGGACTACAGGCCCCATGCAAGTCTGAAATCCAACAGGACAGTCATTAAATCTTAAAGCTCCAAAATGATCTCCTTCAATTCCATGTCTCACATCCACATCACAGTGATGCAAGAGGTGGGCTCCCATGGTCTTGGGCAGCTCCTCCCCTGTGGCTTTGCAGGGTACAATCCCCCTCGAGGCTGCTTTTACTACTGGCATTGAGTGTGTGCGGCTTTTCTAGGCACATGGTACAAGCTGTCAGTAGATCTACCATTCTGGGGTCTGGAGAATTGTGGCCCTTTTCTCACAGCTCCACTAGGCAGTACCCCAGTGGGGACTCTGTGTGGGGGCTTTGACCCCACATTTCCCTTCCACACTGCCGTAGCAGAGGTTCTCTATGAGGGCTCTGCCCCTGCAACAGACTTCTGCCTGGACAACCAGGTATTTCCAAACATCTTCTGAAATCTAGGCAAAGATTCCCAAACATCAATTCATGACTTCTGTGCACCTGTAGGCCCAGCAACACATGGAACCTGCCAAGGCTTGGGGCTTGCACCCTCTGAAGCAACAGTCTGAGCTGTACCTTGTCCCCTTTTAGCCACAACTGGAGCTGAAGCAGTTGGGAAGCAGGGTGCCATGTCCCAAGGCAGTACAGAGCAGCGGGGGCCCTGGGCCCAGTCCAGGAAGCCATTTTCCTCCTACTTCTGTGGGCCTGTGATGGGAGCGGCTGCTGCCAAGGTCTCTGACATGCCCTGGAGACATTTCCCCCATTGTCTTGGGGATTAACATTCGGTTTCTCATTGCTTATGCAAATTTCTGCAGCCTGTGTGAGTTTCCCCTCAGAAAATGAGATTTTCTTTTCTATCACATTGTCAGGCTGCAAATTTTCTGAACATTTATGCTCTGCTTCCCTTTTAAACATAAGTTCCAATTTCAAACCATCTCTTTGTGAATGTATAAAACTGAATGCTTTTAGAATAATCCAGGTCACATGTTCAATGCTTCGCTGCTTAGACATTTCTTTCACCAGACACCCTAAATCATCTCTCTCAAGTTCAAAGTTCTAAGATCTCTAGGACGGGGGCAAAATGCCACCAGTCTCTTTGATAAAGCATAGCACGAGTGACCTTTACTCCAGTTTTCAATAAGTTCCTCATTTCTATCTGAGACCACCTCAACCTGGACTTTATTGTTCACATCACTATCAGCATTTTGGTCAAAACCATTCAACAAGTCTCTAGGAAGCTCCAAACTTTCTCGCATCTTCCTGTCTTCTTCTAAGCCCTCCAAACTTATGGGTAGAGGTTCCAACCTCTGCCCATTACCCAGTTCCAAAGTCACTTCCATAATTTCAAGTATCTTTATAGCAGTGCCCCACTTTTTATGGTACCAATTTACTGTATTAATTTGTTTTCACACTGCCATAAAAAACACTCAACACTGGGTAATTTATAAAGGAAAGAGGTATAATTGACTCATAGTTCCACATGGCTGGGGAAGCCTCAGAAAACTTACAATCATGGTGGAAGGGGAAGCAGGCACCTTCTTCACAAGGTGGTAGGAGAGAGATAGCATGTGTGAGCACAGGAAAAAATACCATTTACAAAACCATCAGCTCTCATGAGTGAACAGCGTGGGGGAAGCACCCCCATAATTTAATCGCTTCCCTCCCTCCACATCTGGGGATTACAATTTGAAATGAGATTTGGGTGGGGGTACAGAGCCAAACCACATAAAGCACTGATAATTCAGTAGTAGAGAATCAAAACATTAGGGAGTCTGTGGGCAGATGGACATGGAGGAGAACTCACTAAGTCCTCTCATTCAATCATTTATTCATTCAACTAATTTCTCCAGGGGATTATCATGTTCTAGTCACTGGTTTTGATGCTGAGGATATAATAATAATTAAAACAGGCAAAAGCCAGTCTCTCAAAGAGATAATATCCTAATTGGTGCAGACAGACAAAAAAATGAGATAACACAGTAAAATGTATAATGTGCTATGTAGTAACAGGTGTGAAGGTAATAAATGTAGTGTGGGAGTAGCTCCAAATTGACTAAGAAATAAAATGGACACCCAAAGGAATCTGGTACAAGGATGAAGAGAACAAAAAGTACATCGCCACCATGAGCAAAGACCATCATAGAAAACTGAGACACTTAGTTGTGGATCCAAGCAAACAGCTTGATATCCAACAACCTCATGGACTAAAGCAAAGGTTAGCAAGGACAAGAGTTTTCAGACAAAGCTGATGCTTCTCTTCCAATGCCTATGTAGTAGATTCCTTGCAAAGACAGTTATAACTTTATCCCTATTTGTGTTGACATTCTTTGAAATGTGACTTTGTGGCAATTCCCATCAAGAAGTCGAATCTATTTCCACAACTCTTGAAACTCGTTTGGCCTTTTTACATAATTTGGCCATAATGAAGTACAGTTGTGGTGTACTAGTTGTGAGCCTGAGCCTCAAGAGACTATGTGTCTTTTCACATACTCTTTTGGAATTCTGGCAGCACCACCACATGAGCAAGCTTGGGCTACCCTGACAGAGGATAAAAGATCACTTTCAGGAAACCTCAGTTATCTCAGTAAAAGCCATCGTAGACCACCAGACTGTTGACACATGACCACCAGATATGTAAATGAACCCCAGAAAAATCAGTAGAGCAGCAGATACCTAAATGAACACAGCTGAGACTATAAGAAACACCCAGCTGACAACTTGTGAGCAATAATTGACGTTAATTATTTAAAGCCACTGAGTTCTGTAGTGTCTTGTTACACAGCAATAAATAACCGATATAGCCAGGAAAATGTATGAATTCCATATAAATTCTGCAGGATCTTATAATACCCCTAGGTAGAGTGTAGAAGAGTAGAAAAATATTGAATTAATTGAGTTTAAATCCTGAACTGACCACATTTAAATCTGGAAGTAATCAAGTAACTTTTGATTGGTAGACATGGGGGTTTGTGAACTATCAAGTTCAGTATGAAAGAAAAAAGTCACACACACACATGAGATGCAATTGTAAATTGTAAACTGGTTGCGCTTCTGCTAAAATAATTTCAGTTATTCCAGTGAGGCAGCTACTTCAGAGAAATCACTGTTGTCATTAGGCAGCCATGTCCTTCAGAGACCACAGCACCTAGTATACCTCATAGTTTCGGAATAAAAAATTATTTTAAGAATTCTGTAATTCTTGTTTCCTTGGCACATTATTTAATTTTTTTTAATGAGAGTATTATCTCTGTGTACAATGGGTAGCTTCTGAAAGAAAAATGTGAAATTAACTCTAGGCTGTAGCTAAAAGCATGCAGGCTATAATATTACCAAGAAGACTACAGATTTCCTCATCCTCTGTTACTTATGTGACCTAAAGTAGGGATTGAAATAAAGCCCCTCTATATGTTTGCTATTGTTTATGCAATAATATTTAATCACCTACTATCCTCAACCAATAACTTTGATAAGAGAATAAGAGCTGGGAACCAGGCTAGTGAGGACACTGGGGGATTGGATTTCAGATAGTATCATCTAATGCTAGAAGTCAATGAGTTAACAAAACTAGGCTCCAATTCAGGAATGATAATTCAAAACAATACAAATGGAAGAAGAACAGTTGAAAAGATTAGGAAGACCTTTCTAAATAATTTTGTTTCTCTTTTGTTTTCTGAGAATATTTCACAACTCCAGGAGTCAATTTCATATACTGATCTATGTAATTGACACCCTCTGTAGTTGTGCTGCGTACAGCACATTTCTCTCCAAGAGAAATGTGGGTAGATCAAAGATTTATGGATGAATTATTTGTAGCTACTATGTGCTGGGCAGTTTGCTCATGTTATGTCACTTGATTGTGCAATCATTAGCCATTATAATTATTAATAATTATAATATAATCAATGATAATATGTAGCTACTCAAAGCTCCAAAATAGAATAGGGGGAAACATTTATGTTCTTGCTGCTCAAAGTGTGGTTGACCATAGACCAGCAGCATCAGCATCACTGGAAAACTTGTTAGAAATACATATTTCTCAAAGAACTAAAAATGGAACTACTATTGGACCCAGTAATCCCACTACTGGGTATCTACCCAAAGGAAAAGAAATTGTTCCATCAAAAACGAATCTACACTCGTATGTTTATCACAACACTATTCACAATAGCAAAGTCATAGAATCAACCTAAGTGCCCATCAATGATTGACTGAATGAAGAAAATGTGGTACATATACACCATGGAATACTATGCAGCCATAAGAAAGAACAAAATCAAGCCCTTTGCAGCAACATGGATACAGCTGGAAGCCATTATCCTGAGCAAATTAATGAAGAACAGAAAATCAAATACCACATGTTCTCACTTGTAAGTGGGAACTAAACACTGGATACACATGGACATAAAGAGGGGAAAGATAGACACTGGAGACTCCAAAAGAGGGGATAAGGAGAGTAAGGGTTGGAAAACTACCTATTAAGTACTTGTTCATTATTTGGGTGATGGGTTCAGTAGAAGCCAAAACCCCAGCATTATACAATATACTCGTGTAACAAACCCACACATGTACCCCCCTGAATCTAAAATTTTAAAAAAAATGAAATACAGAATCTCAAGACCAACTCTAGATCTGCTCCACACCCAGACCTATTAAATAAGAATCTGCATTTTTAATAAGATCCCCATGTGATTTGTATGCACATTAAAGATTGAGAAACATTGACCTATACAACATTAAGCAGTGTCATATGCCATACTATTCTTTAACTTCCAAGGCTGTGACCTAAGTTGGATAATAAAGAAGCCTGCATTTCCCATCAGATAATAAAAATTTTTATAAATTGATGTTAGTTTGAAAATCATATCAAGTCATGTTGCTATCCACAGAAAAAAGCACATTTAAAAAATGCCTATAAATTCAAGGTGCCCCGAAGCATTCATCCTTATCTCATAAACAGATGGGATCTATGTCCCTCCCTTTGAACCTGGGTTGATCTGTGACTATCACAAAAGTGAGGTTAGGTGACTGGCAAAGCTAAGTCATAAAAGGCGATAGATACAGCTTCTGCCTAGAGTCCTTGTCTTGCTTTGGAAGCTAGCTGCCATACTGAGAGAAAGCCAAGCAGCCACATAAAGGAGACACATAAAGATGTTCTGGCTAACAGCCAGCATCCACCACCAAACATGAAAAATTGAGAGTCTGAAATCATAAGAAGAAGAAACTAAGAATGGAAGTTTTTCTGAGTCACCTCCAGACTTCCATCTGCCCCAACTTATATCACATGGAGCAGAGATGAGCTGTCATCACTGAACAGTGTTCAAACTGCAGATTTGTGAGACAAGTAAATAACTATTGTTGTTTTATGCCACTACATTTGGGGTGATTTTGTATGCAGCAATAGATACCAGAACCAATTTGGTCCATAAGCCCCAAGTAAGGACCACTACCTAAAAATGTTCTCTCAGTGTTGTCATGGGGAGTGCAACCTCCTCTTCTAGCAAGATTCAAATCTGGAAAACAAGAAACTTCATAAAAACAGGCTTTATTTCCTTTTGATTCCCACTGGGCCCTGACAAATCTACAAAACTGAAATATCAAGAGCAGCCCTTGGTATCTGATATGGTTTGGCTCTGTTTCCCCACCTGAATTTCATCTTGTAGCTCTCATAATCCCCACGTGTTGTGGGTGGGACTGGTGGGAGATGATTGAATCATGGAGGAGGATCTTTTCCATGCTGTTCTAGTGATAGTGAATAAGTCTCACAAGATCATGAGTTTAAACAAGTGGGAGTTTGCCTGCACAACTCTCTCTGCCCGCTGCCATCCACACAAGATGTGACTTGCTTCTCCTTGACATGCACCATGATTGCGAGGCCTCCCCAGCCACGTGGAACTATAAGTCGATTAAACCTCTTTCTTTTGTAAATTGTCCAGTCTCGGGTATGTCTTTATCCACAGCATGAAAACAGACTAATGCAGTATCTCACCATCCCTCAGGTTAAAAACCTATCTAGCCAGGCATGGTGGCTCATGCCTGTAACCCCAGCACTTTGGGAGGCAGAGGCAGTAGGAGCTCTTGAACCCATGAGTGTGAGACCAGCCTGGGCAACATGGTAAGACCACGTTTCTACAAGAATATAAAAGTTTTTTTTAAAAGCCAGGCATAGTGGCCTGCATCTCTAGTAATAGTTACTCCAGAGACTGGGGTGAGATGATCATTTGAGCCTGGGAGGTCAAGGCTGCAGTGAGCCGTGATCACACCAATGCACTCCAGTCTCAGTGATAGAGCAAGACCTTATCTCGGGAAAAAAAAAAAAAAAGACCATAAAAAAAATTTCAAAATAAAAACCCACTATCTCTAGAACCCTAGGTGATAAAATATGTCTTTGCAGAATCCTACATAGCTTGGAAGTTTCTAAGGTTAAAATACTGATTATAAAGAAATCCGTATCTTCTGCAATTAGAAAGTGGGTCCAGAGTTCAGTTAGCATGTCTCCTTTTATCTCCTTATGGATACTGGATACTATGGATACTCTGAGACTCTCCCCCCGACTGATCAGATGCCCCGTATGGTTGCTCATGTCAACAAAGGGACTCTAAATAGTGATTTTTTAAAAAAATCTTTTGCCAGAAAGGTGCATGTGAGTTCTGAATAAGAAAGTCTGGTCAAGACTGTTCACTGACATACTTAGGGCATGTGGTGTTCTCAATAATTCAGTACTCTAATTCCCTATTGTCCACTACTACCCATGTGTGGCCATCTATATTTAAAATAAAATGAATTAAATAAAACTAAATTATGAATTTGATAAATTGAATTCAATTGAATTTATCAAATTATAAATTCAATTCAATTCAGTAGCCACATTTCAAATGCTCAATAGCCACATGTGTATTACATTGTACAGATAAAGGATATTTTCATATTTACAGAAGTTTCTACTGAACAGCACTGACCAAATTATCTAATATCAACCAGAAAAATGCTCTTTTTTAACTTAAATACATTTTTCATGTACCCTTTGATAATAGCTGATCCTGGCTTGTCTGACAATTACTAATTTTAAAAGTAAGCTAAAATTTCAAGGTTAAAGTAGATTGAGGTTTGCATTGAATCCAGTCCAGGTCTTGGAATTTTCTCTTTTGAAACAACAAGAATAACAAAATTCTGTCATCCAAAACCAACAAAAGACTCTGCCTTGTTCTGCAAAACTAATTTACATAATAAATGTAATGATTCTAAAAAGTGATATGATTAGCTGGGATTTGGATAATAAAAAATTTTCCCAATTGTATCTCACAGCAATTTACTGATATTTAAGGAAGAAGGAATTTCAACACAGAATCAAATGCCTTCAAAGTAAACTGACTTGATTTATGAGAATTTCATCTACAAATTATTATTTGAAAAAATAAAATTCTTCTAGAAACAAAGAAAAGCATTTTTCTCAGAAAACATCTCTTCAAAGCCAAAGAAGGACTTAAGAAAAAACATCTCTTCCCTTTCCCAAAAAACATCAGAGTTCTTAGTTCATTGCTATCAAAAGCACATAAAGATCAAAATGGACAATATATGTAAGTCACATTATCGCCATTAAACAAATTTGCAAGTCATCTCAATACCTAACCAGAGTGCATCAGGTACATCTTATTCTTGCATTTGAAGGATGAAGAATTTTCTTATTGGTTAAATCTATATAAAAGAGACGATTCTGTACTTGACCCTTGTAACAGCGAACTCTTTTTGATCTCAGTTCTTAAAACATAAGATCAGAAAGTAAGCAGGAACAAATTGTTTACTGCTTGTCTTTTCTGTTATTTTTCAGGGTTGGAGGGGATTATATTTGTAAGTAAGCTCCCAGAACTCTTTTTCCAAATTATAGTCTCTTAACCTAGCAAAAAGGAAGTAGTTTGGTAATATATGTGGAAGCAATACAAATATTATGAAATTACTTTTTTTTGGTAAGAATGGAAGTTTTTCTTTACAATCTCATTGCAATACTGCAGTAGTCATTCCACTCATAATTTAAAAGCTTGGTGTTCTAAATCTAAAACCTACAATGGTACACAGATCATAAGGCTACAGAAAGTAGCGACTATATTTTAAACAGATTTAGACTATGTTGTGTACATAAAGGAGAGTTTTTAAAAGGCATCTGAAGTTGGCTGAATAATATTATAAAAACCAAAAGTCAGAAATGTCACGAAGATGTAAAGCAGCATTATAATATTATTTACACTAGGAATATATCTGTATTCTGGGTAAGCATTTGGTTCAGAAAAGTCTATGTAATTAATCATGTCTGTGCTTACACATTAAACACTAAAATAGAAAAATTTCATCTTGGTGGTTGCCAATAGAGGTCCTTCAACTTTTAATATGTGAAGAATGTAAAGAGGACTTACAGCAAAGAAATAAAAATGATTAAAGGTATAGAAATAGGACTTAAGAATAAAGCTGAAATGATTTGGCACTATTTAAACCTAAGGGAAAGAAGGGCAGGAGGTGTTTTAATAATGATCTCTAAAACATGAAGGCTTATTACAGAAAGACTGGGTCTCCATCTCTGGCACTGACAGAATAAAAGGAATTATTGAAAGATAAGTAGAGCTGCTATTTTCTGGTGGAATGCTGTCACACATTCTGTCACAAGCTTAGAAAACATTGTTTTCAGGCTGTAGAATGAATTTTTAGTTACATAAAAATCACAATCAAAGAAGAGAGGCAAGTCCCCCCATGTAGTCCCTTATCTTACCTTGTAGATTCATATTTGCCACTAATAAAGGAGGTAACAATCATACCCTTCAGTCTCCCATCTTAACACCATGTAAACAAAACACCTTAGCAAACCACATCCTGTCACCACCACAACCACCAATCAATTTTTATCCAGTCAAAACTTACTAAGGCACATGAGAAAGAAGGAAACAGACAAGTCATTAGGCAAAGAGCTAAAAGATTTGACTCTTCAATATCAAAAAATTGAACACTAGAAAAGTGATTTTTAAAAACAGAATGCCATTTAAGTTAGATCAAACAGGGTTTAAATTCCATCTCAGCTATTTACTAACTGAATAACCTTTCACCCTGTGTTGCTTTTATTTCTTCAATCAACAGATACTTAGTGAGCACCTACTGTGGTATTGAGCACTGCTCAGGCTCCTGTGGAAATATCAGTGAGCAAAGCATAATAACCCTTGTCCTTTTGGAATGTATTGTGTAGGGCCTTATATGCCATTGCAAAAGAACTTTGGCTTTTATTCTGAGAATGTATTCGACAAAAGAGTGACCTGATCTAACAAACATTTTTTAGGAGATTGCTCTAGTTTCTACATGGAGAATCAATTGCAGAAGGTCATGAGTGGAGTAAACAGATTAAACACTAACGCAATAATCCAGGGAAGAGATGATAGTGGTTTGGACCAGGATGATAGCAGTGGATATGGTCTGCTTCTGTAAATACGTTGGATGTAGAATAAATATGATTTATTGATAAATTGAATTTGAAGTATGATAGAGAAATCAAATACAACCCCAAGCTGTTACACTAGAGCAACTGGAAAGATAGGCTTGCCATTAACTGAGATGGACAAGACTGTGGGTTAAAAAGATTGTGGGGAGAAGATACTAAGTATTAAACAAATGTTTGAGATGCCTATTAGAACACTAAGTGGAGATGTCGAGAAAGCTATGAGGTAGGGAAGAGGAGGTGGAGCAAGATGATGGAATAGAAGGTACCACCGATAGTCCCCCACCCAGCAAGGACATTAAATTAACAACTATCTACACAGGGAGGGGGAAAAAATCTTCATAAGAACCAAAAGTCAGGAGGCAAGCAATCATAGTACCTGGTTTTAACTTCGTATCACTGGAAGAGGCACTAGAGAGATAGAAAAAAAAAAAAAAACTACAGAATTCCCAATTCCATCCCTCCCTCACCCCTGGCAGTGGCAGCATGGTGCCTAGAGCATCTCTGGGGGCTGGGCGGTGGGGGTGGGAGAAAACAGCAATTGGGAGGCATTGAACTCAGTGCTGTCCTGTTAGAGCAGAAAGGAAATCAGAACGAATTCAGCTGATGCCCAACCACCGAGGAAGCATTTAAACCAGCCCTAGCCAGAGGGGAATCATTGATCCCAGTGATCAGAACTAGAGTGCCTGCAAGCCTCGCCACAGAGGTCTACAGTGCTCTGTGTCTCCAAGTAAACTTGAAAGTAAGTCTAGATCCTAAGGACTGCAACTCTTAAGTGAGTCCTAGTGCTGAACAAGGCCCAAGACTGTGGACCAGGGAAGCATGTGACATATTTAGACTCCAGCTGGGGTGGCTAAGGGAGTGCTGGCATCACCCCTCCCCTAAACCCAAGATACACAGCTCCAGGCTCCAAAAGAGACCCCTTCTTTCCACTTAAGGAGAGGAGAGGGAAGAGCGAGAAGGATTTTGTCTTGCATCTTGGATACCAGCTCAGCCGCAGAAGGATAGGGCACTAGTCAGTCATGAGGCCCCCATTTCAAGTTCTAGCTCCTAGACAACATTTCTAGATATACCCTGGGTCAGAAGGTAACCCAGTGCCTTGAAGAAAAAGACCTGGTCCTGGCAGCATTCATCATCTGCTAACTGAAGAACCCTCGGGCCCTGAATAAGCAGCAGTGATACCCAAGTACTACATCAAGGGCCTTGGCTAAGCATCTGAGAGTTGCTGGCTTCAGGTACCATCATGGCCACAGGGCAGCAGAGCACCAAGCAGGCTCTTGGGGTCCCGGATTCCAGGACTTGACTCTTAGACAGCATTTCTGGACCTGCCCTGGGCCAGAGGGGAGTCCACTGCCCTGAAGGGTGAGTCCCAGGTCAAGGCAGCATTCACTACAAGCTGACTTAAGAGCCCTTGGGCTGTAAGGGAACATCGACTGATAGTGTGTAGTATGGCAGTACTCCTTAGGGCCTAGGGTGGCGGTGGCTCCTGGATCAAGCTCCTCTATCTTTGAAAAGGGAGGGAAGAGTGGGAAGGACTGTGTCTTGGGGTTTGAGTACCAGCCCAGCTGCAATACAAGAGGTGGGTGGAGGGAGAGGATCAGGAAAAATAACTAATGGGTACTAGGCTTAATACCTTGGTGATGAAATAATCTGTACAATAAACCCCCATGACACAAGTTTACCTACATAACAAGCCTGCACATGTACCACTGAACTTAAAAGTTAAATTTAAAAAATAAAAATAAATTTAAAAATAACACGAGGTAGACCTCTAATGATTTTGACTCTACTCTCTGACTCCTGGACAGCACCCCTGGATGTACTTGGGGCCTGGGGGACCTCGCTGCCCTGAAAGGAAAGACATAGGCCTGTCTGGCTTTGCCACCTGCTGACTGTAAAGTTCCAGGACACTGAGCAAACATAGGCACTAGCCAGGGAGCAGTTACAGCAGACCTTGGGTGAGATCCAGTGCTGTGCTGGTTTCAGCGCTGACCCAGCACTGTCATAGTGGTGGAGGCCACAGGGGAGCCTGTGTCACCAAACCCACCAGATTTAGGTGGCTCAGAACAGAGAAAGATTCTGTTTATTTGGGAGAAAGTAAGGAAAAAGAACAAGAGTCTCTGCCTAGTAATACAGAGAATTCTCTCAAATCTTGTCCAAGACCATCAAGGTGGTACCTCTATGAGTCTGCAAGAACCACAACATTACTGGGCTTGGGGTGTCCCATAAAGCAGGAACAGCTAAGATCAGAACACCCTCATTCTTTCAAATATCTGAAAAGCCTTCCCAAGAAGGATGGCTACAAACAAGCCCAGACAGTGAAGACTATAATAAATACCTGCCCACTATTTATTTATTTATTTATTTATTTATTTATTTATTTATTTTGAGACAAAGTCTCACTCTGTCACCCAGGCTGGAGTGCAGTGGCACGATCTCGGCTCACTGAAACCTCCGCCTCCCGGGTTCAAGTGATTCTCGTGCCTCAGCCTCCTGGGTAGCTAGGATTACAGGCGCCCACCACCATGCCCGGCTAATTTTTGTATTTTAGTAGAGATAGGGTTTCACCATGTTGGCCAGGCTGGTCTCAAACTCCTGACCTCAGGTGATCCACCCACCTCGGCCTCCCAAAGTGTTGGGATTACAGGCATGAGCCACCGTGCCTGGCCAATACCTAACTCTTTAATGCCCAGACATTGAAGGACATCTACTAGCATCAATACCATCCAGAAAGTCATAACCTCACCAGATTGACTAAATAAGGCATCAAGGACCAAATGAACTACATAAGGCACCAGGCATCCTGGAGAAACAGAGATACGGAACCTTTCAGACAGAGAATTCAACATAGTTGTGTTGAACAAAGTCAAAGAAATTCAAGATAACATAGAGAAGGAATTCAGAATTCTGTAAGATAAATTTAACAAAGAGACTAAAATAATCTCTAAAAGTCAAGCAGAAATTCTGGAGCTGAAAAATGCAATTGACATAATAAAGAATGCATCAGAGTCCTTTAATGGCAGAATTGATTGAGCCGAAGAAAGAATTAGTGAGCTAGAACATAAGGTATTGAAAATACACAGTCAGAGGAGACAAAAGAAAAAAGAGTAAAAAACAATGAAGGACACCTACAGGATCTAGAAAATAGCCTCGAAGGGCAAATCTAAGAATTATTGGCCTTAAAGAGGAGGTAGAGAAAGAGATAGGGATAGAAAGTTTACTCAAAGGGATAATAACAGAGAAGTTCCCAAACCTAGAGAAAGATACCAATATTCAAGTACAAGAAGG
Source organism: Macaca mulatta (assembly GCF_049350105.2). Lineage (NCBI taxonomy): Eukaryota > Metazoa > Chordata > Mammalia > Primates > Cercopithecidae > Macaca > Macaca mulatta. The sequence continues at coordinate 25,533,719 of NC_133426.1, read as the reverse complement.
CTACAGAACACCAAGAAGATTTAATCCAAAGAAGACTACTTCAAGCATTTAATAGTCAAACTCCCCAAGGACAAGGATAAAGAAAGGATCCTAAAAGCAGCAAGAAAACAGAAACAAATAATATACAATGGAGCTCCAATATGTCTGGCAGCAGACTTTTCAGTGGAAACCTTACAGGCCAGGAGAGAGTGACATGACATATTTGAGGAACTGAAGCAAAAAAAAATTTTACACTAGAATAGTATATCTGGTGAAAATATCCTTCAAACATGAAGGAAAAATACTTTCCCAGACAAACAAAAGCTGAGGAATTTCATCAATAGCAGGCCTGCCCTTAAGAAATGCTAAAAGGGGTACTTCAATCAGGAAGAAAGGACATTGATGAGCAGTAAATAATCACCTGAAGGTACAAAACTCACTGGTAATAGTAAGTACACAGACAAACACAGAATATTCTAACACTTGTAACTGTGGTGTATAAACTACTCTTCTCCTAAGTGGAAAGACTAACTGATGAACCAATCAAAAATAATAACTACAACAACTTTCCAAGACATAGTCAGTAAAATAAGATGTAAATAGCAACAACAAAAAGTTGAAAAGCAGAGGATGAAGTTAAAGCGTTGAGTTTTATTAGTTTTCTTTTTGCTTGTTTGTTATGCAAATAGGGTTAAGTTGTTATCAGGTTAAAATAATGGATTATAAGATAGTATTTGCAAGCCTCATGGTAACCTCAAACAAACATACAATGAACACACAAAAAACAAAATGCAAGAAACTAAATCATATCACCAGAGAAAATCACCTTCACTAGAGGAAGATAGGAAGGGAAAAAAAAAGAACAAAGAAAAGACCACAATACAACCAAAAAACAAATAACAAAACGGCAGGAGTAAGTCCATACTTATCAAAATAACATTGAATATAAAAAATAACATTGAATGTAAATAAACTCTCCAATTAAAAGACAGAGACTGGCTTACTGAATGAAAAAACAAGACACATTGATCTGTTACCTACAAGAAATGCACTTCACCTATATAAAGATATACGTAGACTGAAAATAGAGGGATGAAAAAAAGATATTCCATGTCAATGCAAACCAAAAAAGAGCAGGAGTCACTATATTTATATCAGGCAAAAAAGATTACAAGACAAAACCATAAGAAAAGACAAAGAAGGTCACTGTGTAATGATAAAGGGGTCAATTCAGCAAGAGAATATAACAATTTTAATATATATGCACCCAACACTGGAGCACCAGATATACAAAGAAAATATTATTAGAGCTAAAGAGAGAGATAAGCATGAATACAATATTAGCTGGCGTCTTCAACACCCCACTTTCAGCATTGGAAAGATCTCCTAGACAGAAAATCAACAAAGAAACATTAGACTTAATCTGCACTATAGACCAAATAGATCTAATAGATATTTACAGAATATTTCATCCAAGAGCTGGAGAATACACATTCTTATCCTCAGCACATGTATCATTCTCAAGGATAGACCATATGTTAGGTCATGAAACAACTCTGAAAACATTCATAAAACTGAAATAGTATCAAGCAGATTCTTTGACCACAATGGAATAAAACTAGAAATTAATAAGAAGAGGAATTTTGGAAACTATACAATATATAGAAATTAAACAATATGCTTCTAAATGACCAGTGGGTCAACAACGAAATTAAGAAGGAAATAAATGTTCTTAAAACAAATAATGGAAACACAACATTCCAAAACCTATGGGATGCAGCAAAAGCAGTATTGAGAGGGAAGTTTAAGGCTATAAAAGCCTACATCAAAAAAGAGAAAAAAAACTTCAAATGAACAATCTAATGATGTATCTTAAAGAATGAGAAAAGCAAGAGCAAGTCAAACCCAAAATTAGTAAAAGAAAACAAAGACCAGAGCAGAAATAAATGAAATTTAAGTTAAATAAACAATACAAAAGATCAACGAAACAAAAGTTGAAAAGTTAAACAAACTTGATAAAACTTTAGCCAGACTAAGAAAACAAGAGAGAAGATCCAAATAAGTAAAATCAGAAATGAAAATGAAGATATTACAACGAATATGCAGAAATTGAAAGTATCATTAAGTGGTTACTATAAGCAACTATATGCCAATAAACTGGAAAATCAAGAAGAAATGAACAAATTCGTAGACACACACAACCTATCAAGATAGAACCAGGAAGAAAACCAAAATCTGAACAGACCAATAAATCTAATAATCCGATCAAAACATGGGCAAAAGATTTGAATACACATTTCTCAAAAGAAGACATACAAATGGCAAACAGGCATGTGAAAAGGTGCTCAACATCATTGATCATAGGAGAAATGCAAATGAAAACTAGCATAAGATATCATCTCACCCCAGTTAAAATGGCTTATATCCAAAAGACTGGCAATAGTGAATGCTGGCGAGGATGTGGACAAAAGAGAACCCTTTTATACAGTTGGTGGGAATGTAAATTAGTACAACCACTATGGAGAACAGTTTGGATATTTCTCAAAAAAATGAAAACTTGAGTTACCCTATGATCCAGCGATTTCATTGCTGGGTATATAACTAAAAGAAAGAAAATCAGTATATTGAAGAGCTATCTGCACTCCCATATGTATTGTGGTACTGTTTCAACAGTTAAGATTTGGAAGTAACCTAAGTGTCCATTAACAGATAGATGAATAAAGCAAATATGGCACATATTCACAATAGAGTATTATTTGGCCATAAAAAACAATGAGATCTAGTCATTTGCAACAACATGGATTGGAGATAATTACGTTAAGTGAAATAAGCCAGGTACAAAAAGACAAACATCACATGTTCTCACTTATTTGTGGGATCTAAAACTTGAAACAATTGAACTCATGGACATAGAGAGTAGAAGGATGGTTACCAGAGACTGGGAAGGATAGTGGGAAGGTGAGGGGAGGTGGGGATGTTTAATAGGTACAAAAATAGTTAGAAAGAATGAATAAGACCTACTATTCGATAGCACAACAGGGTGACTACAGTCAATAATAACCTAATTATATATTTTTAAACAACTTAGAGTTTAATTGGATTGTTCCTAATGGTAATGGATACCCCATTCTCCATGATGTATTTAACTCACATTACATGCCTGTATCAAAACATCTGATATACCCCATATATATATATACACCTACTATGTACCCATAAAAGTTAAAAATTTAAAAAAGTGATTAGATGAACTTCACACCTCTGAACTTCATTCTATTTATCTTTAAAATTAGGTAATAATAGCTACCTTTAAGAAATGAAAGAATCAAAGAGAGATGTAAAAGCACCTGGCACATACTAGGCAATCAGTAGAGTGCATGGTAACCACTATTATTCTTCAACAAGACTATGCTAATGTCAGCAGGGTAGACTAAGGCAAGAAACTGATAATTATGTTTCTGTCATTCTGCAAAACAGCCGTAACATCTCAGAGGCAGACAACAGTAAACATTTATTTAGCCGACTGTCAGCTGATTTAGGCTGATCCAGACTGGGCACACTCATGTATCCGCCACCAGCCAGAAACTCAACTGATTTAGGCCAGTGGCAGCTTAGAGTGGCTCTATTCCATGTGGCTTTCGTCATCCTCTTTGGACCAGTATATTAGTTCCACAGTAATAAGTGATGCTCAAGAGATGAATACTGAATAGTTAAGAAAAGTAATTTTGTTGGAATATATCACTTAATTTCATACTAACTAAACTAACTTAGGCATCCATCTCTAAACCCCTTTGGTCAGCTCAGAACTGCCAATACTGCGCTATTGCCCCTTAGTGACAGGGATTCATCCTGGAAGCCCTTGGTTAAGGGCCATCCTGCTCAAAAGCTGATTTAAACTGTACATGGCATAACAGATTGTCACAGATCTACATACCATCATAAATCTAACCACATTATTGCAGGAGATACTAGATTAACAGTGAAAGATATTTTCCACTTTAAATATGAGAAAAATGCATATCTCTTGATTCTATAACAACACAAATGGCCAATGTTTTCTGAGTTACCAAAATATTTCTAACTGCTTGCTAATGATGACTAGGATTCAGATTCAATCTCAAAAGCGATCACTTCAATTTCACTTATTACTCTCTTTCTTACCCTTAGCCTGATTTCTTAAAAATCCAAGCATTACAATATATTAGTGGATGGGGGGGATCATTAAGAATTGGGCTATGTTTCTCAAATTAAATCATTTTTATGAGCTGATGTTTTCACGGATGGAGTAAATGTACCAACTAGTACAAGTTAATACTAGGATATGAAATGTAAATGAACTTGTCTGAGATACAAAAGGCTCCATTATCTATGTTTAGTCCTGCTTGTATTATGTATACATACATATAGCATATAGATTTAAATATAGTTTATGAGGATGGAATTATGGTTTAATTATTAATTAAGCAATATGTAGCAAGGCAACAGTTCTGACATTTATGAGAAAATTAAATTTCCAACATAGAAAGCATAAGACACAGTCGGGTACATCCAATCCCCCAAGGATGTGATTATCTAATGATAAACCATGTTTTCTGCAGCTGCATGATTGCCGGTACAAAAAAAATGTTTATTATAAGTAAGATTGTGTTCTTTTTGCATGGAGAATAGATGAAGTTGGTTGCACAGAATATCAAACAGATGTTTCAACCAAATTGTGTATCTTCAATGGATTAATTCTTGCTATTTAAACTGGACTACATCTGAAAGCAGATACAGTCTATATGAGGAAAATGTAAATACTTCTCAAGCAAATTTCACATCACTGTAAAATAACAAACAGCTAGTAAAGGTACAGATGCAGGCAGTTTTGAGCTTTCCAGCCTCATTTTGTATGTACATATACACAAAAGCTCATGAGAATAATACTGACTCAGGATGATTTGTGAAATTTTTCCATTAGTAGGACTAGTTTTGCTGTGTTTCCACCATCTGTGAGAAGACTGTCAAGGAATAAGCACAAGCTCTTTTTTTTTATTTTTTTATTTTTATTTTTTTACTTAGTAGAGATTAAATCTAACTTTTAAACAATTTTCCCGATGTCTTGATCTCAATCTGGGCAGGCCCACTATGTGCTAAACAATTTATAAGACATTTACATATACCATTTCATCTTAACCATAACCTTGAGAAGGTGTTTTTACTATTACTACAAACTGAGGTCAAGGTATATAAATCATGTTATACATTATCACACAACTAGAGAATAGAAACACTTGGATTTGGAACTAAGATCTGGCAGATTTCAAAACCACACTTCTTTTCATTATGTCATTGTGTTGGATATATTCCATTTGACCCATCCAGATCTACTTTCCATCCTTCTCCATTCTGTTTTTGCTACATGGAACCTAATCTGTATGGACTACATGAATATATTCCCTTGCCTTCTTACTTGTGATTGGGTTTGGCCAAAGGTATCACCAGAGGAGATCTAAAAACTACTGTCTGGAAGCCTTCTCCTCCTTCTTCTCCTTCTCTCTCTCTCTCTCTCCCACCCCCCTCCCCACCCTGACTCTCTCCCACTCTCTCTCCCTCGCTCTCGCCCCCGCCCTGCCCTCCCTCCATAAAGTCCACTAGCAGCTCCCTACCTGGCTACCTCACTTGTTTAGGCCATGGTGGCAATACCTACCTGATATGACTAATACCAATTCATTGCACTTTCTCCCTGTTTTCTACCCCTATGTAAAGATTTCCTTTATTACACTATCTTCAAATTATTTAACCTTAGTGTTCCGTTTGCTGCTGACACTCTAATATGGCCATGTGTGGTGTTTTTTTTTTTAACTTATTAGGTAATATTCTAAAAATTTTAGTTTGACCTTAATCTTTTAAAAACAGTTTTTAAGTACAGTTATCATGTTCTACACACTGCTAGGTACTAAAAACACTTAAAGATAAAGCACAGCTTTTCCTTGAAGAAGCTGAAAATCTAGGAAGTCAAAACATTTTTTAATGGTATTATATAGTCCCAGCTACTGGGAAGCAGAGGTGGGAGGATCACTTGACCCCTGGAGTTTGAGGTAATAATGAGGTATGATTATGCCACTGCACTCCAGCCTGGATGACAAAGCGAGACCCTGTCTCAATCAATCAATCAATAAAAAAGTGTTATAGAGGAAGTTACAGAGGACGAGGTCTTAATCCAAATACAAGGGTCAGGGAAAGCTTCCTAAGTAGGTGATGTCTGAACTGGACCTTAAAAGGATGCATGGAAATTCGTGCTTATGGCATTGGAGTTGCTGAAGGGGAATTTCAATCAGAGGGCTCAGGGTGTCAAAGTCACAGAGGCTTGAGAAATCAAGGGATGGAGGTGGAGGAGGTAATCCTGAAGAGGTTAACTATCGGTTTCTAATGATGAACTTTCTGGTCTGTCCCTGGCAGTTTTATTTCAGTCTTGAAATATTACAAATAGAATAGGTACATCCTTTGCCTTGCATTTTAGGAAATATTTTGAAAACAAAAAAGGGAGTGGATAGAAGGAGCAAGTCATGAATACCAGTTCAGAAGATATTATAAAAGTTTGAGGCAGAAGTTATTTTGGCTTGAAATGGCCATTACCATTAGAGTACTTCTCTACTTTCCATTAAAGTAGAGAAGAGGTAGATAGAACATTTTCTCTTGGTGAATTGGTCTCTCTATATATATGTGGTCTATATATAAGGACATTGGAGAAGGTATCAAGGATGCCTCCAAGATTTCTGGTTTAGGCTACCAGGTGAAAATCTCCTAAATATCAAGGTTTCTCAACTGCAGCACCATTGACATTTGGGGCCAGACAAAGGTCATGGGGAGTAGGGGAATGTTCTTCCTGTGAATTATAGGATGGTTAGCAGTATCCTTGACCTCTACCCACTAGATACCAGCTGCAACTGCCTTCCCCCGAGTTGTGACAACAAAAAGTATCTCCAGGCAGTGTCAAATGTTCACTGGGGAAAGGGAGCAAAATCATTCCCAATCAGGAACCACTCACTGCCTGATGTGGTAGCACTAAGGAATGAGTTGTGTAGCAAAACAATGAATACCATCTTGGACAAAGGAAATTTGAAGTTTTTATGATAAAGGAGTTATTTGTACAAACAAGAAGGGGATCTACGGCTGGATATTTCCATTTGAGGACATTAGTACATAGACAGTTGAAACCCTTGGAGAAACTGAGATCATCTCGGGTGCATGGGTAGTTGTCTGACATATTTCAATCAGGAAATGTCCTTAAAGGCCATCTGAACTTTTATGAAAATAAAACAATCATATACACTAGAAATAGTATTTTGTTTCTGAGTTTCCAGAATCTATAACATACTATAAACAAATTTAAATATACAGAATCAAACAGCTTTTGGTTTATCTGGGAACCAATAGTCCATCAAACAAATCTGTGTGGGTATCCATGTGTGTGGACAGTTTCCACCTTCACTGCTTTCCCACAGCTATCTTAGAAAGTGAGGGGAAACAGCATTTATTGCTAAAATATCTCTGTTTTGAATATATAGAGTTAATATTGTCTATAGTCACTTGAATGGAAAGCAGCAGAGCAGGAAGTAGAGCTTAATGGTGTATGACTTTTTGTCAGGTACATTTTTTTGTCAACACAATATGCACGTTTCTGTATTTTATAAAGAGCCCAATAACACTTGCAATCTTGTCTACCATCCTGATAATGATAGCTAATGCCATTGAGAACTCACCAAGTGCCAGAAACCCTTAAACTTTTATAGGCACTGTCTCATTTAATATTCCCCCACCAAACCCTGGGAGTCAGACATTGTTATTATCCTCTTTCACCAAAAAAAAAAGAGAGAGAGAGAGAGAGAGAGAGAGAGAGAGAGAGACAGAAAGGTTTAGAGAGATAATGAACTTGCCCAAGAAGGCATAGCTGGTAGATAGCATAGAGCTGGAACTGGAATGCTGGTTGGTACTATTACAAGCCTCCCTCTTAAACACCATTCCACAGTTTCTCTGTCTCGTATACCTATAGATACCTGGCAAATAAAAAAGTAGGGTTTGCATTTGACTTAGTGATATAAAATGACTGTTCAAAAATTGTCAAGCTTTTCAAATACTTAATGCATGGGTATACTCAGAACTGAAACTAGAAATTGTGTTTCAAAAAACCTTGAGTTTTTTTTTTTTTTTTTTAGCTCTTATTTTACTCGGATTTGTATTTCCTCTAGTCGTTTACAAGATTGTCTTTCCCATTCGATTTTAAACTCCTTGAGAGCAGAGACTGTGTCTTTGTAACTCTTATAATACAAGGTTGTATTGATTGACACATGGTAAGTGCCCTCAAACTGTTTTCTGATTGCTTAATTATAAATTAAGGAATGGATTAGATTCTAAATGTCTGACGGTGAACTTATTCCTGCATATTGTGGTATTATCGCATTGTATTAAACTGTGCTTCTGGCTGTTTCTTTTAAACGGCAAATAAATCCTGTTCAATTCTTACAGACAAAGATTGTCCCCTAAAATTTAATTATTTGACCTGCTAAAATATTTCCTGTAGAGAGGTAAATTATTATTTTTCTTATTTTGAGTATGGCTCTTTGTTGAATAAATTCCTTCAGGAAAAAAAAAAAGATTTAGGCAGCTATTTTACTTTGTTCCCAGTTTACATGGTTCAAGAGAACAGAATAGCAAGTAGTCGAGTAGTAACACATTCAAGTTTTGGCGTCAGACAAATATGGGTTCAAATACTACAACTGTAACTTAATAGCTGTTTGATCTTGGGCAAGTTATTTATCCAAACTTACTGAGTCTCAGGATATTTTTTCCTTCAATCTAAAATGGAGATATCAGCAACTTTATTAGGATGCCGTGCAATTCAAATAAAATAACACATCCTAAGAGTTCTCCACAGCTTGCCATTCTTTCACATAGGTTTCTAGTTCTGGGGACACTGCTGAACCAGGTGGAAGATAGCTTCTGCCTTCATGGAGCTTACCCTACATTAGATGAGGGGAAGAATATATAGTAAAGATACTTAAAATACTGCACACAAGTTTAAAAAGGAAACAGATGACCTACTGAGATGGGGAGACATGGGGGAACATATTATCTGATCCTTCTTCATGGACAGTGATGTTCAAGCATTTTGGATACCATAAAACTTTTGGTTCCCATGGGAGTGGGGGGTTTCTACATGGTTGAAAATTCTTTGTTGGGAAACCAGACCATCAGTGAAGGGGTTGAAGATTCAGTGAACACAGATAATCAAAGCTCCAACCAATGTAGATGCTAATTTCACCACGCATCAAAAAATTCCTTATTAATGCCAACTGATAGAACTTACTACAATCATGGAAATATTATTTATCTGTTTTTCTCCATATGGTTGACACTAGGAATATACAATTACTTAAGAATATGAAATGTGGCTAGTGCAACTGAGAAACTGAACCTTGAAATTTATCTTATTTATAGTCATACATCACTTATTGATGGATATACATTCTGAGAAATATGTCACTGGGTGATTTCATCATTGTGGAAACATCATAGAGTGTACTTACAGAAATCTAGATGGTATAGCCTACTGCACACCTAGGCTACATGGTATAGCCTATGTTGCCAAGAATACAAACCTGTACGGCATGTGACCGTACTGAAAACTGTAGGCAGCTATAAAAATGGTAAGTACTTGTGTATCTAAACACAGCAAAGATACAATAAAAATAAAGTACTATAATATTATGGGACCACTGTCCTATATGTAGTCAGTCATTGACCAAAAGTTCATTATGCAGCACATAATTGTAATTATATGCATCTGGGAGCTACCATATTGGATTGCTCAGTTTTAGACTGTTCAGTCCAGTGATCTTGATTTCTTTGGGTGTTGAGGATATTGTCATTCATTTCCTTTTTCTGGTCACCTGAATTTAAATAGAATAAATCTTAATATCTTTCTCAGACAAAGACCTGGTCTAAGTTTTCTTCTACAGGTGAGACCAAGATATAGAGCTTTTGCACATAGTTTCCACATAATAAACTAAAATGTCTTCTTCTCTATAGACCTAATCCTTCATAAACCATCTAGTTACTCTTTAGAAATGTCTGTCTCTGTTCCCCTCTCTTCTGTGGAGATCTTTGAGACCTGGTGCCAGCAGCAATCCCTGGTAGGTGGTACTAAGTCTATGGTGGAAATAATAGTGGTAGACATTAAACTGATATATTTTCCTCTTAATCCCAGTCTTTAAGATGTGAGTTCAAGAGCTAGGATAGAGTACCTTTCACAGGGTAAAAAAAAAAAATCCATTTCCATTCATGACATAAAGTTTACTGTCATGTATTATATGGATATAATAGAGGTTACAAAGCAAAACCCCACCTATTAATGGGCTGGATTGTGCCACCCTGCAAATTCTTTATAGAAGCTATAATCCCCAGTACCTCAGAATGTGACTATATTTGGAGATAAGGCCTTTAAAGAGGTTGTTAAGAATAAATTTGGACATAGAGAGAGACATCAGGGTTGTACCTGTGGAGAGGAAGTATCATGCGAAGATACAGCAGGAAAATGGCCATCTACTGCCCAAGAAGAGAAGCCTCAGGAGAAACCAATCCTGCAGACACTCTGATTGTAGACGTAACAGTCACCAAACTTGTAAGACATCTGTTTAAGTCACTCAGTCTGTGGCATTTTTTATGGCAGCCCTAATAAACTAACGTGCCACCCCTTCAGGTCTTGGTATATTGTGAGGGAAAAGGAGAGAGAAGAAAACAAGGGAAGTCTCTTATCCACACCCACCTCAGCCTCTTCCCCAACCCAATCCAGACTCAAAGAAATAAGGAGAAAGAGGGGCCTTAGAAATATCAGGAGTGATGATTTTCTGCTCTAAGTATGGGATGAGGTATGTTGCAAGCATTAAACCTATATGAGAATGTCAGTTATTGCCTAGGATTCACTCCCTTGATGGTGAAGTAGAAAGAAACATATAGAGCCTGAGTCAGCTGCACTGATTTTCCACTATGTCTTTGCATAATTCATGGGAACCAGAAGTGATCATCTACATTATACCCCTACTCTAAATCAGCAAGCCTCACAACCAACATCCCAAGCCTGGAGTATCTTCTCTATCCAATGTTTTCCAATAGGAAAAACATTATGACCTTGGACCGTAAGTGGGGCTTCCGTCCTTGTAGCTGTAGGATGATTTGGAACTAAAGGTTATGGAAAAAGAAAACATATTGGTTCAATATCTCCCAAATAGTATCTTACCTCAAGCTATTAATAGAAAGTATATATTAAGAGTTCCAGGAAATTTATTAGTAGGGAAACAATTTATGTTAGTTAATTAAAACTTTTGGCTTCTATTGTTTAAATTATACTAAATGGGCAGAGTTGAGATTGTTTAAAATGTTAAGGGCATTAAGCAAATCATTAAAGGCAGAGTCCTTCTGTGACTAGAATCTGGGCATGAAATTTCTCTGTCAATAAGCCCTGGAAAATGTATAAAACCAGAAACAATAAAGGAATAGGGTAGCCATCTGAACCTGGTGCATGCATCCTGTGCATCATGAGAGGACCCCTTGAATCCAGCAAAAAGATGTGAACTGTAACCTAACTGCTAATGAGAGGCAGAAAGCCATTCAAACAAACCTTTCAAACCCCACAGGTGGGGTAGATCCTTCTGTTCTCAAGTATTTTAATATATTAACCTCATGATATTCAGACATTGTGTTTCTCCTAACGCACTGAAAAACATACACCCTTTCCTCCTTTCTGGGCCTTAATTCTTTCCCCTAATCCACAAAACAAATACTTTGACCAGGCTCTTCTGACAATGCTGGATTTTGTTTGTGCATGTTTGCTTGTTTCTGACTTTCAACTCATTTTGTTATTAGGTGAAACATATTCACTCATGGCATAATCAGATGGGTTTTAATATTTTAAAGTATTTATTCATGTCCCAACCCTTGGGTGACCCCCAAGGTCTTAGCCTGGATGTATCTCAGACCGTGCAAGTGTGAGGAGAAAGGACTGTATTTGGGCCCTCAGCTTCTCCAATAGTCTCTGTTCATCACCTGGATGTAGCAGAGCAGCAAATATCTACAAATCCAATTCCCTATTTGAGGTAACAACATGGCAGAAGATAGCAAATGAATCTAAGACATCTTATATAATAGAAGCATCAGTAGTATATCAGTATATTATCACATAAAATTCGGATTATTATTATATATGACTGATGTGGGACTTGTGTTAGGCATGTTCTCATTTGATCCTTACAAGTACTCCATGAACTAGGTCCTATTATCATCCCCATCTACAGATCAGGAAACAGAGAAACAGAGTAGTTAAGTGACTTGCAAAAGTCACACAACTAGGAAGTGGCAGAACAGGATTCAAACCCATGGAATCTAGCTCTGGCATCCATCTCCATAGCCCCTATCCTCCCTTGCTGATGCCCCAGGTGGCTTAATCTTTCCATCCCCAATGGAAAAGATCATTAAGTATCTAACGTGATGTAGGTGTGTCTAGTCAAGCCTTTGAAGAAAACATGCAAAGACCAGCCCTAGCCTCAATCAGCCACATAGTGTACACAGGAACCCTCACCATGTGCTGCTACTGTGCTATGGCTGGTCATGACCAGTCACCAGGGGACACTGCTGGTGACTAAAGGATACCAACAGTCATTGACAATCAAAGGTAGTCAAAACTGGTTGAACCCAGTCATGGCAAAACTCATTGCAACCAGCCAAAATGAACAGAAACAAGACACAACCAGTCAAAGCCAGTAGAAGCTGATCAAAGTCAGCTAAAAATGAAACTGGTCTAAACCAGTAACAACCAGCCAAAACCAGTAGAAACCATTATAGAAAAAAACAGTCATAACTAATTGTAAACATTAGAACCAGTTATGGACAGCCAAAGCCAGTTGAAGCTGGTCAAAACTGGCTTAAGCCAGTCTAAACTGGTACTGACCAGTCAAAACAAGTTTATCTGCTGGTTTCCAGGTAAAACTAGTTCAGATCAATTGTGATGAGTCTAAAGCTGCTGTGGCCATAGAAACCAGTCAGAATCTGTGATGACTAGCCAAAACAAGTCTAAACAGACTGAAGCCAATCTAGACCATCTAAACCAGTCCTGGCCAGTCAAAACCAGTCTAAAATGGTTATGCCTGGCCAAACCCTGAAACAACCAGTCCTTTCCAGCCAAAATCATTAAAAATTTGTCATGGGAGTTGAAACCAGTTGAAGTCAGTCTAAACCAATTGTGGCCCATCAAAAACCGTTGAATTTCGTTGCAGCTGGGCAAAACAAAGACTAAGCTGGCTGCGGCAAATTTAGACTAAACCAGTTGTGGCTGCTTGAAACCAGTTGAAGCTAGTCTAAACCAGTTGTGACTGGTCTAAACCAGTTGGGGCCATTCAAAACCAGTTGTGGCAAGTTGAACCTGGCCCAACACAGTTGCAGCTAGTCAAAAAACAGTTTAAACTGGTCAAGGCCAATCTAAACTGGTCATGACTGGTCAAAAAATGTTAAGTTCAGTTGTGGCTTGTGGACAGTCAAAACTGGCCTAAAATGGTGGTAGCAAGTCTAAACTGGTATAGACATTCAAAACTGGTGTAAAGTGGCCAAGGTTACAACCAAACTAAAACTAGCCTGGATGGATTTGAACTAGCCATGACTAGTCAAAACTGGTCTAACCTGGTCATGCAAAGTCTAGAGTTATTTATGAAAACTCAAAACATGTCTAATCTATTTGTACCCAGTCTACACCAGTCAAAGCCAGTCTAAACAAGTCATGGCCAGTCCAACTGGTCAAATCTGGCGTAGCCAGTTAAAACCAATTGAATCTGATTGTGGCCAGCCTACACTGGTCAAAGCCAGTCTGAAGAAGCCAGTGCCATCTGAACTGGTTATGGCCAGTCAAAATTTATTAAATCCCACTGTGGCTGGTCTAAACCAGTCATGGCCAGGATAAACCAGTTGTAACCACTTGAAACTGACCTAAACTGATTGTAGCTGGTCAAAGCCAGTTATGCCAGACAAAACTGGTCTAAACTGGATGCAGCTAGTCAAACCAATCTAAACTGGTAGAGGCCTACTTTAAACAGATATTGCCAAAAAGTCAAATCCAGTTGTGTCCAGGTGAAACTGGCTAAATCAAGTTGTAGACAGTCTAAACCAGTATAGTCAGGTTGTGGCCAGTCAAAACCAGTCTAAACCAGGAGAGACTGATCAAAAACACTCAAAACAAGTCAAGGCCAGTTACAACAGTTTTAAACCAGTCGTGGCCAGTCTAAACCAGCCTGGACTGGTCACAACAACCTAAGTGGACTTGGTAGGAACTGGTCAGAACTGGCCTGAACTGGTCAGGTCCAGTCTAAACTCATCTAAACTGGTTACTCCTGGAAAAAAACTGTTCAAATCTCATTGTGGCCAGTCTCACCAAATCATGGCCAGTCAAAAACAGCCAAAACCAGTTTCAGCTGGTCACAACCAGTTCAAGCTGTTCAAGACCTGCTAAACCAGTTGTGGCAGATCCAAACCAGTTCAAGATGGTTGAGATACACCTAAACATCTTCTGCCTTGTGTAAACTAATCAAATGTGGTTGTAGCTGGTCTAAACTGGTCAAAACTGGTTTTAACCACTTGATGCTTCTCTGAACTGGTAGTGGGCATTCAAAATCAGTCACATCATTATGCAGCCAATCTAGACCCCTTGTGGCTAGTAGAAATGATTGTAGCCAGACAAAACTAGTCAAAACCAGCTGACACATGACTCAACCAGTTGCCACCAGTGACAGTAAAAACCAGCCAAATCCAGTTGCTGGTGGTGTGAACCTATATAAAACAGTGTGGCTGGGCTTGCTGAAACTGGCCTAAGCTTGTTGAGGGCTGGAAAAAAAACAATCTAAGCCAGTTGAGCCCAGTCATAACCTGTCTAAACAGTTTATGACCAGTCCAAACCAGCCTGGACTGGTCAGAACTAGCCCTGATTGGTCAAAACTGGCCTAAACCAGTCACATCCAGTCTAGGCTGACCTAAACTTCCTGGGGCTAGTCAAGACAAGTCTAAACCCGTCATTGCCAGCTGAAACCAGTCAATGCCAGTAATGGCCAATCAAGACCAGTCAGATCCTGTTGTAATCATTAGAGTGTGTTTGAGGCTGATCCAAACAAGTCATAGCCAGTTGAATCCATTTATGTTTGGGCAAAACTTGTCTAAACTGGTTGCACCTGGTCTAAACTGGTCATGGCCAGTGAAAATCAGCCTAAACTGGTTGCCACCAGGCACAACTGACCTATGCTATTTGCATCAAATCTAAACCAGTTTAGGCCAGGTGCAGTGGTTCATGCCTGTAATTCCAGAACTTCAGGAGGCCAAGGCAGGAGAATTGAGCCCAGAGGTTGGAGACCAGCCTGGGCAACATGGCAAAACCCTGTCTCCACAAAAAAATACAAAAAATTAACCAGGTGTGGTGTTGCATGCCTGTAGCCCCAGTTACTCAGGAGACTGAGGTGAGAGAATCACTTGAGCCCAGGAGGTTGAGGCTGCAGTGAGCCATGATCGCACCACTGCACTTCAGCCTGGGCAACAGAGTGAGATCCTGTCTCAAAAACAAAAACAACAAACAAAAACAACAAACAAAAACAGTTGAGTCCAACCTAAGCTGATTGAAGCTGATCTAGACCAATCAATGCTGGTCTGAACTGGTCATGGAAAGTCTAATCCAGTTGTGGCCAGCCAAACCTGGCCTGAACAAGTTGCATCCAACCAAGAATGGTTCAAACCACTCAAAGCCTAAGTCAGTCATGGCCAGTCAAAACCATTCAAATCTGGGTGCAGCTGGTCTAAACCAGTGTAAACTGGCTGTGGCCAGTCACGACCAGACTAAACCAGTTGTGGCTAGTCTAAACAGGTCAGTGCTGTTCAAAACCTCTCCAAACCAGTTGAGGCCAGTCACAGTCAGTCTAACCCATGACAGTCCAAACCAGCCTGGACTGGCTGGAACCAGCCATGACCAGTCAAAACTGGCCAAATCCTATTGCATCCATTCTAGACTCATCTATACCACCCATTGCTGTTCAAGATAGGTCTAAAATGGTTGTGGTAGGCAGAAAGCCTTACCAGTACCTCCTTAAATAACAATTACATCCAAATAAGCAGAAAACTGTACTTTGGGGCATTCATTTTGCTTTCTAGGCCAGCACTGACCTACAGATGGAGGCATCTATAATTTGGTCCTCATATTCAAATAGCTTTACTATTAACAATTTAAGCCACTTTGTCAAATTATTTTCATGGCAGCTGAATTTCACAGCAGATTAAGTGTCTGGCAGGAGATTAATTAGATGCAATATGTAGTGAACGCTTTTTAAACATTGCTCACAATTCAGCCAGAGTAAATACAGGCTAAAAAATTTCACTACCCAATTCTTCCCGAGGTCTTGAGTTTAAAAGTATATCAAAATTCAGTCGTAAATATGGGAAGTTGGTGAATTCCATGAAAAATCTATGTGCTAATACTTCTCTTCCTTTTTGTCAGTTCTGCATATATATCCTTTAAAAGTTAACAAAGTGTCCTTTTCAAAATAATTTCAAACTTAGAGAAGGAATGCAAGAATGAAACAAGACAAAAAACTCCTGTACAATCCTCAGTCAAACATATTAATTGCTAACATTTCCCCGCTAACCAATTTGGGTGAACGTTGCAGACATCAGGCCTCTATATCCACAAATATTTCAGTGTGTATTTCCTAAGAGCCAGGACATATAATTATATAACTATAGTACAATTAGAAAAGTCAAAAACTTTAACATCACTAAACATTAATAATTAACTGTAACTTCAAATTTGGCTGTTTGTCCTAACAATCCTATTCCCACCCACCACCTCTAACTAAACAGTTCTATTAATTTCTGGTTTCTTTCCTGACTAAATTTTTGAAAAATGAACAAATATTTTTGTTATTTCTTTTTGTTGTTATACATGAAATGCTTTATTTTCCCCATATTATTCCAATTTTAGAATAAATGTTACCAAAGGGAGCACTAAGGAAGTATGTGAAGTCAATAATTTTCTAAGATACAGCTGCTTAATGTGGCTTTGTGGACAAGCAGACAAGTATATGTCCTCCAACTATACCAGTCCTCAAGGAGACAGATGGAGAAATAGAAAGTAAGTGTGCTTGCAAATTTTTCTTAGCAAACTGGAGAAGTAATTTTATGCCTATTGAGTCTAGTCATTAAAAAAACTTGGATTGCATTTTACACCATTGTTAATTTTTCCAATGTTTAATTTTTATTGTATTTTACAAAAATATGTGTCTACAATGAATTTGAAATTTAACTTCTTGTTATCTTGTTACTGTTCAAGAGGAACTTCTCTGTGTGTTTTTTAAAATTTTGAAATTACAAAGTCTTAAAGAAGTATGCTTAGTAGAAAGTAGTGAAAGTATTGAATTAACTCAGCTGGGATACTGAAAATACAAATATTCAATTCAATTTAGTAAACAGCTGCTGAACATGTTCTACATATACAAGATATATATGTTGATTTTTAAAGGAAGCTAGGAATAAGCAATGATAAGAATATGGATTTTAGAGTCAAAAAGGTAGTCCCAAGTTAAAATTCCAGTCTCACCACTTTTACAAGCTAAGAACTAATGCTTACCTCCTTTGATGTTTAGATCCTTCTTCAACAAAACACGAAAAATATTAATTCTGCATATTTGTGAAGAAAAAGGTAAAGTTTAAGTTAGAGATTAATATCTATATATATATTGCTTGACACACATAGATTTATTGTTTTGTTTTAAGTGTCTTTAAAAGAGGTATATACTATTGAGACGGGGCTACCAGTTTCCACTGAGTTATATTATACCTTCACTAACATATACTAAGATCCCATTTTAACTTATAGATTAATCCTTGGGTGCACACAAGCCTGAATATGAAGGTGCTTGGCTTCAGAGGGTACCAAATGAAGGTCTGATTCTAAATATGCATTGAAAACACACGAAACTAGAAATCAAGTAGGTAATTTATCTTCAAATGCGCTGATCATATGTGTGCTTTTCTAAATATCCATTTAGGCATAACTTATAAAACTTTTTAATCAAAGCTTGCGAGTTATCTAGTAATAAAGAATAGACTGTAGTAGAAAAAAAAAGCATCCTAGAATAAGAGTCACTCTTGAAATTCTTATTACATTTCCTCATCTGCCCATTTTTTATATAAATATAATGTCTTCGTTTCCTTGCCTCTTCAAAAAGTGCTTTTCTGGCATCCAAACTGATTTTAAGATTGAGTTTCCATTTTAAAAGCCTAAATTGGAACTTAACACTGAAGCAAAGCACAAATAGAAACTAAGACTTGAAAGCTGCATGGGAACCCTGTTGAACAGCTATTGAAGCAAGGTTGGCAAGGCAATTTGGTATGCTGCTCTTTTCCGGCACTGTCTCACTGCTCGAGCTGCTGTGTTCAGCAGTTCTTTGTTGATGGCTAGTCCACAGTCAGTTTTTGTTCCCTTTAAAAAGCTAAATTTAAGGATTTTATTTTTGACAGCAATCTAGTCGCATGGTCGCCAATACCCACCTACTAGTGTTTCGGAGAGCTAGGATAGCACAAGAAATAAAAAATATTGCCTTCATGCTGAAGCATGCTATTGACTTATATGTTCTTCATCAAGGATATAAAATTTCTGTTAGGAGATGAAAAGTGTATGAGAGAGAGAGAGAGAGAGAGTGTGTGTGTGTAATGGCAAAAGCAAGAGATGAGAGAGTGATGAGATGAGATAGATGAGATGCTAATTTGAGGCTAGAGAAAACTCAGAAAAGGAAATATTCTCGAAAGTAAAATTTTAGTTTTAGATTATTGCAATGATGGCCCACAATTTGTTCACATTTCCCTATATTATACCTTTGAGAAGTCCCCTCCCATGCTGACTCTGCCCAGGGCCATATGAATTGCTTTGGTCCTTCGGAGATTTGAAAAATTCTTATGGACCGAGACTCTCTTCCTTTTCTTGGAAACTGCTGCCATGTGAAAAAGCCTGTGCTCGTTTGCTGAATGAGGAGAGTCACATAGGCCATTTGTTCCCTAACGCTATGTCTGACAGCCAGCCAGCCCCAGAAGCAAGGCAACATTGCTAACTTGCATCTGAATGTAGATGCATGAGTGGGTTCAACTAAGACTAAAAAAAAGTACCCAGTCGAGTCTTGCCCACATTGCCAACCTACAGAATCATGAACTTAATTAGTGGTTGTTGTCTTGAACCACTAAGTTTTGGGGTGGTTACACAGTAATAGATAGCCAATACAAGCCAGTTTGAGTTTTATTTCTTAAAAGTGTTAGATAAATGCAAAATGATAATGTTCTTATCATGCTTCCAATCTTGGTATTATTGCCTGTAATAGAAGTGCTCAAAAGAAAAATCAGTTCTATTCATACATAACAGTAAGTAAATATTATTGCCACCTCTTTTCATTTTCTCAAGACTTTATTTTAATAACATACTATCTTAAAGGTTGCAAGTGTTGAATCTATAATTTTATACTGAAGTTACTTGTGAAAAATACTTAGCATAGGGCTCTCAGACAACGTGTTTTTAAAAAGAAAAACACCGAACAAAAACGGTAAAAATATTTGGGCAACTCGAAAATTAACAACCAAAGCCACCTCTAGGGACAAAAAAGGCTTTCAAATGTAAAATCTTATATTAAATTAAACATATTGCAATGTTTCTAGCTCTCAATCATAAGCAGTTAATGAAGAAGCCACTGAAGAAATGATTTAAAATAACTAAGAGGAAAAGCCCTGGGAAGGAATGGTTTAACAGCAGGCCTTTAATTTAGTCCCTACCTACTGGGTGAAAGACTTTGTCCAGACTGCCATGTAAACACTCCAATGGTATTTACTAGCAGATTTTTAAAGTGTAAACAAACCTGGAATTTGTGTATTTATGAAGTATGGCTACCTGGAGATGAGGGATAACCAAATAAGCTATGTAATTAATGAAATTTAAAAATGAAAATATTACAAACCCAAATGGATTCTTTTTGTTGGGAGTGTTTCTACATACATTGCCTAAGCCACATCTGTTAACCCAGCACCAAAAAGTGGCTAATGAAAAAAGGGCATGTTTGGAGGCTGGAACTGACTGTGTTGGTATCCTCCAGGGATAGAATGTTTTACCTGTGTCTAATGCTTTTCTGTATCCTGTGAATTATTTAGTTTTGTTCTGAGTAAGACTGATTATGATTCTGTTTTGTGTTATCATGAGCAATTTCTACCTTTGTGACAGATTTCTTCATAAGCCATTAGTTAGTAAGTGTTATTGTAACCATGGTTAATAACAATGTATTGTATTCTTTTCTGAACATTGTTGAGTAGATTTTAAGTGTCCTCACTACAAAAGAATGATAAATATTTGAGGTTATGCATATGTCATTTAGTTCAATTTAGCCATTCTGCAATGTAGAAATATTTCCAAAAATCATATTGTCCTAGTTTATACAATATATGTTTTTTTCTCCAAATAACCAATTAATCAATTAAAAATAAATGCTATTGACTGACCAACCCTTTCAGATCTCCAGCAAAATTGTCTCCAAATTCTGTGTTCCTATAACAGTTCTAGTACAGATTTATCATGTTTCATATAGTTATGGCTTACAAATCTGGACCCCCCCCCCGCCCCAGAGACTATGGATTTCTTAATGTTAGGAAATGTATTCACTTTTATGTCTTCATCAAAATACCTAGTATCTAGGAGACATTTAATAAATGTCTGTTAATTCAATTAAATAACAGGAAACTCTTTTCACATTGAAACTTTAGAAGAAATACTTCTAAAATGATCACAGACATGTTAAAAAGTATTTTAAAGGAGTAACGTGCATTTTTACGTAATCTTGGGGATTGGGGATGGGCCCTTCTAAGAATGAATCCCAAAGAATAGGTCATATTGGAAAAATATTCAGATTTGTCTATCTAAAAATTTAGAATTTCTTATGGAAAATATTAACAAATAAATAAAAATAAAAGCAAATACTAATCTAGGAAAATATTTACAATATATACAATAGACCAAGGGAAAAATAATTCTCATATAGATAATTCTTGTAAATTAAATTTTAAAATAAACATTTCAATAGAAGAATGGACAAATAAATGAGCAATTCATAAAAGAAATACAAATAGGCATAACATACATGAAAAAGTTCAAACCTGTAATCAAGTAAGAACATAGTGAGAAACTTTTGTCCAGCCAGATTAGCAAAGATAAAACAGAATGATAAACTTCAGCAGACATCTGGAAACATAGCAGATGTGAAAAAATGACAGACAATATATGAAACAAATTTAAAAGAAAGTCTAAACCAGAAAAATACAACTTCACTTCACTTCTATTCATCTAAGGTGGTTAAGTACTTTTCCCAAAATCTCTTCTATTAAGGGAAGGTTATTAGACAAGGTGATATTTGGAAGGTAGAAGAGAAGCAGCAGACAGAACTCCCAGATTTTAAGTAGATCTACACAGTGACAAACAAACATAACTTCCAGCTTATATTTCCCAGCTTCTGGCCCAACTGACCAACACTGGCCCCAATTCTACCTCACAGTAGTACCAGCTTGCACAGACCTCTCCAGTAGCCCATTTGTGTTACCACTTCAGCAGTCAGACATCCATGGCTTCTTGGATTTTACCACAACCTTTCCATGATTGTGCTTTAGGCTCTCAAGGTTAGTAAATTACTTTTATCCTCTGATTTCTGCCTTTCAGAGTTTCAGTTCTCCCTCGCTCCTTCCACTTTTATGTAAATTATAATTATTTTGGTCAATCCCACGTACACACACATGCACACAAACACAAACATTAAGAACTCAATACTAAATGGACGGCTTTAACTGTAGGATAAAGGAGAATTCATGAATTGTAACATAGGTCAGATAAAGGCCATTCAACACTCACATATGAGCACATATTAATAAAATGGCAAAACCACTCTGGAAGACTCTTTGGTAGTTTCTTAAACATATAGCTACCTTACGAATCTGCAACTCTACACCTAAGAGAAATAAAGTATATGTCCACAAAAAGATATTCATGAGAATGTTCATAAAGCTCTATTTTTAATAGCCTCAAACTAGAAACAATGCAAATGTCAAAGGTGAAGGGATAAACAGATATTCATACATTGGAAACTTACATAGCAATGAAAAGGAATAAATCATTGATACAGGCAACAACATGTGAATCTCAAAAACATTGTTTTGAGTAAAAGAAGCCAGAAACCAAAGAGTATATATTATACAATTTTATATATAGGAAGTTAAAGAACTGGCAAAACTATCCAGGGGGATAGATGTCAGAAAAGTGGTTGCTTCAGGAGAAGGGGATTGACTAGAAAGGGGTACAAGAATATTTACTGGAGTGATAGAAACATTCCACACATTGATTGCTGTTGTAGCTACATGGACATATATACTTGTCAAAGCTTATTAAATTCTACACTTAAAAATCTGTATTTTATTATATATAAATTATACCTTCAGCCGGGCATAGTGGCTCACGCCTGTAATCCCAGCACTTTGGGAGGCCAAGGTGGGTGGATCACCTGAGGTCAGTCCCAGCTATTCGGGAGGCTGAGGCAGAAGAATTGCTTGAACCCGGGAGGCGGAGGTTGCAGTGAGCCAAGAAGGCACCATTGCACTCCAGCCTGGGTGACAAGAGTGAAACTCCATCTCAAAAAAAAAAAAAAAAAAAAAAAAAAATTATACCTTAATAAAACAATTTAAATACAGTGGAAAAAGAATGAGAATCTAATATCTGTTTATGCGAAGCGCCAAAAAGAAAGCAGAAACGTGACAGAAACAGCATTTGAAGAGATAATGACTAACGTTCTCTAAAACAGAAGGATGAAGTATTAGGTTAACATAAAAAATGAGTATTTCCTGAAGAAAACACAGATACTTTTGCATGAGGTGCTGAATTTTCATAAACATTTGGCAGGCATACAGTTAAACTAGTAATTTTCCTCCTTAATGAGAAGATACTAAAATATTTTTACATAACTTTATCCCTAAAATCTCAACTATCTCTTACACATTTACTTTAATGAAGGCTCAGATCCAATCGGAAAGAAAACGCTTGTCTCCACACTTTTTAATTCCAGCAAGGTGTTCTTAATTATCTCCTTTGATGGGCCTTTAAATGCCCTCATTCTAGAGAGCTACCAGCTCAAATAGGAAAACTCCAGAAAGTGAGGTAAAATATAGAGATTGGCCTTAAAATTCTATTACCTTGTTTACTGTTTGTCATTGAAAACAAAAAACAAAAAACAAAAAAACTCATGTTCATTGACTTCTGTATCCCTCACTGTCTAAGGCAGCATCTAGCACAGAGTAGGCACTCCAAATTTATTTGGCAAATAAATTGATTAAAGGCTTATTATTTTTCAAGTTTTGTGCTACTAATTTTACAATCAGTATCTCACTTAATGCTTATACTAATCCCATAAGGTAGGTATTGTCAACCCATTTTACAGATGAGAAAAAATATGTGAACTTTCCTATGTGAGAGCTGGATTTGAGTCTAGGTTGTATGGTCCCCTCTTTTGTTTTTTGGCTTCCGTTTTATAGCTTCAGGCTATAAACCTCAGTCCTAGATTCAGTCACCCAGTTGATGACCAGAGTTTATGATCAATTATTCTCTGATCATAATCTCTGATCAATTAATCTCTGCACCAAACCATGTTCCACCTCAGGTTTTGAACTAATGGCTACTGTGCCTAGGTTACAGACCGGGTTTTTGACCTCTTCTCTAAAGCCTTTGTCAGTGCTGTAGCACACATAGCTAACTACCACTCATATCTAGATCTGTCCTATTCAGTACGATAGCCATCAGCCACATGTGACTATTGAGCACTTGAAATAGGGTTACCAAAAATTGAGATGTGCTACAGGTACAAAATACACATTGGATTTCAAAGGCTTAGTGCGATAAAAAGAACATAAAATATCTCAGTACTTTTATGTTGATTGTATGTTAAAATAATACTATTTTAGAAATATTGGGTTAAATATATTAAAATTAATTTCACCTATTTTTATTACCCTGTTAAGTGGCTATTGGAAAATTTAAAATTAGATGAGTAGCTCAAATTTGTGGCTTATGTTATATTTTTATTGGACAGAGATGGCCTAGGCAGATACCAACACCATTTTTAAAACATTTTTATTGTGAAAAAATATGTGCATAGAAAACTTCACAATACATAATACATAACTCAATGAATAATTATAAATAGAACATCCATAGCCACAACCCTGGTCAAGAAATAAAACATTTGTAGGATTCCAGAAATCTACCATATGCCCATTCTCATTCATAATATTGTTTCTTTTTCCCCTAAAAGTAACTATTAGTTTATTGTAGTCATAATGTTTTTTTACAGTTTTACCACCCATATATGTAACCCTATAGAACATGGTTTAGTTTTTGTCTTTTTTATACCTTTACATGAATTAAATCAAACTATATGTAGTCCTTTTGGTCTTATTTTAAATATGTTTTCAATATTATTTATGGCAATATGTGTATCTGTACATTTCTATGGTTACATAGTGTTCCACTGTATGACTATACCATAGAATTCATATTCATTTTCCTGTTGATAGACATGAGTTGCTTTCAGGGCTATTACTGTTATTGTTTTGGCATTACAAATAATGCTATTATAAACAGTTATGTACATATACCCAGAAGGATATTCTGGAAGTACATACATTCGAGAGAGTTGACTGGATCATAGATCATGCATATTTTCAATTACTAAATATAAATTTTTCCAAAGCAGTTATATGCAAATTATACTTCCACCAATAAACTTTACATCCCATTGCTCATCATTCTTGCCAAAACTTAATCATTATAAATTTTACTATTTGTTATTTTAGTGAGTGTATACTAGTATCTCTTTGTAGTTTTAAATTGCCTTTTACTAGTCACCAATGAAATAGAGCAGGTTTTCAAATGCTTAATGGCTATTTGAATTTCTTCTTTCTTCAAGTACCTGTTAAGTCTTTTGCTCGTATTCTATTAACCATTGATTTATATTTTGATTCTCTTGTATGACCACCAAAACTGCACTCAATTTAACAGGTAATTATTCCACACTGGCCAACGCTGTCAGTAAGAAAATATCTTCGTTAGAATGTCCTCAGTTAGAAAGTTGGTCTGATTTACTATTCCATCATTTTAAAAATCAGAAATTCAGACAATTTTTTTGGTTTATACTGATTTATTATCATACAAAACTTTGTTGTGATTTTCATATATATTGATCTTCTATTTAAAAATTTACTACATGGATTTTTGCTGCCTAAGAAGAAATAACTGCTGTAAGAAGTACCCTTTCACTATAAACAATCAGAAAACAACAAAAATTATGAAGTAACTGCTTTGTGACATTAGACACCTGGCAGCATGGGACTGTGATCCCTGAGGGAAGGAAAATAAATGAGATCTATGCCTGACTCAGCTCTTTGCTGGGAGGAACTTTCTGAACCGTGGCAAACGGAGAGGGAATCAAACAATCCTTGAAAATCTCACTGAGTTGAGGAAACAAAAATGAAATTTGAGGAGGCCAAGGTGGCTAGAATTTTGGAGGTAGAGTACCACAGCAGAGAGAGCTACACAGAGAACATCCTCCAGAAAATATTTTGTTTGTTTTCTTGAATCTTTATATGAATACAAATCTACATATGCACAGGGTGAAACTCCCTGAGGCCAGGCAAAGCAGAACTGGTGGGCAAAAAACAATTACTAGGGAGCACAAAGTTGAGACTTACTCAGCTATTCACTGGCCTGAGAGGAGAAACCTTGTTAAATACATGAAGTATTTGGAAAAAACCCCAAAGGACAGTGTCTTCATAGTGAGGCTAAACCAATCCCAAAATAAAGACTACTGTAGACCTACCCAAAGGAAAGCTTTAAAACAAGCCTGGAAAGGATCAAGCTGATCTGTAAATACCTAAACTGACTGCCAGAACAAGTCTGACTTAACAAAAAATTTAAAATGTCAGAAATTCAGTAGAAAATTAGTAGATATATGAAGAAACAGAAGAATATAATCCATAAGCAGGGAAAAAAAAAGTCAAAATAAGCAGACCTAGAAATGACAGAGATGAGGAAATTAACAAGGATTTTAAAAGTTATTACATGCTCTAAAGTTTGAAAGAAAGCATGAACACAATGAAAATAGAAATAAAACAATGAGTAAGATGGAACTTCAGAAGATGGAAAATGCAATATCTAAATTGTAAATTTCGCTGGAGAGAATTTACAGCAAATTAGATGCTATATATTTTTTTTTAATCTGTAAACATGAAGCCCTGGGAATAGAAACTATTCAAAATGAAGCACAAAAATGAATAAAAATAGTGAAAAATAAACCTAGCTTCAGTGCTCTGTAGCACAATACCAATCAGTGTGTAGCATATGTAATCACAGTCCCGGAAAGAAAGTGGGTGATGAGGGTGAGTCAGAAATAATGTCTAAAATAATGATGGTCAAAAATTTTCTAGTTGATGAAAACTATAAACCCACAGTTGCAAGAAGCTTAACAAAAACCCAGTGAAAAGCACAAACACAATCATGCCAAGGCATTTCACAAGTTGATGAAAACATTAGTAAAGAGAAAGTTAAAAAGCAGCTAGAGAAGAAAGATACATTATATGCAAAGAAACAAAGATACAAAACACTATATACTTCTCATCTGAAATTATGCAAGGCGGAAGAAAATTGAACCGTTTTTAAATGCTGAAGAAAAAAATGTCAATCTTGAATTCTATCCACTATGAAAATACCCTTCAGAAATGAAGGTGAAATAAACAATTTTTGTCAGACAAGAGCTGAAAGACTTTATCGCCAACAGACCTGTACTATAGAAAATGTTACAGTAAGTTCTACGGGCAGAAGGAAAATGATAACAGATGAACTCGGACGTACACAAAGAAATGAAGACTACTGGAAAGGGTACATATATGGGTAAATGTTAAGTATTTTCTCATGTTTTTAATGAGAAAATGGATACCTAGAGAAAAATGGTAATAATGTATTGTCAGATTTTAAATATATGTACAATAAAGTGTATGACAGCAATAGCACAAAGAACAGTACGAGAAATCAAAGTACACTATTCATAAGGGCCTTACATTATTTGCAAGACTGTATATTATTTGAAGGTAGATTGTGATGAATTGATAAATTAAAATACATATTACATACCCTAGAGGAACCCCTGAGAAAATAAGCCAAAACATTATAGCCAGTAAACCAATAGAGGAAATATATAATGGAAAAAAATCAATTTATCTAAAAGAAAATGGGAAAAGTGGGCAAAAAGGACAAAGAACAGATGGGACCAATGGATACAAACAGCAAGATGGCAGATTTAAACCCAGCTGAATCTGTAATTAAATTTTAAAAACTGATCTGACGATTCCAATTAAAAGGAACAGATTGGCAAACTGGATTTTAAAAAACACAAGATCTGACTATGTATGTGCTTTTTATAAGGAACCCACTTTAAAGACAGATTGTTTAAAAAGATGAAAAATGTATACCATGCAAACAAAACTAGGAATTTATCCAAGAGAAATGTAAACATATGTCCAACCAATGATTTCTATGAAAATGTTAATAGAAGCTTTATTTATAACGGTCAGAAACTGGAAAGAGCCCAAATTTCTCCCAACGATTAAATGCATAGTTTGTAATATATCCATAAAACAAAACTCTACTCAGTAATAAAAATAACGCACCACTGATACAGTATGATTGAAATTCATTATGCTGTCCAAAATAAATCAGGCAAAAAATAGTACATACCATGAAATTCTAAAAAGGTAAAACTAATGTATATATAGTGATAGAAAGCAGATCATTGGTTGCCTGGGGCTGAGGATTGAATGGAGGTATTCACAGCACACTCAAGGGAATTTTCGCAGATGACAGAAAATATTCTATATTTTGATTGTTGTGGTTACACAAATGTTTACATCTGTCAAAACTCCCGCAACTGTACCTTTAAAATTGACGCATTTTATTGAATGTGATTTTTCACCAATAAAATTGATTTTTATGGAAATGCTTTCTAAGTTGTGAGCCAAAGTTTTGAGTCTTATCTCCCCATTCCCTTTCATTCATTCTGGACTCCAGGCTTCTTGAACTCCTAGCAATTTCCAGAAAGAACAATGGTTTTTTCATTTATATGAGTCAGGACCTGGAATGTCCTTCATTCGTTATGTACCTGGAAAACTCTTATTTATCCTTCATGACATTGCTCAAATAGAATGGCAACATTTCCTAGAAACAGATCTGGATAGAATGTATTCTGCCATATTTTTGCTCTGCGACATAGAAAAAATTAGCTAATCATCTTCAAGCTGATATCCTCATTAGTAGCCTTAGGATATAAATTCATTCTTCATATAAATTTTTGTAAGGGTTAAATAAAATAGGATACATAAAAAGCACTTGGAATATATCGGACACATGATAAAGGCTCATTTTCATTCCTCTATCCTAGCTTTCATTATATCATAATACGATTATCTCCAACATCTACCAGAGTGTCTGACAAATAATAAACACTGAGTATGTGTTAGTGATATTAACATGAATGAACAAGGATGAATAAGGAGCCATGAAGGCTAAATTTTAGTTCTAATTTCCTTACTATTTTTGCATATTTTCTTATTTTTATGGAACCCCAAACTCCTTTATTCCCTTTTTTCCTTCAGCATATTTTCCATATAAAAGATTTGGTAAAGCTTATGCAATATAGATGACCTAAACTGATATATAACTGGCATCTTCCAAGAGGTATCTCTATTGAATAACAAGGTTCTCATAAAATTGTATGACTCTAAAATGAGTATGTTGCTATTATAAGAAAATTAATAATATTTTAATTGATTGGTTCAAAAAAGATTAGTGGTGATATTTATCACCTTCCATTCAGAATGAAAACAAGTAATATTTTATAGGTATTATAGGTATAAGCCCCCATCTTTTAAAAATATTAGTCAGATCTCTTAATTTTAAAAAATATAAAATATTCATGTTTTTCTACCTTATGAAGAATGATTAAAGCCAGTCGACAGATTTTTCTAACACCTTTATACTAATGTCAACAACCTTGTCTTTTCTTTCCTTCATCTTCCTTAAAAGCAGCCTATTTTGGTTTTGATAAAACCAAGATTTCTGTATTCAAGGCTGACACCATAAAATGGGGGCAAAAACATCTGGTGGGTGTAGAATTGAGTCGTCATTTTGTGCAGGGCGATGGCAGTTGTAAGAGAGAAGCAAAACGACAGCTGTGAGGAGGTTCTGAGCAGTTCCTATTTTCAGGATGTGCTGAACTCATAATTCAGGCCTAATGAATATGTCTTTGAGATGTAACAGCCTGTTTAGATTCCTGCTTCCGCCACTGCAGAAAAACTGAATACAAAAATGGTAATGATTTCATGTAAAATTCATAAATAAAATGCAAAGACAAGGGGAATGGTGTGCCCCAGTGATACACAATGGATTGCCATGCAGTATGAAGGCTAAGTCAATGGAGCTGTTTTTAAAGCCTTAACTACAGTTTATTTTACTTGGTTGGAATATATGTAGTGCCAAAATATTTATAAAGGCCTCTGACACCATGCTGTGCAATAAACAGATATGCTCTGTTCTTCCTACAAAACTACTTGGTCCATGTCATGATCAGTATAAAAACCAAGTTAAGCTACAGGAGACATAGGCCAGGGATCAAAGTTTACAATGGAGGATTGAATGGAGAGTGTATTATACAAGTCTTTATTTAGGTAAATATTTTTCACATTATGGGTTCAGTTCAAATCAAGCACATATATGTGTCGGCATTCAGATGACTGTAAATAGTTACTTTCTATAATATCTATAAATGATTTAGAAGAAAATATTAGTACTCTAGGATGTTGGTTGATAAGTGCCAGTAAATAATGAAAAAGAAAGATATTGTAAAGCTTACGAAATTCTTACTAGTCCAGCTAGCTAGGTATAGATAAAGACATAACATAGTTGTAGATAAAGAAAGTCTAATACTGGGAAAATTTCTCACATACATTTTTTGTTTATTCTAATATTCTGCACAAATTAAAAAAAAAAAAGAAAAAAATCAAGTAGGAAAAGGACATAACCAATCATGGATAATGATTGGGTTCATAGAACAAGAAAATGTTCCTCATTTGAATTTTAAATAACAGAATGTGGCAATCTTTGACCTTTCTCCTTTCTTGAAAATGAGAAAGTAGACAGACCGAGGCAATATACAGTATCTGCCTGAATACTGTCACAGAATTCCTAAGTTATATACGCTTTCTGCATTGCAGCTGGCATCAGGACTGAGTGAAAGGTCATTTCCCAAATGCAAATATGAGAATAAACACATTTATGCAAAGTGGAGCATAACTTTATTCAAGGTAATGAAATTGAGATGTCTAGCTAGTTCAATATGAAAATTGTCACTTTAAAATCTTTGCATTCACACAGTTGTCTAGCTTAATAAAAAATTTGTATACTCACAGCAGATTTAATCCTGGAGCATGTCTTTTTCTCCCAATTTCCAGTGAGCAAATATGAAAGGAAAGTAAGCGTGACACCATTGAAAGGGAAATTGGTGATCTGACACAAAACCAAACATTGATATATGGTTAAAAGTGGTCCTCCTTATAATATAAGAGCATGTGAGCCCTATTGACAGGGTCCTCTTGTATTTACATTGTAGTGAATTGTTGTCTCAAATTACTCCTTCAGTGAATTTTCTCTCACAGAATGCTTTAACCCCTTCCAACCACAGGTAGACAAATACATAGTGAAGGGACAGTCATTTTGGAACCTGAAGTTGGTAAATTCCTACCCAGAGGCCTGTCTTTTTAATTAGGTCTTAACAATATATTATGAGAAGATGATGATTATAAACTTTGACGATCTTATGGTGATTTAGGTCATAAGCCTAAAAACCACCAACCAACCAACATTCAAAATCCATGTATTTTGCCATAGTTCCCAAATTGTGACCTCCAAATTCTGTCTTCCATTAAAAGGTTCCAAGGATTCCTTGGAGAAATGGTTGAATTCAGGAATGTGACAGGAAATATACAAGATGAGTTTAGGACATTATTATTGTGCCAGAAATCAAGAAAGCTATTAAAGACTAACGAGTTAATGTCAAGGTGGAAGAACTTCCAAAGAACTAAGACAATTTGAGCATCAATAAGAATAATGACTTCAATGGATTTAAATATATCAAGTTCATACAAATCCATAAATTCATAATGATAAAAAAAAAATCAAAGCCAGGTGCAGTGACTCATGTCTGCAATCCCAGCACTTTGGGAGGCTGAGGCGGGCAGATCACTTGAGGTCAGGAGTTCGAGACCAGCCTGGCCAACATGGTGAAATCCAGTCTCTACTAAAACTACAAAAAAAAAAAAAATAGCATGGTGGCAGGCACCTGTAATCCTAGCTATTCAGGAGGCTGAGGCAGGAGAATCGCTTGAACCCTGGAGGTGGAGGTTGCAGTTGCAGTGAGCTGAGATTGCACCACTGCACTCCAGCCTGGGAGACAAAGTGAGACTCCATCTCAAATGAATGAATGAATGAATGAATGAACGAACGAACGAACAAATGAATGAATGAATGAATAAAATAATCATTGGTCTCAATTATAACTTTCCAGGGTATTAACTGACTACTCTGAAAATAAACAAATAAAGGAAAGATTCAAATGCTTGTCCTGCCTTTCCTAGGCTAAATATATTTTAGAGTAACTAAAAAGTTGATAAAGGAAAGTCTTACTGTATATGAGCCTTCTGGCTAATTAATGCAAAATGAATCCTAAAATCAGAATATCACCATTGTGCAATCCTCAATAAAATAATGAATCTAAAGAAACAGCATAAATGACTGCTAATGCCAATAGAACAAAGATTGATGGGGAACTTTATAATGGTTGGATAAAGCTGAAAACTCCCACTGATCAAACATAGCAGCACCTAAACTAGAACAACCAAAGTATTAGGTCCTTGACATAATGCTTAGAAAGTAGCCTGCAAAGTTGCCTACCCACAATGTAAACCCAAATCCAATCAAGATCTAATCACCTTTTCACAAGATATATGAGAGATATAAGAACAATTTTAATGACACCATTAGGGAACAAATCAGCCCAAAGCAGAATGTGGGACACTTTAATGGAGAAATGACCTGGTCTCCCTGATGATTAGTGATGTTGAGCATTATTTCATATACCTGTTAATCATTCGTATGTCTTCTTTCGAGAAATGTCTATTCAAATCTTTTGCCCCTTTTAAAATCAGATTATTTGGTTTTTTTTGCTTTTGAGGTGAGTTCCTTGTATATTTTAACACATAATAATTCTAATATGAGTTATTAATCTGATATTTGGTCATTATACATTGTACATTTGTATCAAAATATCACATGCCCCATAAATATGTACAACTATTGTGTATCCATAAAAATTAAAAATAATTATAAAAGAAATTTTTAAAAAAGAAATGTTGAACAACTGGATATCCAATTCCCAAAGAAAAGAACTTTGACCTATGACTCAAACCTTGCACAAAATTAACTCAAAATATATCATATGCACAAATATAAGTTTTAAAATTAACCAAATTTTTAGCAGAAAACAAGTGAGAATATCTTTATGATCTTGGGTTAGGCAAAGAGTTCTAATCCATAAAAGGAAAAAAAATTGGACTTTCTCAAAATTTTTTTTAAATGCTCTTTTTAACATTTTGTTTTTAATTAGCAAATAATAATTACATATGTTTATGGGGTATGATTTGGTATTTTAATCCATATATACACTGTAGCAAGATTCAGTCAAGCTGATTAACATAGCCATCGTTATTTTTTTGTGGTGAGAACTTTAAAAGCTATTCTTTTAGCAATTTTGAAATATACAACACATTATTATTAACTGTAGTCACCATGTAGTGCAAAAGATCACTAAAACGTATTCCTCCAGTCTATCTGAAACTTTACATCCTTTTTTTTTAACAACATCTAACCTTTCCCCATCCCTCTGCCCAATCCCCAGCATCTGGTAGCCATCCTTCTACTCACTGTTTTGCTCTTTTAAAGATCACAATAAGATAATAAATTGACAATGTACACACCGGGATAAAATATGTACATATCATTTATCCAATGAAGAACTTACATACAAAATATATAAAGGATCCTCAAAATTCAACAATAAGGAAATAAACCAATTATTGTTAATGGACAAAATTTTGAACAGAAAATTCACCAAAGAAGATAAACTAAATGCCAATAAGCATATGAAGACACTTTATTAGTCATTAGGAAGTGCAAATTAAAATCATAAGATATAATTATACACCTATTAGAATGGCTAATATAGACAGCCTGACAATATGAAGTGCAGGGGAAAATAAGGTGCAACTGGATTTCTCATATTTTGTGGAAATGTAAAATGGTACAGTCACTCTGGAAAACAGGCAATTTCTTAAAATGTTAAACACATACCTACCATATGGCCAAACTCCTATGTATTTACTCCGCAGAAACTAAAACTTATGTTCACATAAAAACCTGTATATAAATATTTACTGTAGCATAATTTATAATCTCCCAAAACCAGAAAAATCCAATGTCATTCATCTGATGAATGAAAAAGATAAATGGAAAAATAAATTCTGGTATATTTTTACGATGAAATATGACTCAGCAAAAAAGGGGGCACATTATTGACTCACACACAATATGGATAAATCTCAAATGCATTATGCTAAGTGTAAAAAACAGCCAAAAAGATTACATTCTATATTAATCCATTTATATGGCATCCTAACGGCAAAGCTACAGAGACTGGTAATAAATTAGCAGTTTCCAAGGGTTAGGAAAGGGTCCCCACCACCTCCCCCCACCGGCCACAGACCAGTACCAGTCTGTGGCCTGTCAGGAACCAGGTGGTACAGAAGGAGATGAGCTGCAGGTGATTGAAGCTTCATCTGTATTTGCAGTCACTCCCCATTGCTCACATTACTGCCTGAGCTCCGCCTTCTGTCCAATCAGTGGCAGCATTAGATTCTCATAGGAGCATGAACCCTATTGTGAACTGTATATGTGAGGGATCTAGTTGCATGCTCCTTATGAGAATCTAATGCCTAATGATCTGAGGTGGAGCTGAGGCAGTGATTCTAGCACTGGGGAGTGGCTGTAAATGCAGATTAACATCAGCAGAGAGGTTTGACTGCACAGGTACCATAATAAATCACTTGCTTGCAGATTCATATCAAGACCCTATCAGTGAGTGGCAAGTAACAATTAAGCTGTATCTGGTGGCAGGTTTTATAGTGGCAAGTGAGTTGATGTACTTTGATTGTACAGCTGCATCTGGTGACAAGCTCTAAGTCAGAATCCGACACTTATTTTAATCCATGTGTGGCCTGCCTATTATTGTATTTACTTCCATCTGTACCTCTTTCCTGGACTGAACTCTACTCTCAGTCACTGTTTTGGTAAGCCCTCAAGCTAACCCTAGCCAAAATGAGTAAAAAACAAATGTCACTGGAGAGCTTCTTTGAAAAGGGGGAAAGGCCCAAGAGAGCAGAAGACTTCAAGACTGCCAAGAAAAAGAAAGCTGCATTTACAAGAAAATACCAAGAGTCTTTCTTGAATTACAGGTTCACTGCAACAGGTGATTGATACTCTCCAAGCCTGCTTGGTATGTGCCTACTGGGTATCCCACAAAGTCATCAAACCTTCAAAACTGCTTCACCAGGCCAGGCGCGGTGGCTCACACCTGTAATCCCAGCACTTTGGGAGGCCAAGGTGGGAGAATCACCTGAGGTCAGGAGTTCGAGACAAGCCTGGCCAACATGGAAAAACCCCATCTCTACTAAAAACACAAAAATTAGCTGGGCTTGGTGGTGCATGCCTGTTGTCCTAGCTATTTGGGAGGCTGAGGCAGGAGAACTGCTTGAACCTGGGGGATGGAGTGGGGGCAGAGAGGTTGCAGTGAGCTGAGATTGTGCACTCCAGCCTGGGTGATAGAGACTCTGTCTCAAAAAAAAAAAAAAAAAAACCCACACACACACTGTTTCATCACATGGAGACCAAGCGCCCTGAATTAAAAGACAAGCCTTTGAAGTTTTTCAAAAGAACAAAATAGCACAAAGAACAGAAGCAATTATTGAAGACCACTACTTCCTCAAATGTGTCTGCACTGACAGCATCATTTTTAGTGGCTAGTCATATTGCCAAAGCTAAGAATCCCTTTCCTATTGGTGAAGAGTTGATCCTGCCTGCTGCTACGGACATTTGTCATGACCTTTTTGGAGAGGCTGCAGTTCAAAAGGTGGCACTTGTTCTTCTTTCGGCTAGCACCGTAACTAGATGAATTGATAAAAGAGCAGAAGTTATTGAGGAACAATTGTTAGAGAGGATTAACGAGTCACCATGGTACATGATCCAAGTTGTGTACCGATGTTGACAACAAGGCAGCAATGCTTGTTTTTATGCAACATACTTTTCAGGAGGATGTGCACGAAGACATGTTATGTGCACTTTTGTTCCCAAGTAACAATACAGCTGCAGAACTATTCAAGTCTTTGAATGATTACATATCAGAAGAACTGAATTGGTCATTTTGTGTTGCTATATGCACAGATGGAGCAGCTGCCATGACTGGATGGCTTTCTGGTTTCACTACTCAAGTCAAAGAGGTTGCTTCTGAATGTGAATCTACACACTGTGTCATCCATAAAGAAATGCTGGCTAGCCGAAAAATGTCAACTAAACTTAACAATGTTATGCAGGATATGATTAAAATTATCAACTACTTTAAAGTGCATTCCTTTAACTCTTACCTGTTTGCGCAACTCTGTGAGGAGATGGACACAGAGCACATGTCTTCTCTTGTACACAGGAGTGAAATGGCTTTCTAAAGGTTTCTAAACTCACTGGCTAGAGTTTCTGAGTTACGAGAGTTGCTCCAGAGATTTCTTTTCGGAAAACAGTCACCACTGGCAGCACATTTCAGTGACACACTATGGGTCACAGAACTTGCTTACTTGTGTGACACAGTCAACCTGCTCAATGAACTCAATCTGTCACTTCAAAGGGGAATGTCAACTATGTTCCAGTCCAGCAGATAAAGTGGGGGCATTCAAAGCCAAACTGGAATTATGGGGGCAATGAGTGAACACTGGGATTTTTGACACGTTTCAAACATTAGCACAGATGTTGAAAGACACTAACCAAGGCCTTCTTTTTCCCAGCTGGTGCATGATTACCTACCTCAGCTTTCAAAAGAGTTTAAGCATTACTCCCTAACCACAAAGACTCCCCAAACTGGGAAAGAATAGATATGCCACCCATTTGTGAATAAGCCAGGTGAATTGACTTTGTCCATGCTAGAAGAGAATCAACTGCTTGAGATCACAAATGACATTGCCCTTAAAAGTATGTTTGAGACAACTTCAAATCTCCATACATTCTGGATTAAAGTCAAGGCAGACTATCCTGAGACTGTCACAAAAGTACTGAAAAGCCTGCTTCCATTTCCAACTTCCTATCATTGTGAAGCAGGGATCTCTGCAGTGACAGCAACTAAAATAAAATTACAGAGTAGACTGGAAAAGCAACGCACTTTGGGTGATACTGTCTCCCGTCACCCCTAGATGCAACCGATTAGTTGCAAGAAAAAAAAAAACTCAGGCCTCCCACAGATTATACATTATGGTGACTTGTATAATTATTTCATTATATATTACAATGTAACAATAATAAAATGGACAATAAATGTAATACACTTGAATTATCCTGAAACCATTCCCCCAACCTTGGTCGGTGGAAAAACTATCTTCCATGAAACTAGTCCCTGGTGCCTAAAAGGTTGGGGATCACTGGGTTAGGAGGTAGAGGAGGGTTTGATTACAAGTGTGTAGCTCAAGGGACTTTTGGTTGCTGAGGAAATTTTTCTGTATCCTAACCATGGTGGTTGTTAGAGAACTCTATGCATTTGCCGAATCTCACAGCAGTATACACATACAGACTTCCCCACAGACCCTGGTTCCAGGGCCACCCCAATGCCAAGTTAACCTCTGTGGACCAAGGCTCCAGGCCTGAACCCACATAAAAGACATACAAATTACCAACAGGTATATGAAAAGGTGCTCACCATCATTATTCATGAGGTAAATGCAAATGAAAACCACAAAAAATGAAACATAAAAAGTATACACACACAAAATTTCTGTATGTAAATTTAAAAATGAGAAAATTTAAAAATTAATCTTTAAAATATTGTTAAATTTAGTGGTATGATGATATTAAAAGCCAGAAGATCACTTAGATGTGCTTGTAAAAATGGCAACAACCATTCCTCCCATCCCCCACATGCTTCTGTGCAATGTGACTTTGCCCCTTCTTCCATACAGAGGTAGAGTCTATTTCCTCCCCTCAGAATCCGGGCTGGCCATGTGACTTGCTGAGACCAATAGAATGCAGCAGGAAGTAGTGGTATGTGCCTTCCAAGGCTAGCGCTCATGAAACTTTTTTCTCTCTCTTGGAACCCTGAGACCTTGCTGTGAAAAAAAGCCAGGTCTAGCATATCAGAGGGTTAGAGGCCATACGGAAAAAAATCAAGGTGCTCCATCCTACAGCCAGCAACAAATGTCAGACATTTGAGTGGAGACATTCTGGATCTTCCAGTCTAGTTTAGTTGACAGCCAACTGAAAATGCTTGAGTAAGCCCAAATAACATCATGTGAATCAGGGATAAGCCAGACAGCTGAGTCCAGACCATATCGAAGAATCATGTACTCAGTACTGGAGTGGATTATTTAGCGATCAATATATGTAACAGAAATATGCTGAGGTATTCAAAGGGTGAAACGGCACAATATCTAAAATTTAAAATACTCTAGAAAAGGAGAGAATGAGTGAAAAAAAAAGACAAGACAGTGGAAATTGGTAAGGCAGTTCAATTGAATTTTATCACATTATTTTATCTATTTTTGTGTAAGTTTTAAAAATTCAACAAAAAAGTTTTTAAAATATCATACTTTTGAAATGATTAAAATAACATTATTATTTGGAATTATCAAATTTTAAACAAATTTGGTCAATAGGAAAAGTGTATTGGTTTCAAATGGGATAACAGTACGGCTTTTCTTGAAGCACAACAACCCTGCCTATCAGGAAACATGAGAAGATTTGAGATAAATTAGTAGCTCTTTGTTATTTTATGTATCTCCATATTAGACCAAATAACAAATAAGAGAATAACTCAGTTTCATTGGCACAAAACATGGTTTGATGGGAAAATTTATTTTCTGTGGGCAGGTAGTTGAGGAGGTTTATAGGTGATCACTACAGAGCTAAATGGACTCCCAACACCCCACGAAAATGCAGAAACTGAGGCTCAAAGAGGCTAAGTGAGTAACCCCAGGACACATAGATTGTAAATGCTGGATCTAACACTTCTGGTATTTGATCTGCTACAAAGTTTATAGAATGGAAAACATTTTCTAACAAGTAATATGCCAATGCTGAAAAAGAGCAAAAAACACAGAAAAAAAGCCAGAAGAAAGGTGAAAAGATATAACGTATCCAACTCAGACCTCAGTCATACTGATAAATAAAGCATCCTTTTATTCTGTCATTCGACAAATACTTTAAAGAGTACAATATTTGCTATATAATAAAGATTCAGAGAAGGGTGGGAAGGAAGAAAAAACCACAATTCGTGCCCCATAAGATCTCATAGTCTAGGGCTGGACTTCTTAAACTAAAATGCTTTGATGGGCATCAGGAAATTCTTGAACCCACTAAAACTTTTGGAAATGTTTATGGGGGCGTTTTTTTTTTCTCAAAAGAGAATCTTAGTTTTCATTATATTTTCAAGGAATAATGATCTGAGATTCACAATAAATTAAGAACCACTGATTTGAAAACAACTCAGTAGCAGGTAGTATCAGGAATCTTAAATATAATTTTCCTCCATAAATTTTTAAAAGATCCATTTTTCAAAATCAATTGCACAACAATTTGTTAGTTACTATTTTTAAAGCATAAGAAAACTGTATAAATCCTTGCAAAGACAGAAGAAATTATATATCAAAAAGCAAATTATACTCTTGTATTTAATGGAGCCAATTTAAGTAATTGAAGTCATTCAAATAACAGGATTGTACAAAATGATCTCAAATACCATTAAAAAATTAAAGTATCTTTTTTTTTTTTTTGGTTTTGAGTTGAGGTCCATTATGTTGCCTAGTCTGGTCTTGAACTCCTAGGCTCAAGTGATCCTCCCACGTTAGTCTCTCGAGTAGCTGGGAAAGATGATTTATCTTCGTGAAACAAAGATAAAAAAATTGTTATGGTGAACTGAATTACCTTAAGAAATGAGTGGGAAATCAACTTAGTCTCTTCAAACATAGGGTACACTTATATTCCACTGTGTAACTACATACTTTTTCATCCAAACAAGAACATTTTAAAAAATTAGTATTATTGTGCATAATTAAGGTATACAGCATGATGTTATGGGATAGATATAGATAGTAAAATGGTTACTGTGGTGAAGCAAGTTAACATATCCAACATTTCACATAGTTACCAATTTTTCTATGTGGCAAGAGCAGCTAAAATCTTATCATTTAGCAGAAATCATCAATGCAGTACATTTGTATTAACTATAGTCTTCATGTTGTTGTACATTAGATCTCCGGGTTTGTTCGTCCTACATATTTGATCCTCAATTTGCATCCTCTGACCTACATCCCCCTCATTTCCTCCCCCTGCCTCCACCTTTGGTACCCACTGTTTTATTCTCTTTCTCTGTACATTTGCCTTTTAAAAAAAAAGATTGATAACAAATGTTAGCAAGAGTATGGCAAAAAGGAAACCCTTGTACAATGTTGATGGAAATGTAGACTGGTGCAGCCATTATGGAAAACAGTATGGAGATTCCTAATGAAATTAAAAACAGAACTATTTTAAGTCAGAAAATTGGTGGTAATGTGCTATGGTAACTATAGAAAACTGACACATTTGTGTTAATCTGCTATTAAACCTGACCACTGCTTAAAAAAAAAAAAAAAAAAAAAAAAAAAAAACTATCATATGACACAGCAATTCCTCTTCTGGGTATATACCCAAAGGAAATTAAATCACCACTTCAAAAAGGTATCTGCACTTCTATGTTCACTGCAGCATTATTCACAATAGCAAAGATCTGGAAACAACCTATGTGTTCATCAACAGATGAACAGATAAAGAAACGGTGGCATATGCATGTATTGAATAGAATATTATTCAGCCTTAAAAATGAAGATTCTGCCATTTGCCACAACATAGATGAACTCGGAGAACATTAAGCAAACAAGAATATTTTGATATTAAAAAGGAGTACAAAAAATAATCAACAGTCATAAACCAGGATATATGGTCAAACCAATGTTACTGAACATATCAAAATAATAAAATTGATTCTTTTATTGTTGTTGTATTGTTTTTTCATTTCATTTGCTTTGCTTTTTCTTTTTGATTGAAGACCCCAGGCCTACAGCCCTATAATCATATATCAACCAACTTTAAGTGTGGACAAATTTATAAAAATTTGTAAATACAATTTTCATGAGACTGTGATTTTTTCCTAAAGTCTTTACCTGCTAATTTAATTTTCTCATCAATAACAGAGTTCTTTAAAACAGAGCCACCATTTGAACCAGCAATTGCATTACTGGATATACATCCAAAAGAACACAAATCATTGTACCAAAAAGACACATGCACTTGCATATTCAACACATCACTACTCACAATAGCAAAGACACTGAATCAATCTAGATGCCCATCAACAGTGGACTGGATAAAGAGAATGTTGTACATATACACCATGAACTACTATGCAGCCATAAAAAATGAAATCATGTTCTTTGTGGCAACATGGATGGAGCTGGAGGCCATTATCCCAAGTAAACTAATACAGTGACAGAAAACCAAATATTGCATATCCTTACTCATAAGTGGGAGCTAAACATTGGGTACTCATGGACAATAAAGGTGGCAACAATAGAAACTGGGGACTACTAGACAGGGGAGTGAGTGAGGGGGCAAGGGTTGAAAAACCAGCTATTGGGTACTATGCTTAATACTTGGGTGATAGGATCATCTGTGCCCCAAACCTCAGCACCATACAATATACACAGAAAACAAACCTGCACATGTACCCCCTGAATCTATAATAAAAGTTGAAGAAAAACAAAATAACATAATTCAGTCTATAAAATATAATTGCATGCAAGAACCAAGATTCTTATAGGATCTAATATACCAGATGAGCTAACTTTTCTCATAAACCTCACAAACCTTTCCACAGCAGAAAACCATGCTGTGTTTTTAACTAATCCCACCTCTAAACTAGAAAATCTCAAGTCCCTAATATGATGCCTCTATAAAACAAATAAATCAATTAAAAATCATATTATTATGTTTAACTTTTCTTTAGTTCTTTTTGTCCGTGGTACCAAGAGTTTCATCATAACCAGGGACTAATGACTTGATTCCAGTTAGACTCTATCTGTTGTCTTTTACTTGTAATGAGTTCTTAAGAGTTTCCTTACAGCCTAAACTACTGGCATGAAGTGTCTGTCTACTAACAAAATCCACTAGGAAAAACATTTTTGTTGACATACCATGGTTTGTCTCTTGTTAATTCATTAATAATTCATTTTTTAAAAATCTTACAATTGATAATTTATCAGTCTTAATAAAGACAAAAATCTATTAGAGCTGTAGAGTTCTGGGTTGAGCTATGCATTCTGACTAGTACTGCCTTCTACACATACTTTTGGTATTACTGTTTTTTAGAAAATAGTCAATTTCATAAATGGCTGATAAATTTAAGAACAAAATGTTACCACTTGGGGGTGTGAGGAGAGATGGAGAACAAGAAAAAAAGTCTAAATCAGAGTCAGTAGTTGGAAATATGTCAGTGTAAACTCAATCAGAAATAATGTTTTGCATACTAAAAAAAAATTGAGGTACATTGATGCTGGCAAAAATAAATGCACACCTTATAATGATTACTTTGGCATTCAACTGATATTCTCTCTCACACACACACGCACGCGCACACACACACACACACACACACACTCCATTTATAGATCAATGCTCCAAAGTGACCTAAAGATTTTTTGCTTTGTTTTAGGACCAAAATGAGTTTTTTCTGATAGTATTTATCTAAATTGACTCAGGAAGAGCCTTTCTGAAATTATGTTATAATGAGAATTCTTAAAAAAAAAAATACTATTTGCTGAGTTCATGATGTAGTTAACAATAATTTCCAAAGCAGGTTTAAAGTAATAAAAAGTGGATGGGACTGGTACCATAAAATTTGTCACACAAATGCAAAGAGTACATAACCACCCCCCACTGCATAACTTTCACGTAAAATTTTGCCACCAGGTAAAATATAGCTTTTGGGCTAAAAAGGAGAGAGCAAGTGACTCCTATCTCTGGCAATATCCATAAATAATTTACTGCTAGCCTGTAAACAATAGAGCAGCACAGTATGAATGCCAAAGAGGGTCTTTATATGTCATAAAGCTACTCAAAAGTGTACTTGCTGCAGCAAGTCTGACTGTGAGCTTTGATGTGCTGGAAAAGAAACTGCTAAGCTGAGGTCATCAGTTAGTAGAAAACTATTTTCCTCATACAGAGAAGGAGACTTACTGCTGTGCATCTGACACAGAGAGATTGGAATTTTAAAACAGGGTTGCATAATGTGAGTTAGCTGGGAAAATGAATCATGGGTTCTCTTTCTGAATGACTAGAACTAAAGCCAAAGGTGTGGCACCTCCTCGACAGCAAGGTTTCTTAATTCGGCACTATTGCTATTTTGAGACCCAAGAACTCTCTGTGGTAGGGAGCTGTCCTGTGTATTGTAAGAGGCTTAGTGGCCTCTACCCACTAGATTCCAGTAATGTCCTCACCCCTACACACCAGTTGTGTCAACCAAAAATGTCTCCAGATATTGTCAAATGTCCCTTAGGGAAGTAAAATTGCCCCTGGTTAAGAATTACTGGTCAAATGGAAGGCAGAACTTTACAGAAACATTGCAAGTTTATATGATGCCTTTACTTAAATTTCTAAGTTGATTCTGGTAAGATTTACTTCCTTTCCCAAATCCAAAAATGCACTCAAAGACATGCCATTTGTTAACTGTGACACCCTTCCCCCAAAACCCCCACCAACAATCAAAGTTAGCGAAATAAGTCTGTATCCTATTTCAGATCATATAAAGAGTTTAAAAATAAGGCATCATCAAAAGAATTAGAAATCAAAAGAATTAGAGAGAAGTATTATCAAAAGATCATCAAAAGAATTAGAGAGAAGTATTTAACTGCTGGTCATTTTTTTCCTTTAGTTTCTTAACAAATACGATACAAAAAGTAATATTTTCTGGGATGCAAAGGGAAAGAAACCTAATAAAGACCAAGTCGTTATTAATACTGAATGCATGAAACTATTCAAATAACAAAGCCCTGCTCACAAGAATGTATATTCATAATCATAACGCATAAAGGAGGTAGATTCAGGAGAAACAAAAATAAAAATTGTGATTAAAAAATATCAGAAGCAAACAAAAAGGCACAAAAATATAATTGAGTGCAAATGTCTTAACTATGTCAGTTTTCCCAAAATGTAT
Organism: Macaca mulatta; assembly: GCF_049350105.2. Classification (NCBI taxonomy): domain Eukaryota; kingdom Metazoa; phylum Chordata; class Mammalia; order Primates; family Cercopithecidae; genus Macaca; species Macaca mulatta. The sequence continues at coordinate 25,489,914 of NC_133426.1, read as the reverse complement.
GTGTAACTACCCACTATTTTAAAATGCTGGTCTGTGGATACTTATCCATTCTGTGGCTTGCAATGCTTGATATCAAAAGGCCTGCCAGAATATCTTTGAATTTGACTTGATTTCTAAAACTTTACTTAAGTCTGCTTCAACCTTCTACTTACCCAAGGCCAGAACCTCCAAGTTAAGTGAATGACAGAACTAATGTAGCTAAGAAGATATTGCCTTGCATTGCTTCATAAAGCTTTCAATCTAATAAGTCATCAATGTCTATATATAAATTTATTGACTTCCATTGAGATTAACAGCAGGTTGATCATATTGACTGAATTCAAATGAGTCCACTGGACCACATTAGTCAATAAATGTTGATCCAAATTATAAATAGCAGCCAGGGTTGAGTGTAATGAAGCTTATAATAATCTATACAATATGTCTTTTGTTAAGGAACATTGCCACTAAGAATGAAAACCAAGCTTAAGGTAACAGCATATTAATGTTGACATTCAACCCCAAATAAAACAGTTGGACACATGTTCAGGTACAACCAGGAATATGCTGATGTAGCATTCTGAAGCAACATCATTAACATGTCTTAGAATGTTTTTCATTCTCAAAGTAATAAAATTATGGGAAGTTCCAGTTCCAAAATGGCAATATAGAAGCAAGCTGACTCCCCTCCCTTTCAACAAAATATACCCATAAACAAATATACAGTGCTGAGCTTATTACCAGAAATATCCCAGAACTCACATGTGAAGATGAGACAGTTCCAGGGGCCACAGAGAAGTTAAAAAAAAAAAACTCCAAGCAGACAACAAGATACTCAGACTTCCACATCTGTGATGCCCCTTCCTCTATTCTACCTAGCACCAAGAATTCAGAAAATTTTCCCTTAACTCAATGTTCATATACTGGGAAAAGTGAAATCAAGGTAGGCAAACAGCATCCTCAGCATCTTGGGTTCCCTGACAGTAGACCTGGCCCTGTCTTAACCCACCGGAAGCATCATGAATGCCTGAAGGGAGAAATACCACTTAGGACAGGCAAAGACCAAGGGAAAGGTGGGAATCCTATCCCCACCCATGAAAACCCCTTTCCATAACTCTATCAAAAAAGATGTAAATCAGAGTGGCTCTTCAGCAGCACCATGCTGTATAAGGTTTGTCCCATAGGACCCCTGGGCATGAACCCATGGCCAGCCTTCCCACACTGATAGGATATTCCCATTTGGACTTCCCCGTCATTTGGGAAGGGAAATACTCCAATTGTTTACTAGCGTTGAGGCAAACCTGGACTTAAGGTGCCACCTAGAGCTGAAAAGGAGTCAGTGACCTAGCAGTAAAGAACGTCTAAACAAATATATCCAATAAAAAAAAAAAAAAAAAAAAAAAAAAAAACAGAAAGAAAAAACTGGAAGAACTAATACTCTAAGGCAAATACATAGATGTACATCCACAAGAAACAAGAGTAAACAGGGAACCATGTTCTTCCCAAACAGATAAAGCAAGGAACAAGTAATAGACCCTAACAAGACGGTGAGATGGGAACTCTCTGACCAAGAATTCAAAATAGTAGATTTTTAAAAACTCAACTCAGAGAAATTTAACAAAGAGATCAAAATGATTTTTTAAAAACCAAATAGAAATCTTGGAACTGAGAAATATAGTTGCTGAATTGAAGAATTTATTAGAGGCTCTCAACAGCAAAGTGTATCAAGCATAGCTCATGCTTCAGTGAGCATGAAGACAGACTACTTGAAAATACCTAGAGAAAAAATATAAATGAATGAAAATCACCTACAATACACAGAAAATTATCTCAAAAAAACAAATCTAAGAATTATTGATGTTTAAGAGAGTTGAGCAAGAACAAGGGGGTAGAAAGCTTATTCAAATAAATAATAAAAGAAAACTTTCCCAAACTTGAGAAAGATACAAGTATCCAGGTACAGGAAGCTCAGACAATACCAAAGAGATTAGGCCCAAGTAAGACTAACCCAAGGAATATAATATTCAACTTTAAGGTCAAGGAAAAAGAATTCTAAAAACAGCAAGAGAAAAGAAGCAAATAAAATATGAAGGATCTCCAATTCACCTGGCAATAGACATCCCAACAGAAACCATACAGGCCAGGAGGGAGTGGAACAGCATTCTCAAAGGGTTGAAAGAAAAGAAAATACTGCCATATAAGAATTCTGTATCAAGTAAAGTTATCTTTCAAATATGAAGGAGAAATAAAGTCTTTCTCAGACAAACAAAAGCTGAGAAAATTCGTGACAAGACCTATCTTACTAGAAATGCTAAAGGAAGTTCTTTGATCTGAAACACACACACACACACACACATGCACGCACGCACACAAATTTGGAAAAATACCCTTTGAAAGTATAAAACCCACTGGTAAAATTAAGTACATGGACAAACTGAGAATACTCTAATGCTATAATTATGGTGTGCAATCCACTCATAACTCTACTAAGAAGGCCAAAAGATAAGTCTGTCAAAATAAAAAAAGCAACATCAACCTGTTAAGAGACAGTAATATAAAAACATTTAAATAGAGACAACTAAAAGTTAAAATGTGGGGTGGATGGAGCTAATGTGTAGAAGTCTTTTTCTTCTTTTCTTTGTTTCTATTATTTCCTTTGTGATCTAAGATAAATTCTTATCTTATTAAAATAACTTGTTATATCTATGTTTTTTGTAAACCTCATGGTAACCACAATGAAAAAATCTAAAATAGATTCAATAAAAATAAAAAACAACAAATTAAAACATACTACCAGAGAAAATCACTTAACCCACCAAGGAAGAAAGAAGACAAGATAAAGAAAGAGAGAGAGAGGGAGAGAGAGAAGGAAAGAAGGAAGGGAAGGAGGTTACAAAACAACCAGAAAAAAATAAAATAAAATGACAGTAGTAAGACATCCCTTATTAGTAATACTGCACATATATGGAGTTGATTCTCCAATTAAAAGGCATAGAGTGGTTGAATGGATAAAGAAGCAATACCTAACTATATCCAACTGTATGCTGCCTATAAGAAACCCTCTTCACCTGTGAAGATACACTAGGCTGAAAGTGAAGGGGTAGAAAAAGATATTCCATGTAACTGGAAATCAAAAAAGAGCAGGAGTTGCTACACTCACATCATATAAAATAGAGAACAAATCAAAGACTGTAAAAAGAGACAAAGAAGGTCACTGTATAATGATAAATGGGTCAATTCAGGAAGAGGATATAATAATTATAAATATCTATGCACCCAACACTGGAAGTCCCAAGTATATAAAACAAAAATTTATAGACCTAAAGAGAGAGACAGACTGGAGTTCAGTAATAGTAGGAGACTTTAACACCCCATTCTCAGTAATGAACAGATCATTTAGACAAAAAAAAAAAGAAAAAATCAACAAAGAAACAGCAGAGTTAAGTTATACACTAGACCTACTAGGCATAAGTGACATTTACAGAACATTTTATCCAACTGCTGCAGAATATACAATCTTTTTTTCTCTTTTTTTGAGACAGGCTCTTACTCTGTCACCCAGGCTGGAGTACAGTGGTGTGATCTCAGCTCACTGTAACCTCCACCTCCCAGGCTCAAGCAATCCTCCCACCTCAGCCTCCTGAGTAACTGGGGTTACAGGTGCTCAACACCATGCCAAACTAATTTTTGTATATTTTGTAGAGATGGGGTTTTACCATGTTGCCAGGCTGGTCTCCAACTCCTGAGCTCGGGCGATCTGCCCGCCTAGGCCTCCCAAAGTGCCGAGATTACAGGCATGAGGCACTGCACGCAGTCCACATCTTCATCAGCACATGGAATGTTCTCAAGAATAGACCACATCTTAGGCCAAAAACAGTATGAGCAAATTCAAAATAGTAAAAATAATATCAAGTATCTTTTTTGACCACAATGAAATAACACTAGAAATCAATAACAAGAGAAACCTCAGACCTTTACAAACACATGGAAATAAAATTTAAAAACCCTAAATGACCAATGGGTCAATGAAAATATTAAGAAGGAAATCTAAAAATTTATTGAAACAAAATAAGATTGAAATGCAATATACCAAAATCTATGAGATACAGCAAAAGCAGCACTAAGAGGGACGTTTATAGAAATAAATGCTTACATTAAAAAAGTGACAAACTTCAAATAAATAACCTAATGATGCACCTCAAGGAATTATAAAAGCAAAAGCCCACCAAACCCAAAATTGTAGAAGGAAAACATAAAATAAAAATAGTAGAAGAAATAAATGAAATTGATACGAAAAAGACAAGACAGAAAATCAATAAAATGAAAAGTTGGTTTTTTGAAAAGATAAAATCAACAAATCTTCAGCTAGAATAAGAAATAGAATGCCCAAAGAAATAAAATCAGAAACAGAAACAAAAAAGGAGACATAACAACTGAGACCACAGAAATATGAAGAATCATTACAGACTATTATGAATAACTATACCCCAAGTTGGAAAACCAAAAAGAAATGCATAAACTCCTGGAAGCATACAGCCTATCAAGAGTGAACCATTAAGAAATAGAAAACCTCAATAAACCAATAACTAGTAACAAGGTCACAGGTATAATAAAAGCTTCCCATTAAAAAAAGCCCAAGAATTTATGGCTTCATTACTGAATTTTATCAAACATTTAAAGGAGAGCTAATATCAGTTCTACTCAAACTCTTCAAAAGAACTGAGGAGGAGGAAATACTTCCAGATCTATTTCACAAGGCCAGCATTATTCTGATACCAAAACCAGACAAGAATACAACAATGACAAAATTACAGGCTAATATCACTGATGAATATAGATGCAACATTTCTTAACAAAACACTTGCAAACTAAATTCAACAACACATTAAAAAGATCATTCATCATAATTAACCAGGACTAATCCCAGGGATGCCAGGATGGTTCAACATATGCTAACAAATACATGTGACATATCACATTAACAGAACCAAGAACAAAAACCATCTGATTATATCAATAGGTGGCAAAAATTCAATAAAATTTTACATCCCTTTATGATTAAAACCCCCAAGAAACTGGACATAGAAAGAATATACTTCAACATAATGAAGGCCATATATAACAAACCTATAGCTAAAACATCATATTAAATGGGGACAAATTTAAGGTCTTTCCTCTAAGATGTGGAATAAGACAAGAATGCCTGTTTTCACCACTTTTATTCAATATAGTACTGGAGTTCCTGGCCAGAGAAATTAGGCAAGAAAAAGAAACAAAGGCCAATCAAACTGTTAAGAAAGAAGTCAAATTAGCCTTTTTTGCAGATAATGTGCTCTTACATTAAAAAAATAAATAAATAATGATGTCACCCAAAAACTGTTAGAACTGATAAAAGAACTTAGTAAGGTTGCAGAATACAAAATTAACATACAAAAATCAATAGCTTTTCTATAAGCCAACAGTGAACAATCTAAAAAACAAGAAAGCAATCTCATTAACAATAGCCAAGATGAATATAAAATACCTAAAAATCAATTTAACCAAGGAAGTGAAAGATTTACATAAGGAAAACTATAAAACACTGATGAAAAAAATAGAAGACAACCCCCCAAAATAGGAAGATATTCCATGCTCATGGACTGTAAGAATTAATATTGTTAAAAATGACAATACTACCTGAATAAATGTACAGATTCAGTGCAATCTCTACCAAATTACCAATGACAAGCATCACAGTAATAGAAAAAAAAATCCTAAAATTTATATGGAACCACAAAAGATCCTAGACAGTCAAAGCAATCCTAAACAAAAAGAACAGAGCTGGAGGCATCACAGTACATGACTTCACAATTACTACAAAGCTATAGTAACAGTATAATCATGGTACTGGCATAAAACACACATAGACAAATGGAACAAAATAGAGAACTCAGAAACAAATTCACATATTTACAGCTAACTGATCTTCAACAAAGATGCCAAGAACATGCAATTGTGAAAGGACAGTCTCTTCAATAAATGGTGTGAGAAAGACAGGATAATTATATGCAGAGTAATGAAACCAGATCCTTATCTCTGACCATATACAAAATAAAATCAAAATAGATTAAATACTTAAATCTAGGGCCTGAAACCATGAACCTGCTACAAGAGAACACTGGGAAAATGCTCTAGGACATTGGTCTGGGCAAAGATTTTTAAAGAAAGACCTCAGAAGCACTGGCAACCAAAGCAGAAATAGACAAATGTGATTACATCAAGCTAAAAGCTTCTGCACAGCAAAGGAAACAGTCAACAAAGTGAAGAGACAACCCACAGAATGGAAGAAAGTATTTCCAAACTATCCACCTGTCAAGAAATCAATAACCAGAATATAAAAGGAGCTCAAACAACCCTAAAGGAAAAGAAAACTAATAATCCAATTAAAAAATGAGTAGATGATCTGAATAGACATTTCTCAAAAGAAGACACAGAAATAGCCAAGAGGTTTATGGGAAAACGCTCAACACCACTAATCATCAAAGAAATGTAAATAAGAAATACAATGAGATATCATCTCACCCCAGTTAAAATGGCTTTTACCAAAAAGATGGGCAATAATGGATGCTGGCAAGGATGCAGAGAAAGGGGAACCCTGGTATACTGTTGGTGGGAAGGTAAATTAGGGAAGCCACTATGGAGAACATTATGGAGATGCCTCAGAAAACTATAACAGAACTGCCATATGATCTAGCAATTCTACTACTGGGTATATATCCAAAATAAAGGACATCAGTGTGATACCTGCACTTATGTTTATTGCACCACTATTCATAATAGCCAAAATATAGTATCAACCTAAGTTCCCAGCAACAGATGAACAGGTAAAGAATGTGTCGCATATATACACAATGGAATATTATTCAGCCATAAAAAAGAATGAAATCGTGTCATTTGCAGCAACACAGATGGAACTAGAGGTCATTATATTAAGTGAAATAAGACAAGCGAAGGAAAACAAATATCACATGTTCTCAGTCGTGTGTGGGAGCTAAAAAATGTTGATCTTATGGAGGTAGAAAGTAAGTTGGTGGTTGCCAGAGTTTGAGAAGGGTAGGGAGGTTGGAAGGATGAAGATAAGTTGATTAATGGGTACAATTATAAAGTTTGATAGAATAAGACCTTGTGTTAAATAAGTAGGGGTGAGTATAGTTTACAATAATTTTGTATAATTCAAAACAGCTAGGAGAAGAATTTGAATGAATCAAACAAAATGAAAGACAAATATTTAAGGTGACATATATCCCAAGCACACTGATTTAATCTTTTAAACTTATATGAACGTATTAAATTATCACACATTAAATTATCACACAAACTGTGTAGCTCTATTATGCATCAATTAAAAAATGAAATTGTGTGAGTATGATGGATATCAATATCCCATCAATTTGGTGACTACTGACAACAGTGAGGTCAGTTAATTTTCAAACTGAAAAACATAGAAAATAGTTCATAGAAATATAAATATTTGAATATTTAAACTACACAGTGAATGAGAAAGATAATGAACAAATAATGATGATGTGAATGACAACAATGACTAGTAATTATTATTACCCACATATTATGAGTTGACTCGTTTAATTTTCACAATTCTAGGAGGTAGGAGTATTACCCTTACTTTACATATGGCTAAATTAGTGGTGGAGGTGGGTTTTGAACCCACACAATCTGTCTTCAGAATCTGCAGTCTTAATATATTTACAATAAACATTAAATATCTAAAGATTTGGGAGGAGAATGTTTCAGGTAGAGGGATCAGGCAATGCAATGTCTAAGGTAGAAAATAAACTTGGCATATTTGAAAAATTAAAATTAGGCCATGGTTGCATGAGGGCAGGGAGTAAGAGAAAGAGTGAGATTAGAAGTAAAAGGAATTTTAACCTTTTCTATCATTGTTGACAACGAATTCATATCTTTAGTCTGTATTCTTCCTTTATTCCTGCTTTCAATTGGTTTTTTAAAACACTTAGAATTTTATTTCCAGATTTTAAACATATCCCCTTTGTTTGTTTGAAATTGTTTTTGAACAATTAGGAAGGCAAATATAAATAGCTTGTTTGAATCCCATCTCCATTTTCCTGGGGAAAAAAAGAAAAAAAAAAAAAAAAAAAAAAAGAATCTGGCCGAATCTCCTTGTACTTTGACGGTATATGGTAACAGAGTGTGGAATGCTTTTGGCAGGATACACCTGGTCTGTGTTGGTTACTTAGGGTAAACAAATCTGTAATTTATGTAATTTTCCCATGGCCTACAGGAAAACATAACAGGGAGATAAGTTGCTATCAGAGAATAAAATCAAGATTCTTTGTGACCAAAATAGGCTTCTTGTGTAAGTATTTTTGAATAGGTGTTTTAATAGAGGTTGAAAAAGTTTAGTCTTCAAGATAAAACATAAATTGTCAAATTAACAGTTATTGTTTACAAAATTTTAGTGTATCCACCAAAAACTCACTAAAGCCTTACAAAAGGAGAAACTATGCAGGACTCATTCTCTAAGAGCAAGCAGTAAAATAAGAAATTTACAAAACAAAAGATAAGGAGGTCTACACATGTTGACATTTTTTAATTTATTTGATACATAATATTTTACATATTTACAGAGTAGAGGTGATATTTTGTTACATGCACAGAATGTCTAATAATCAAGTCAGAGTATTTGGGGTATCCATCTCCTTGAGTATTTATTATAACTAAGCGTCGAAAACATTTCATGTACTCTCTTCTATCTACTTTGAAATATATAATTCATTGATGCTAACTGTAGGCACCCTACTCTGCTCTTGAACATTAAAACTTATACTTTCTATATAACTATGTTTGTACCTTGACCAACCTCTTTTAATCCCCTTCCTACCCACACACCCTTCCCAACCTCTAGTACCTACTATTTTACTCTCTACCTCTATAAGATCAACTTTTTAAGCTCCCACACATGAGGGAATAAGAACTTACTAACATGAGTAAGAACATGTGATATTTGTCTTTCTGTGCCTGGCTTATTTCATTCAACATAGTAACCTCAAGTTTTATCCTTGTTGTTGCAAATGACATGATTTTCTTTCTTTCTATGGCCAAATAGTATTCCATTGTGTATATATACCACATTTTCTTTATTCATTTGTCCATTAATGGACACTTAGGCTGATTCTATATATTTGTTATTGTGAAGAGTGCTGCATAAACACGTAAGTGCAGACATATCTTTGATATATTGATTTCTTTTCCTTCAGATAAAAAGCCGGTAGTGGGAATGCTGGGCCAAATGGTAATTCTACATTTAGTTTTTTGAGAAATCTCCATTATGTTTTCCATAGTGGCTGTACTAATTTACATTTGCACCAACAGAGTCTAAGAGTTCCCTTTTCTCCACATCCTCACTAGAATGTGTCACTTTTGTCTTTTTAATAATAGCCATTGTAACTGGTGCAAGATGATATCTCATTGTGGTTTTGATTTGCATTTCCCTGATAATCAGTGATGTTGAGCATTTTTTCATTTATCTGTTGGCCATTTGTATCTCTTCTTTTGAGAATTATGTATTCATATCCTCTTCTCACTTTGTAATGGTAGTATTTGTTTTCTTACTATTGAGTTGTTTCAATTCATTGTATATTCTAGATTTTATTCCCTTGTCAGATGAGTGGTTTCAAACATTGTCTCCTATCCAACAGGTTGTGTCTTCACTTGGTTGATTTTTACCCTCTCTTTGTAGAGATTTTTCGTTTAACATAGTCCCATTTGTCTAATTTTTTATTGTCTGTGCTTTTGAGGTCTTAGCTGTAAAATTTTGACTAATTTCCTAAAGTATTTTCCAAAAGTTTTTTTTTCTAGTAGTTTTATAGTTTCAGGTCATATATTTAAGATTTAATCCATCGTGAGTTGATTTTTGTAAATGGTGAGAGATAAAGGGTCCAGTTTCATTCTTCTGCATATGGATATTCAACTTTCCCAGCATCATTTACTGAAGAGATTATTCTTTCCCCAATGTATGTTCTTCATGACTTTGTGGAAGATCAGTTGTTTGTAAATACATGAATTTACTTCTGAATTCTCAATTCTGTTCCATTGGTTTATTTGTCTGTTTTTATACCAATATCATGCTGTTTTGGTTACTATTGCCTTGTAATATGTTTTGAAGTCAGGTAGTGTAATAGCTCCAGTTTCATTCTTTCTGCTCAGAATTGCTTTGGCTGTTGAGGGTCTTTTATGGCTCCATACAAATTTTAGGAATTTTTTTCTATTTCTGTGAAAAATGATATTAGTACTTTTATAGGGATTGCATTGAGTCTATAGGTCGCTCAAAGCAGGATGGTCATGTTAAGTATATTAATTCATACAGTCATGATTATGGAATATCTTTTCATTTTTATGTCCTCTTCAATTTATTTTATCAGTGTTTTGCAGCTTTCCTTGTAGAGATCTTTCATCTCTGGTTAAATTTAATCCTAGGTATTTTTTTTTTAACTATTGTAAATGTGATGGCCTTATTGATTTCTTTTACAGCTAGTTCATTATTGGTATATGGAATCCCTATTGATTTTTATAGTTAATTTTATAATCTGCAACATTACTAAATTTTTGTATCAGATCTAAGTTTTTTGGTGGAGTCTTTAGGTTTTTCTGGGTATAAGATCATATCATTAGCAAAGAGGAACAATTTGTCTTCTTGTCCAATTTGGAGGCTTTTCTTTCTTTCTTTCTTTTGCCTGATTGCTCTGGCTAGAACTTGCAGTATTATGTTGAAGAGTGGTAAAAGTGGGCATCCTTGTCTGGTCCCAGTTCTTAAGAGAAAAGTTTTCAGCTTTTCCCCATTCACCCCAATGTGAGCTGTGGGTTTGTCATAAATGGCCTTTATTATGTTATGTTTCTTCAATGCCTAGTTCATTGAGAGTTTTTATCATAAAGTTATGTTGAATTTTATAAAATAGTTTTTTCTACATCTATTGAGATGATCATTTGTTATTTGTCTTTCATTCTGGTTTTGTATGTTTTTGTTTTTTCAATACAGGTTCTCACTCCCGTCACTGAGGCTGGAGTGCAGTGGCACAATCATGGAATCACGGCTCACTGCAGTCTCAACTTCCTGGGCTCAAGCAATCCTCCCACAGCAGCCCTCCTGAGTAGCTGGGACCACAAGCTCCTGCTACCACGCCCAGAGTTTTTTGTTGTTGTTGTTTTGTTTTTTTAGTAAAGATGGGGTTTTGTCATTTTGCCCAGGCTGGTCAAATTCCTGGGCTCAAGAGATCCACCTTCCTCAGCCTGTCAAAGTGCTAGGATTACAGGTGTAAGCTACTGCACCTGGCCTGTCCTTCATTCTGTTGATATGATGTACCCCCACTTATTGACTTACATACATCAAACCATCCTTCTATTTCTGGGATAAATCTCACTTGAATATGGTGTATTCCTTTGTTGATAGGCTGTTGGATTCAGTTTTCTAGAATTTTGTTGAGAATGTTTACATTCATGTTTATCAGGGATACTACCCTGTAGTTTTGTTGTTATTGTTGTTGTTGCATCCTTGTCTGGTTTTGGCACGTTTCATGCTGGCCTCATAGAATGAGTTAGGAAAAATTCCCCTCTCTTCAATCTTTTGGAATAGTTTGAAGATAATTTGTGTTACTACTTTGAAAGTTTGCTAGAATTCGGTTTGAATTCCATCTGGTCCTGGGCTTTTCTTTGTTGGGAGACGTTTTATTACCAACTCAATCTCAATATTCATTATTGGTCTGTTCAAGTATTCTATTTCTTTCTTAATCTTGGTAAGTTGTATGTTTCCAGGAATTTACCCCTTTTCTCTAGGTTTGCTAACTTGGTGTACATAGTAGTCTCTGATGATCTTTTGTATTTCATGGTATTAGTTGTAGTATCTCCCTTTTCATTTCTGATTTTGTTAATTTGTGTCATTTGTCTTTTTTTCCTTCGTTAGTCTAGCTAGTGGATTATTGCTTTTTTTTATCTTTTCAAAAAGCAGGTTTTTGTTTCATTGATCCCTTGTACCTGTTTTTTAGTTTTGTTTTGTTTAGTCTCTACTTTGTTTAGTTCTGTTGTGATCTCTAATATAATATTTCTTTTCCACTACTAATTTTGGCTTTGGTTTGTTTTTGCTTTTCTCATTCCTTGATGTGCATTATTAGATTGTTCAAAACCTTTCTATGTTTTTGATGTAGGCATTTATTTCTATAAACTTCCTTCTTAGTACTGCTTTTGCTGTATCACATATGTTTTGGTATATTGTGTTTTAATTTTTATTGGTTTCAAGAATTTTTTTATTTCCACCTTAGTTTCTTCCTTGACCCAATCATAATTCAAAGGTATGTTATTTAATTTCCATGTATTTATGCAATTTCCAAAGGTTATTAATTTTTAGTTTTATCCATTGTAGTCTGAGAAGATACTCGATGTTTTTGATTTTTTTAAAAAAGTGTTGAGACTTTTTTTGTGTCCTAACATATTGTCCACTCTGGGGACTGTTCCATGTGCTAATGAGAAGAATGTATATTCTGTAGCTGTTAGATAAATGTTGTATAAATATCTTTTAGGTCCATTTGTCAAATGTGTAGTTTAAATCTTACATTTCTCTGTAAATTTTCTATTTTGATGATCTGCCTAATGCTGAGAGTGGAGTGTTGAAGTCTTCAACTGTTCTTATATTGGAGTCTGTCTCTCTCTTTAGATCTAATAATATCTGCTTTATATATCTGCATGCTATAGTTTTTGGTACATATATGTTTAGAACTGTTATATCTTCTTGCTGAATTCATCACCTTATCATTACATAAAAACCTTCTTTGTTTCTTTTTACTGTTTTTCACTTAAAGCCGGTTTTATCTGATACATATACAGCTACTCCTGCTCACTTTTGATTTCCATTTGCACAGAATATCTTTTTCCATTCCTTTACTTTCAGTCTGTATGTGTCTACTGTTAAGGTGCATTTCTCATAAGCAGCGTATTGTTGGGTCATGTTATTATTTTGATGCATTCAGCCATTCTACATCTCTTAGGTGGAAAATTTAATATATTTATTTTCAAAGTTATTATTGATGTGTGAAGGCTTATTCCTGTCATTTCATTAACTGATTTCTGGTTTCTGTGTATTTTTGTTCTTTATTTCTCTCTTATTATCATTGTGGTTTGGTGGTATCCTGTTGTGTTAACATTTGAGTTTCTTCTCTTCCTTGTGTTTTTGCTCTACCACTAGCTTTTATGCTTTGTGTCTTTTCATGATGGTATCTTACCTATCATTTTTTTTTTCACTTCCAGGTATAGGACTCACATAAGCATTTTTTATAGGGCCAATGTGTTGGTGATTAATTCCCTGAACTTTTGCTTATATGGAAAACACTTCATTTCTCCTTCATTTATTCCTAACTTTGCTATGTATAGTATCTTTGTCTGGAAGGTTTTTTCTTTTAGCCATTTGAATATATCATCCCATTCTCCTCTGGCCAGTAAGTTTTCTACTGATTAACGTGCTATTAGTCTGATGGTGGCCTTTATAAGTGACTAGAGGCTTTTCTCTTCCTGTGTTTAGAATTTTCACTTTCTCTTGACTTCTGATAGTTGGGCTATAATGGGCCCTTTTAATGTACATTTTAAAGTTGTATCTACTTGGAGATCTTTGAGCCTTCTGTATCTGGATGTCTAAGTCTCTTGCTAGACTTGGAAATTTTTCATCTATTGTTTTTAAAATAGGTTTTCCTGACCTTTCATTTTCTCTTTGCCTTCTGGGACACCAAATATTTAATATTTGGTCACTTTATGGTGTCTCATATGTCACATAGGCTTTTTCATTTTTTTATTCTTTTTTATTTTTTGTGTCTGGGTTATTACAGAAGACCTGTCTTCAAGTTCTTAAATTCTTTCTTCTGCTTGATCTAGTCTATTGTTGAACCTTTTGAGTGTATTCTGTGTTTTATTAAATGAATTATTCAGTTCCAGAATTACTGTTTAGTTCTTTTTTATGATATCTCTTTGGTAAATTTCTCATTTATATCCTGAATTATTTTTCTGAGTTATTTGTATTGTTTTTCAGTATTCTCTTATATCTCACTGAGCTTCTTTAGTATCAATATTTTGAGTTCCTTCTTTGTGATTTCATAAATTTTTTCTTGATTTATATTTTTGCTGCAAAATTGTTTATTTGGAGGTTTTATATTTCCTTGCTTTTTCATGTTTCTTATGTCCTTTCATTTATATCTGCACATCTGGTATAACAGTTGCTTCTTCCCATTTTTTTGAATTTGGCTTCATAGGGGAGAATTTTCTCCTGAGGATGTACCTATGGTATTGGCTGTGTAGGGGACTTTGGCTCTGATTATTGGTGCATGCAGTAGGGTATACTCTTTATGATTTATTTGGCTGTAAACAGCATCAGTGGTATCTGATTTCCTCTATGTCTTATGATTCAGTTGTTAGTGGCGGCTGTGGTAAAGTTTTATTGGGGACTGGGGCACCCGGTGAGCCAATTTTTGGACCCAGTAGTAGCAATGGTGGGCTGAGCATGCCTGTCCTTGGATCCCAGGGTGGTATATACTGCCACCATTTTTGGTGGGTCCTTGAAGAACATTTATTGACCCTTGGCTGACCCTATTGACTGGCTCTCTTGGGTTTTAGGAATGGCAGAGGTGGGTTGGGTGGGTGGACAGGTTTGTGAGCCAGTGGGAAGTGGGCATAGTGTGGGCAATGGCAGTAGCAGTGGTGGAACAACACTCTGGGATCTACACAGACTGTGCTGGTGTTGGTAGTGGCTGCAATGGACTGCTGAGCCAGTCCTCAGGCCCACAGCTGGCACCTGTGGGTGGGAGCCTGCTTTGTTGGTAGCATCAGGTGGAGTGGGCCCTAACTCAGACCCTGGGAGGAATGCTCAGGTGCTAACAGTGGTTTACTAGGCTGGACAATCCCCAGGTCCCTAGATGGCATGTTCTGGTTTTAGGGAGGATGGAGCTGGGCTGGGCAGACCAGCCCTCAGGCCTCATTGTGGTACATGCAGGTGCTGGCTGTTGTAGGCAGGGGCAGGGTGAGTCACAGACCTCCAGCAGAATCATCCTTTGGAGTAGCAGTGGTTGGATGGCTTCCCTATTACTGATGAGGCTGTGGCTGCTTTCAGTGAGAACAGCCATCTGCAAGTGACTGGTGGACATTAGCTTTGCTCATACCTCGGTACCACAGCAGCCCATAGTGGTAGCAGTTGCAGTGAGTGCAATTTGTCTTAGGCATGTGTGAAAATGAGCAGGCACCCCTCTACTTAAGAGGCAAAGTTGCTGTCAGTTGTCTCACCATGGGCCTCAGTGGTGGCAGCTGTGGCTGAGGAATGTCCATGGGTCTCTAGTGATATAAAGATGCAGGAGCTGTTGAGCCCAAGGGCAGGCCAAAGTCTGGTGGGGACTGGGATCTCAAAAGGGTGCTATGCAGCAGCTGCTTAAAACTTGGAGTTTGTTGCTTTAAAGTTCATATGGAACCAAAAAAGAGCCCGCATCGCCAAGACAATCCTAAGTCAAAAGAACAAAGCTGGAGGCATCACGCTACCTGACTTCAAACTATACTACAAGGCTACAGTAACCAAAACAGCATGGTACTGGTACCAAAACAGAGATATAGACCAATGGAACAGAACAGAGTCCTCAGAAATAATACCACACATCTACAGCCATCTGATCTTTGACAAACCTGAGAGAAACAAGAAATGGGGAAAGGATTCCCTATTTAATAAATGGTGCTGGAAAATTGGCTAGCCATAAGTAGAAAGCTGAAACTGGATCCTTTCCTTACTCCTTATACGAAAATTAATTCAAGATGGATTAGA
The DNA here is from genome assembly GCF_049350105.2 of Macaca mulatta. Taxonomy (NCBI): domain Eukaryota; kingdom Metazoa; phylum Chordata; class Mammalia; order Primates; family Cercopithecidae; genus Macaca; species Macaca mulatta. Next base: position 25,474,082 of record NC_133426.1, on the reverse strand, counting down.
GACTTAAATGTTAGACCTAATACCATAAAAACCCTAGAGGAAAACCTAGGTAGTACCATTCAGGACATAGGCATGGGCAAAGACTTCATGTCTAAAACACCAAAAGCAATGGCAGCAAAAGCCAAAATTGACAAATGGGATCTAATTAAACTAAAGAGCTTCTGCACAGCAAAAGAAACTACCATCAGAGTGAACAGGCAACCTACAGAATGGGAGAAAATTTTTGCAATCTACTCATCTGACAAAGGGCTAATATCCAGAACCTACAAAGAACTCAAACAAATTTACAAGAAAAAAACAAACAACCCCATCAAAAAGTGGGCAAAGGATATGAACAGACATTTCTCAAAAGAAGACATTCATACAGCCAACAGACACATGAAAAAATGCTCATCATCACTGGCCATCAGAGAAATGCAAATCAAAACCACAATGAGATACCTTCTCACACCAGTTAGAATGGCAATCATTAAAAAGTCAGGAAACAACAGGTGCTGGAAAGGATGTGGAGAAATAGGAACACTTTTACAATGTTGGTGGGATTGTAAACTAGTTCAACCATTATGGAAAACAGTATGGCGATTCCTCAAGGATCTAGAACTAGAAGTACCATATGACCCAGCCATCCCATTACTGGGTATATACCCAAAGGATTATAAATCATGCTGCTATAAAGACACATGCACACGTATGTTCATTGCGGCACTATTCACAATGGCAAAGACTTGGAATCAACCCAAATGTCCATCAGTGACAGACTGGATTAAGAAAATGTGGCACATATACACCATGGAATACTATGCAGCCATCAAAAAGGATGAGTTTGTGTCCTTTGTAGGGACATGGATGCAGCTGGAAACCATCATTCTTAGCAAACTATCACAAGAACAGAAAACCAAACACCGCATGTTCTCACTCATAGGTGGGAACTGAACAATGAGATCACTTGGACTCGGACTCGGGAAGGGGGACATCACACACCGGGGCCTATCATGGGGAGGGGGGAGGGGGGAAGGATTGCATTGGGAGTTATACCTCATGTAAATGACGAGTTGATGGGTGCTGACGAGTTGATGGGTGCAGCACAGCAACATGGCACAAGTACATATATGTAACAAACCTGCACGTTATGCACATGTACCCTAGAACTTAAAGTATAATAATAATAAAAAAAATTAAAAAAAAAAAAAAACTTGGAGGTTTGTGGGAGTCAGCATGAGCCCTGTCTCTGGAGCAATGCCTTTATGTGATCTCTAGACAGTGCTCTGTATTACTCTGTGGGCCCATGAGGGTTGAAGGCCTCTCCCATAACTAGGATTACAAGAGTCTGTGGCAATACCGGGAGTCCTCTCACTTACCTCTCATTTGGGATCTCTTACAATGTCCCACTATTACGGAGCCTCTCTAGACTCCCAGTGAATCCCAGCTGAACAGGCTGCCTCACTTCCCTCTCCTTCCTTGCTTTCAGTGTCTCCCATCAATTCTCTGTTCAATTCTAGTGTTCTCTCTTAGATTATCTACTTGAATTGTGATTATCTACTCACTATTTTGGCTCTTCTACATGGAGGAGGCAAGTGCCAGATGCATCTATTCAGCCACTTTGAAGCCCTTAGTGTTTGGAAATTTAAAGCACTCTTCTAAATAACCTTTGGGTTAAAGAAAATATCAAAATAAGCCACTGTCCCTTTAGCTAGAAATGCTAATGAGATTAAAGCACACATTATATAGAAGACAACCAAAGTCGAATTCAGAGGAAAATACACATATGAGTAAACAAAAATGATTAAAAACAAAGGACCAAAAGTCCATTCGAGGAACAAGAAATGGAACAAAATGCCCATGAAAGAAGAAAGGAGTTCCTGATGATATAGAAAATAGTAAAACAAAAAGTATATTCTTTAAAAAGAAAAATAAACGAGATCTTATAAAACAAAAAAATTAAATCAATTTTAATGCCTAAGAATTACTTCAACAACCTGGCCCTGTATCAGACAATTTTATAGTTATGTTCATTCTATATTATAAGGGACAGATAATTCCCATACTGTATCAACTATATCCAATCAGAGAAAAGGAGTCAAATCTTCTCAATTCACTTTATAAGTCTAACACATTTCTGATTCCACAATGTTGCAACAGTAGCACGTACACACTGACACACACACACACACACAAAAATCAATATTAATATATCCAATAAAAATTCTCAGCAAGTTTTTAGCAAATCAAATCTAAAATGCAATGTTTCTTAAAATAAGCATTAAAAAAAATCCTCCAAAACAAACTTTTATTCCAGGAATTCAATAGTTATTTAATATGAAATTTCTCTTCCATAAGAAACTACATGCTGGCCACATAAGTATCAAGTCAATACTGTGTTAAATCTATTTAACAAAAAACAAAATAATTTTAAGCAAACCAGGAGAAAGAAGACAAATTTATAATTATTTCCAGGATATTCTACCCAGAAAACTAAAAAATAAAATAAAATGAGTTATGCTATCATTTATATTGTATACAAATAAAAATTAATAGTTTATCTGCATACTAGCAGTAGCCAGTTATAAAATATAAATGGTAAAAATTCCATGTATGATAGCACCAACAAATATATGTGTATATATGCATATATACACACAGAGATTTATGTGTGTATGCATATATGTGTATGCACACATGAACAGAGATATAACACATATACACATGTGTATATGTATGTGTGTGTCATACCTAGAAGTAACAAACCCTCAGTATCAATATGAAGTCTTCCACTTAATCTGTTCTTCATCCTTGTGCAGACTGCTCAACTCTTCTCCTTGCCCATACAAAGATGACCCTTCCCTTCAAGCCTATCCCAAGTTGCAAGCCAAGACCCACCTCTACCTGGTATCGCCTGTCTCCACACATTTTTTCAATTCTACTTATTTTCATTTCTGGCCATGGGATCCTTCCCCATTTCCAGAAGTAATGAAACTTCCTTGGGTCCACTGAATAAACTCTTATGTAGGATGGACTTTTTAAGCATTAACTGATATGCTTATGAACTCTACTACACACTCTCACTTCGTCCTGTACTTTCTTGTAACCACATGACCCCCATGCCATCATGAGTTGAGGCTGTAAGACATGCAAGATATGAGACTATTATTAATCTTCAAGAATGAATATCATGATAGAACCAGTCCCCATGAGATACAGAGTATAATACAACCCAGAGACAAGGTTCTCAGAGCTGAGTAAAGAAGAAAACTGGTCCAAAGAGCCCTGACAGCTCCCTGAGCCACTACTACATGAAGTGAAATGGGCCTGAATCACCCTGCAGCCTTGTAGCTTCTCCCTCCCACCTTTGTACATCTTGGGAAAAAGCCAACTATGTTCCCAAGTTGCACTCATGAGACCCAGTGCCAGTGGGAACTTGTCACCTTGCCAAATGCCAATGAGGAGGACAGCACAGATCACCTCAGTAGATACCAGCGTAGTTCACATGACCACAGCTGAGGCCTGGTGCCACCTCCCCACCAATGGCCACCTCGAAGTCACCCCCAGCCACCATATAGAGACATAATGCTACATAAACTCCAGAACTTAGCTTCCATCTTGAAAAGAAAGATTAGAAGGGGGAAAATTCTTAATTAAGTGCATTTAAACCTTAAATAACTGCTTGTCCAGAACTTACTACATTTACGTTTTCTGCCACTAGAAAGACTAGGGGGTTAGAAGAGAAATAAGGCGAACTACAGAAAAATAGTCACAATTTTGTACACATAAAAACAGCACTTGAAAATATTACATCCACTGCATCATAAAATACAAAGAAAAATTTCAATCAATGCAGGGGACAGCCATGTGATGGCTCAAAGTTGGCTCAGAGGGGCATATTTTGGCTCAGATTTATGAAAACCTACAGATACTTCTCCCACAAGGAACAGCAGGAGAGAGGGCTTTATTGTCCATCTTTTAGGGCTAGTGGAAGGGCTGGGATGGAGTGATCACTTTTGCAATCTATCATTGTATGCAGTGTGACCAAGTGCAGTTCTGAACCACAACACTTCAAATTTGCTGATCCTGGGTTATCCACATTTATAGATAAAGGAGATTTAGGAAAGTAAAAGCATTCTAAAATCAACAGCTGGAAAAACAGAAGGAATAATAGAAAAATATATTTATGCAGATGCCTGGCAATCAGGACATTCTGCTTAAGATACTATCTGATCCCTGACAGATAACGAGGCAGTTCTAAAATTTTCCTTCCAGGCAGCTTAATTTCCATAAATTTCTGTTTGAGTATTAAACCCTTGTTACCTTATAAAAAATTGAGTTTACTTAAAATCAATTATGGATATAGACACTCAATCACATTGTCCCTCAAATTATTTCATGTATCAAATAGATTCTAAGTAGAGCTTTGATATCTTTCTTTCCAGTCATCCTCAAATGAGTTTACCATAGCCACTTCTCTTCAAGAAATAGAAATTTAACTCAAGAGATTGAATACTAACACCTTCACAACTAAGTAGGAAGAGGATAACTTCACCTGTACATGGCGTTCTGAGAGGAGACTAGAGTAAGTGATTAAATTAAATGTGAGTGGTTGTGTGGGCCAATATTCTACTTCAGTAGGTTATTCCTACTGAACACAGGTGGTTTATTACAACTTGGAGAGGATTCCTGGAAAGCTAAGTATTTCTATGGGAATTTTAACTCACAGATAAAAATTTTGGACAATTTTTTCCTATTTATTCAACACACACTGCCAGGTAAATTAGAAGCTTCACAGCTAGCTGAATGTGAGAAGTCAAACAGGTGTTAGACTTGCTTCTTTCCCCAACTGGTTCAGTTCCAGTTTCACTTGTTAGGGTCCAGCCAGAACCAGGGTCTCCCAGATAGCCAGTCCCATTATCATAAGGTCCAATAAATTCAAAATAATGCCTGAAGTTGACTACTTTCCAGAACTATGTCCAAAGAAAAATCTGACTAAAAGTTTCCAGCAAGGCCAGGCACAGTGGTTCACGCCTATATTCCCAGCATTTTGGGAAGCCAAGGCAGGAGTATCTTTTGAGGCTAGGAGTTCAAGACCAGCCTGAGCAACACAGCAAGATCCTGTTTCAACCAAAAAATAAGTTAAAAAAAATTAGCCTAGTGTGGTGGTATGCACATGTAGTCCCATCTACTTGAGAGACTGCAGTGGGAGGACTGCTTGAGCCCAGGAGTTCAAGGATGCAATGAGCTATGATTGTGCCACTGCCCTCCAGTCTGGGCGACAGAGCAACACTCTGTCTCTCTTTAGAAAAAAAAAGTTTCCAGCAATCTCCAGAGCCACTCTTCAACAGAACCAAGATGATGCCAGAAGACTCAGTGATTAACGCTGGTCATTTGCTTTTCCAAAAATAACTCACTAGGCCCAGAAGAGGCAAAAGTGCAGATATACAACTGTCTCCCTCCCTAGAGGAGTACTCTGGCATTGGTAAGTCTTCCAGTGCCAAGCACGGCAGAAAGATGAAACCAATTTACAGGCTGGGCTCCATTCTAGTAAAACCACATGTTACTTTTACAGAAAACTAATGGGTTCTGAAATTCTACATGCACACACACACAACAACAACAACAACAACAAAGCCATCCTTTCAGTCCTTAGGTTCACATCAGTTAACAAGGTTAAAGAACCCTGGATGTTACTTCAAAGTGTAATACAAGGCTATAATAACCAAAACAGCATGGTATGTATAAAAATAGAAACATAGATGAATGGAAAAGAAGAGAAAACCCAGAAATAAAGCCACATACCTACAGCCAACTGATCTTCAAAAAAATCTACTGGGGAAAGCATACCCTCTTGAATAAATGGGGCAGGGGAAATTGGGCAGCCATTTACAGAAGAATGAAACTGCACCCCTATCTCTCACAATACACAAAAATTAACCCAATGTGGATTAAAGATTTATATGTAAGACCTTAAACTATAAAAATTCAAGAAGAAAACCTAAGAAAACTTCTGGACGTTGGCCTAGACAAAGTATTCATGAATAAGGCCTCAAAAGTAAATACAACCAAAACAAAAATAGACAAATGGGACTAAATTAAACTAAAAGCTTCTGTACAGAAACAGATATGATCAACAGAGTGAACAGACCACCAGACAACCTACAAAATGGGAGAAAATATTTGCAAATTATGCATTCAACAAAGGACTCCAGAATCTACAAGGAACTCAAACAACTCAACAACCACAACAGATGCCCACAAGTAGCCCCATTAAAAAGTGGGCAAAGGCATTATCCTAAGCGAATTAATGCAAAAACAGAAAATCAAATACTTCATGTTCTCACTTATAAGTGGGAGCTAAACATTGGGTACACATCAACATGAAGATGAGGACAATAGACACTGGGGAATACAAGAGTAGAAAAGGAGAAAGGGGAACAAGGGTTGAAAAACTTCCTATTGGGTACTATGCTCACCACCTGGGTAATGGATCAATTGTACTCCAACCCTCAGAATCATGGAATACACCTCTGTAAGAATTCTGGACATGTACCCCCTGAATCTAAAATAAAATTTAAAAAAATAAAATAACAATTATGGTTATTTTTTAAAGTGGGAAAAAGACATGAGCAGATATTTTTCAAAAGAAAACATACAAATGGCCAATGGATATATGAATAAAAATGATCAACATCACTAATCACCAGGGAAATGCAAATTACACATATATATGCCACAGTAAGAAGAGCACAGCACCTGAAAAAGGTACCCAAGCTTCAAATGAATTAGTTTGCTAGGGTTGCCAAACTAAGTACCATAAACTGAGTGGCCTGAACAACAGATTTTTATTGTCTCACTGTTCTGGAGGCTAGAAGTCTGAGATCAAGATGTCAGCACCTGAGATCAAGGTGTCAAGGCTAGGCTTCCCCTGAAGGTGCTCAGGAAGGATATCTTCCAGGCTTCTCCCCTAGCTCCTGGTAGTTCTTTGACTTGTAGCAGCTTAACTCCAATCTTTACATGGTATTCTCCTTGTGTGTGTGCGCCTGTCTGTTTGTCTCTAAGTCCAAATTTCCCCTTCCTATAAGGACACAGTCATATTGGATTAGGGCTTGCTTTAAAGACTTCATCTTTACTTGACCATCTGCAAAGACTCTATATCCAAACAAGGTCACATTCACAGGTGTTTGGAGTCAGGACCTCAACATATTTTGCTGGAACACAATTCAACCCATAACAGCAAAGTGCATATGTATACATTCTCAATCTGCATACATGTCTTCCCTTCCTCTGATATTCTCATTCATTATTCCTCAAAACTCAGCATTAAGAACAATCATTAAGGCTGAATTCAAAAAGTTTAGAAAAATGAAAAAGTTTTTAGTGGAAAAACTGGAAAAATCATATAAAGCCTGTAGATTAGTTAACAGCATTTTAGCAACATTAACCTTATGGTTTTGACGAGATGGTAGCATTACAGAAAACTGGGTGAAGGGCACATGAGAACTCTACTGTATCTGCAACTTTTCTATAAATCTAATATTTTTTCAAAATAAAAGCTAAAGAAAAAGTTTTATGATCCCAAATCCAGAAATTTGATAATGATTCAAGCTGAACTACTCCATGATTTTGAGGAATAAGCTATTTAGATGCATATATTTTGGTAGAGTTTAATCCTTTATACTCAGTATATTCCTTTGTGAGGATGGATGAATGGATGGATGGATGGATATAGATAGATAGGGCTTTCTTAGGGGAAAAAAATTCATGTAGCAGTTTTCCCATTGCTTATATTGATTTAAATGCAAAATATTTTGTCAACGATTTAAAGAGAAAGAGTAAATGACCTTTAAATGAGCTCCAGTTATATACATATATAGACATGCATCTACATCCATCCAATCTTCCTTGGCTGACCAACTCTACTCCCTAAAATACTAGTTAATGTTAAATTTACAACTGATAAAGTGTGAATGGAATTACTGAATTGTGTGTGTGTGTGTATGTGTGTGTGTGTGTGTAGATAGATAGATAGACAGACAGACAGACAGACAGACAGCTGTTCAAATATGTAATTCCTTTCTAAATAACACTGTAAAACTTTATTTTCCTAGGCCATATCAGCACTGGGTGGGGGGAGCAAGGGCTTCCATGACCATCAAAATGTGTTTGGTTCCTGGGTCCCCCAAAATAATGCTACTTGGACTGTAGGTTCTCAAGATACTCTCCCTTCATGAAGGGTCTTAAATTACTCCTAAATACTCCTCTATGATTGTAGGAGTTTTTTCACTGCTGTTAATCCAATCTCTCTCTTCTTTCAAGCCAGACAGCCTAAGTTTGAATCTCTACTCAACTCAACTCTGGGTAAATCATTTTCCCTCTCTGGATATCAGTTTCTCCATCTCCAATAGCACTGATTCCTCTCTCAAATGCTGGATTTCATTAAATGTTCCTGACACATAGTAAGCACTTAGAAAATGGTTGAAAGAATAGATAAGGTAGTCATATAATCCTGATTTCAATCCTTAGCAGCTGTGTGTGATCCTGACACATCACTGACACATCCTGACACAAATTCAAGTTTGAATCCCAAGTAGTTGTATGTGATCCTAACATCTCCTACGTTCATTTATTCATTTATCAACTGTAGATAATAATGGTATCTACAATGGTATCTATATCAAAGGGGGGATGTGAGGACTAAAATGAAACACCCACGCAAAGCATTAGCACAATGCTTGGCCAGTGAGCCCCATATACACATTTATTATTATATGGTTGTTATTATTATGATTAATCAGCCTGTGAGAGAGCCCAGTCGTACAAATGTAAGGGTTGCTGGCTTTTTCGTCATTGCTTCTGTGCTCTTTCAGCAGTCATAAGGGTGCCTGAGAAGGGAAAATCATCTCTCTTCAGCCAGGAAATGTCACTATGGCTTCAGAACACAAATGCCAGCTGGTTCTTTCTGTGTCTATACACCTGTTTCCTGAGGGGTTGGAAAGTGCTCCCTGGACCTTGGCTGCTCAAAGTTGGTTCAAGGACCAGCATCATCATCATCATATGGGAGCTGGTTAGAAATGCACACCCTCAAGCTCCATCTAGACCTATTGAATCACAAGTTGCATTTTAACCAGATCCCCAGGTGACTTATATGCACAATAAAGTTGGAGGGACCTCTACTCTGGAGCTTGCTGGGTCCTTTGAGAGATACAACCCAATGCTGGATTTCAAGATACCTTCCCCAACTCCACACTTAACTCTATCCACCCCAGCTTTCTTAGATGTCGGAGTGGAGTTCATGCCCTCTGGTCTCTTAGTACCTACCCATCACCCACTTCTGCCTTCCAGATTATTTCAGCTTCCACTCATTTTTATTTCTTAGTCTTTCTAATTATATCCCCTTACTACAACTGGATAAGATTTCTAATATATAAATCAAGTTTATGCTACCCATCCACATTCTGAGCATTGCAGTGTTTTAAGTTTCAGAACAATTCCATTGCTTCATCTAAACACATAATAAGGCCCTGAAACTAATAAACTGTTCAAGAAAACTCAAACATTTTTCACCTTGAAAAATGTTTTTAATGTACTTTCAGACATTACAATCTGCCCAGTCACACTTTATTAATACCTATATTGCTAATATAGGAATAAACATTTTGTGTTATAGTTCCCCAAAACAATCTTCCACAATACAAATCACTTAAATTTCTATTAAGTATAAATACATCTCCGCTTTGGGAATGTAGTTTTGACTATACATCTCATAAGGATTTTCAGCGTTTACATATATAATAATGTAATTAAACTGGAAGGTTAGATATAATAGTTTAATATCTAAGCTATCCTTATTTAAAGAAGCTTCATAATAAAGATTTATTTTTGCAAATATTTATCAGAGGGTAAATAAGGGTATTTTTCCTACCCTTTCCATCCCTATCAAGTATATTCATTGGAATAATGGGCAAGGTATTAGGAGAGATTGCTTATATTCATTTTAATAAAGTACATAAATAAAGACATAAAACCTATTATGTTTCACTGGCAGCAGAATCTCATCCTGGAAGGTTACCCAAAGCTCTACAACAATTTCAAGGACATTCTGCTATAAAAGCATAGAAATCTCATGTTTGTGGAATTGTTAAGATTATTCTGTGCATTTCTTTACCTGTGTTTATTTATCTACATTATAACCACACTGATCTTCCATGTAGAGTTGGAAGAGAAAAACATAATGAAAAAAAGCTTTCCATGTTATATACCCCAATGCAAAATGGGTTATATTGAAATGCCAATGTTAAGCCAACTTTAAAGATAAAATGAATACATAAATTTATACAGCAAAATGTATACCTTCTCCTCTCATTCATGACCTCATTCATGAAGACAGACATGAATAATGATGATGGAGATGAATAAGGAGGGGGAAGGACAAAGCCTCTTCCTACTCTCATAACATCAGTGAAGAGTTGGGGGAGTTGGAGAGATGAGAGTGGACAAGGGATGCTTCCATTTTCTGAGTTATTAATCCCTTCAAGGAGTAAGATATACACCTATCACCTTGAAGTGTCTTCTTATTTATTTTTTAACCTAGACTCCATAGACAATGTGTGGAAATTCTACCTTACAATCTGAAATGTTCAGACTCAATGTGGTAAGAATAAAAGTAAAACATCAGCATTCTGAAAGTCAGGTGCAGTAAATTTAAAAGTCTTACTCAGAATACCCATTGACATGTTGTAATCTGTCCACAGTGGTCAGGCAAATAGAAACTATTTACTTCTGGGTCTGGCACTTAAAACTAGCAACTGGGGAATACAGATGAGAACGTTTTTCAATTTGTTTCAACTTCTTTTTCACCATCTGAATAAATGATTTTTTCTGACTAAATTATAACAATCTACATATTTTATCAGTATCTATATTTGCTATCTCTGCATTCAGTACTTTGACTACTCTCTCCCAAATCCCTGAATCCTTCACAATATTTTAATAAGTAACAATTCCTAAAATGCTTTTACCACTAGATTTACAGTAGTATGTGCAAATCTCAAAAGCAATGCAGGATGGGTACAAAAAGCAAAATGAATATGACTTACTATTTGATAGCACAACAGGGTGACTGTAGTCAATAATAACCTAACTGTGCATTTTTAAATAATTTAAAAAAGTAACTAAATTGTTTCTAATACAAAAGATAAATGCTCGAGGGGATAGATACCCCAACTTACATGATTTGATTATTATACATTGCATGCCTGTATCAAAACATCTCATGTACCCCATAAATATATACACTTATAATGCACCCACATAAATTAAAAATAAATTTTTTAAAAAGAAATGCAGGGTAAAAGACACAAGACAGGACCTAAAGTGGGATTTGAATCGGAAGGTGCACAAAGAAGCTTTTGGAAGCATATGTGGAAATCTCCTATATCCTGAGTATTGTGATGCTTATATAAGTACATAAGGCTGTCAAAACATCAAAATGTAAACCTAAAATTAGCCTGTTTTATTGTATATAAATTATAAAACAATAAAATTGACTTTAAAAAAATTATTGCTCCATAGCCTTTCATGAACCACCTCACCTATCCTAAATATTCCAAATTATGTTGATTCTTCTCTTCTTTTAGCCTCATCTAATAGTTTTCCATTATGCTCCCATCTTCATACCCCTCATATTCCAATAACCATATAGTATATCTTCTAAATATATTATTTTTTCATATTCCTGCTAAATATCAGACTAGTAAGGATTTAAAAACTCATAAAATTCAACTATCTAATCTTAAATGCTCTCCTAATGTGAAATAGGCCATGTCCTATTTTTATCACTTGGTTAATCCAGAATCTGCCTACTTCTAATTCTAGCCACTGAATCCAATCATGTCTTTTATAGCCATATCCAAAAAACTTAGTTACACCTTCCAATATAATCATTCAAGTATTTGACACATGAATACATGAAACTGATCATAGTTCCCTCAATCCTTACACTCTTCAAGCTGAATATCCTCAATCGTTTCTTCTTTTACAAAAGCTACAATTCTCCAATACTAAATTCTTGTTGAGCTCTTGATATCCTCATCGTGTCAAGGTATGTGTTCACATCCTTAACTATGCATCTGTGTGAGATTACTCTGTTAGTCCAGAGGACAAAACTATAATCAATGAGTCAAATTTGTAAGCAAAATTATTTTTGCTTAATGAAAGAAAATTTTTTTCTAACAATCTAAACTGCCCCTAAAGGTAACATTCAAGCAAAGACTAGGTCATTATCAGATACAGATAATATAACTTTATATTTCATTAAAGTTGTATGATATGGATTGGCTTTGTGTCCCCACCCAAATCTCACCTTGAATTGTAATCCCATAATCCCCACATGTCATGGGAGGGACCCAGTGGGAGGTAATTGAATCATGGGGGCAATTTCCCTCATGCTGTTCTCAAGACAGTGAGTTCCCAGAAGATATGATAGTTTTATAAGTGCCTGGCATTCTCCCTACTGACATTCTCTCTCCTGCCACCCTGTGAAGAGGTACCTTCTGCCATGATTGTAAGTTTCCCAAGGTCTCTCCAGTCATGTGGAACTGTGAGTCAACTGAACCTTTTTCCTTTATAAATTATCCAGTCTTGTGTATTTCTTCATAGCAGTGTGAGAACGGACTAATATAGTAAATTGGTACCAACAGTGGGCACTGCTATAAGGATACCCAAAAATGTGGAAGCAACTTTGGAACTGGGTAATAGGCAGAGGTTGGAACAGTTTGGAGGGCTCAGAAGAAGACAGGAAAATGTGGGAAAGTTTGGAACTTCCTAGAGACTTGTTGAATGGCTTTGACTAAAATGCTGATAGTGATATGGACAATGAAGTCCAGGCTGAGGTGGTCTCAGATGGAGATGAAGAACTTGTTGGGAACTAGAGTAAAGGTCACTCTTGCTATCCTTTTGCAAAGAGACTGGTGGCAATTTGCCACTTCCATAGAGATCTGTGGAACTTTGAACTTGAGAGAGATAGTTTAGGGTATCTGGTGAAAGAAATTTCTAAGCCACAAAGCATTCAAGTGGAAGCACAGCATAAAAGTTTGGAAAATTTGCAGCCTGATGACGCAATAAAAAAGAGGAATCCGTTTTCTGAGGAGAAATTCATGGTGGCTGCAGAAATTTGCATAAGAAACAAGGAGCCTAAATGTTAATCACCAAGACTATGGGGAATATATCTCCAGGGCATGTCGGAGGTCTTTATGGCAGCCCCTCTCATCACAGGCTGGTAGGCCTAGGAGGGAAAAAAATGGCTTCCTGGGATGGGCCCAGGGTCCCCCTGGCTCTGTGCAGCCTCAGTACATGGTAACCTGTATCCCAGCCACTCAAGCTCCAGTTGTGGCTAAAAGAGGCCAAGGTACAGTTCAGGCTATTGCTTCAAAGAGTGCAAGCCCCAAGCCTTGGCAGCTTCCATGTGGTGCTGGGCCTGCAGGTGCACAGAAGACAAGAATTTAAGTTTGGGAACTTCTGCCTAGATTTCAAGGGATGTATAGAAACTCCTCCATGACCAGTCAGAAATCTGCTGCAGGGGTGAAGCCCTCATGGAGAACTTCTGATAGGACAGTGTGGAAGGGAAATGTGGGCCTGGAGCCTCCACACAGAGTCCCCACTGGGACACTGCCTAGTGGAGCTGTCAGAAGAGGGCCACTATCCTCCAGACCCCAGAATTGCAGATCCATCAATAGCTTGCACCATGCACCTGGAAAACCCACAGACACTAAATGCCAACCTGTGAAAGCAGAAGGAGTAGGGTTGTACCCTGCAAAGCCACAGGGACAGAGATGTCCAAAGCCATGGGAGCCCACCTCTTGCATCAGCATGACTTGGATGTGAGACTTGGAGTCAAAGGAGATCATTTTGGAACTTTAAGGTTTAATGACTGCCCTGTTGGACCCTATTGGATTTCAGGCTTGCATGGAGCCTGTAGCCCCTTTGTTTTGGCCAATTTCTCCCATTTAGAATGAGTGTACTTACCCAATGCCTGTACCCCCATTCTATCTAGGAAGCAACTAACTTGCTTTTGATTTTATAGGCTCATAAGTGGAAGAGACTTGCCTTGTCTCAGATGAGACTTTGGACTTGGTTAATGTTGGAATGAGTTAAAACTTTGGGGGACAGTTTGTTTTGAAATGTGAGGACATGAGATTTGGGATGGGCCAGAGGCAGAATGATATGGTTTTGCTTTGTGTTCCCACCCAAATCTCACCTTGAATTGTAATCCCATAATCCCCATGTGTCATGGGAGGGACCTAGTGGGAGGTAACTGAATTATGCGGGCAGTTCCCCTCATGCTATTCTCATGATAATGAGTGAGTTCTCATGAGATCTGATGGTTTTTTAAGCGTCTGGCATTTCCCCTACTGGCACTCATTCTCTCTCCTGCCCCCCTGTGAAGAGGTGCCTTCTGCCATGGTTGTAAGTTTCCTGAGGCCTCCCCAGCCATGTGGAACTCTGAGTCAATTAAATCTGTTTTCTTTATAAATTACCCAGTCTCGGGCATTTCTTTATAGCAGCATGAGAAAGGACTAATACATTCGACTAGGTAAACCTTTAAAATACTCTCCAACGCTCTAATTCTATAACTTTCAAAGGTCCCCGAGCTTGGAAGTTTGTAAAATGAAACAAGGAACTGGTTAGTTTGTAAAGACAACAAAAATTAGAAGAAATCAGAATGTAGTTGACTGGGTCTATTGGGTCTGGTATTGAGCTCCTGAATACAACTATAAGAAATTATAGAATTGAGTGGAATGAAGAAGGGGTTATAATACTAAAGAGAAATTTTCTCACATTTTTTTTCCCTAAGGCCAGAGTTGTATAGTCCTACTGGACAGCAGAGTTCATGCTTTGTTTTACCCTTGTGTTTAAACAATGTCCAAAGTATGACATGAAATAAAGAGAAGAATGATGTCCAAGACTGCTTTGGCCAGCATATCACAAATGACAAATAGACCCATGAGAAATAGTATATTCCTGCAAACAAACAAAAGAGCAGTTATGAAAATAGCGCTCAGTCCTACACTAAGCCACTCCCAAAAAAGGACTAAAAGAATGCAATCAGTGCATTTTCAGAGTTTAAAATTGTTATCCACAGATTAGGGACTCAGAATTCCAATGTGCTTTATGTTTTTCTCCCTCCCTCATATAAATGAGCTTAGCCTAGGCTCTCACTAAGGTTGTGGGCTTTTAGAATTCTGCTTTTGCTTGCAATTGATAGGATTTTTCCCTTTTTTCAAAAGAAAAAAAATGCATTAAAGATTTCATTCTTTATAGTTTTCCAAACAACATGAGCTCAGCAAACAGATTTAGTTTTAAAAGTAACTTATCAACATTGACAGCGTTCTCTTAAGAACAGCTGTTGCCTCATAGACTACAGCATGAACATACCCCTGAATTTAGAAACAATTCTGCTTAGAAGGAATATTGCACATTTAGCACCACCCTCCCTTTAATTACCAAAGACATTTGCATGAAAGCCTGATCTTTGTTTGGCAACTTCACCTTAATATTCTCTTCCAGGTTTTTAAGTTTAAGTCATGAAAGGTATCATTCTGTAATGATGCGTTTAGCTTGCAAAGAAAGAGTTATCTTCCCTTTGCATGCCTCAGTCTAACAGGCCATTTTTGACTTTTAGAATTGCTTTTTCCTTTCTTTTACAGAGTTGGCTATCAAAACTAGTTCTTTTGCGATCCTAATTGTGAGCTGCAAGGTCACATGAGTTTTGGCTCTGACAGTATAAATGAATTTATAAAGGAAGATACTATTCTTCATTCTTTTAATGTTTGAGATGCTAAGAAGAATTTGCATAATATGTGCTTTGCAATTTTTGTAAAATGCCATGCTACACTTTTACAACTGACATTAGTCTTAAGGGTACTGGGTGCATAAAGCTATGCATCATAATGTATGAGAGGAGAGGCTGGTGAAGGAGTTAGAGAAAAGCAAAATAAAAAATATTGATGTAATAAACACTAAAATTCTCTCACTGTTCGTTCAGAGTAATTGCTTATGATATAGAGTGGTTTCTGCACACTATTTGCCTCCTACATATGTCTCAAAATAAATTCCTACTGATCATTGGGAGCTTACCGTTCAAATGAGCAAAGTTAACATTCACAAATGATTATTTCAAAGCCTTACAAACTTTATCATTTCCTATATTAATGTACTATATGTGCACACAAAAAGAGAACTAAGCAAGTAAAATTTTTAGCCTTTCATTTTATTATGAAATGTTTTAGGAATTAAATATTATTCTAAGGAAAATAGAAATAAGTACATAATTGAACATTATTCTCAGGAAAATAGAAATAATTAAGCACATAATTGAATATTATTCTAAGGAAAATAGAAATAATTAAGTACATAAATTAAGGCAGGCATGAAGAGTTCTTAGTCAGCAGAGCATGACATGCCCTAAAGAGGACAGGATAACTTTTCTTAGAGACAGCCTTAAGCAGGTAAGTATAATGAGAGTAAAAGAATAGATGAAGGCAACACAAAGAATAGGCTCAGAGTGCAACAAACCACTTGCTGTTTGTTTCAGCTTGGAGTAAACCCTAAGTACAGTATTCCTGAGGACATATCAATATCAGTAACGAACTAGCATAAAAGAATAAAAGGAATAAGGTTCTCCATATAAGATCTAGCTCATTTTTATTGCTTATGAAAATCAGAATTATTTCCAGCATTTAAAAATGTTAGGTAAGTTGGCATAGCTTATACAAAAAGACAAGCGCATAAAAATGCATTGCATACATACAGTGTGGTGTCATGAGTAGTTTTCCTTTTCTCCTTCTTGCTGTCTGCATCTTCCAAAAATTGTAAAATGAATATTCAATTACTCAGGATGGACGAGATTATGCAACCCTGGCAAATAACCCCCCAAATCTCTATAGTTTAGCACAACAAAAGACTATTTCTCACTCATGTCACACATCCAACATGGGTCAACAGGAGTGTTTCTGTGTTGGTCACTCAGAAACTTGGCTAATGAAGGTATCATTTGAGCAAATGCCTCCATAACAATAGTAGCAGTAGAAAAGGAGTGCAAATCTCAAATTTTCTCTTGCAGTACTACTTGGAAGTAACATTTAGATATTCCATTCACATTTCACAGGGCAAAACAAGCCACACTATCACACTTACCACCAAATGAAATGGGGAAGTACAATCAATCCTACCATGTACCCAGAGAGCCAGAAATATTTTCTAAAAAGCATTAATGTCTGCTAAAAAACACTTATTACCCACGAATTATATTTTTTATATTATTTTTATATTTTTGAAAGCACACATGTATATCTTTATAAAATTGAGACAACATTTGCACACTATTTTATCAACTGATTTTTGTCTTTTAGCATCAGATAAATATTTGCAGTATGAAACATTCCAATACACATTATTAAATCCTATAGATGACACATATTTTATTTAAACAATCCTCTGCTACCGGACTTTTAGTTCTTTCTAATGTTCTTGAAAAGAATAATAAAGGAATAATGAATTGGATGACTGAAAAGAAAATATATGTAGAAGAAAAGCAACTTGAACATGATGGTAAAGTCTCCAATAGGAAGTCAGGAGAGAGAAAACCAGGCCTGCAAAGAAGTCGCATTGATGCTTTCATTGAAGCTTTGGGCGGTAGACCTCACACACATAGATTCACAATATGAGGTTAACAGAAAGAAACCTTGAGAGGATTTCATGTATAATCCAAAAACACTAGCAAAAGGAAGTATAGAGTGATTCAGTTTTGGATTGATGATACTCCACACTCCATACCATACATCAAAAATTAGAGGTCAACCATGTTACACAGACCACAGCTAAAAGTCATAATCTAAAATCTATTCAAAGATAACTAAAACATCATAACAAGAAAACAGAAATTATGAATAATTCAAACAAATAATATAATTATTTGTATTTCAAACAAAAATATGCCCCTGAATTGGCAGAGCATCTCCTTTGAGTTATTTTTCCAATAACAGTGGAATATTTGGCCTGGTACCTTCACACAAGGTTCTCAATTAAATATTTATTGAACTCAACACTTTCCCAGGTTCTGAAGGAGATACAGAGTAAATGATAGACTTGTGTATAAGATACCTGTGGAATCAAAATTAGCACATGGAAGACATCTAAAGAATAATTAAGTTCACCATGGAACTGGCTATTAGGGCCAGCAAAACAAAGCAAGTTGTTTGTGAGTTAAAACATTATGAAAGTTGTAATCACAGAAGGTGGGATTTGAGCACAATGCTGAATGATAAGCAGCAGGAAGTTAAAAGGTTCTTAAATTGGAGAGGAGGACAGGTTGGCATTACACAGTCATCATAGAAATTATTGCAAAATGCCAGTAGGGATAGGTAGACCTGCTGATCTCACATGGAGGGTGCTGGGAAATGCAACTGGAAATTGAGGATGGAAAATAAAAGTTTTAAAAATAGGAAAGTCAGGATGGTACCAAAGGATGGAGGTCTCTGAAAAGTAAGAAGTAGCTTTTGAGAATTCTCCTTAAATGTTCTCAAAAAAAAGAGTGATCTAATGAAAGTGATGTTTTAATTAAGTTAGTCAGATAGTGATAACCCTGACTGATTGAAATCGCATTCCTTCCCCTCAAGCAACCTTCACACACACACACACACACACACACACATTAAGCGCATATAAACACATACAGGCAAATAATAGTGTCCTTTATTCTTCAGCCTACCATAGGACTTCAGATATGAAATAGTAAACATAATAATAATAAATATAACATTGGTGTCTATATATTCCTTAACGCTATCTCTATCACTACATATTGCATCTCTAAGGTGGGGACCATGTCTTATGTATCTTTATATACCCAGTCCTTAACACAGTATCTACCACACAGACAGCAAGCATTGAATACATGATTGAAGAAACGAAAGTAGGGAAGATCACATAGTCCTCATTCTAAGCATACCAAGTGTTTGAAACAGGATTTGATTTAGAAAAAGAACTAAAGTGTTAGTTCCCTTTCTCCATGTGCCTGATATCTTCCATTTAGCCCTCCAGCCTCCAGAGCCATACTCCACTTTTCACCATCCTGCTCTATACCTTGAAAAGCTAACTTGTATGTATCAAAACAGAATTTCTTTCCATTTGAGTTTAGTCAGTTGGAGAATGGACAGAAGGAGGAAAGCAAACTATTTATACTCTACACCTCCAAAACCACCATGGCTAGATCATATCCCTTAATCAAAGGTCACGGCACTTCCCAAGGTTGCCAGCTTGACAGGAATGTCTATCCTTGTGGATAGAACTGCATCCTCTCCTCATCCTTTTATACCTAAAGATGGTAAAAGTTTAGCTGTTACTAGCAATTTCCCTTATAGCTCTACTACGCCTAGACATATTTGTAAATAGCCCCTTTACAAATAAACTGTCTTCAAATTATCCTTCTTAGAATGTGTCATTTGCTTGATGCTGGGCCCTTGACTATTTAACTTGATTTTCTTCTAGGATAAGGAAAGGCAAGAAAAGCTACTCAGTGAGGAAACACATTTCTGTAAAGAACCTTTTTAGAGGTTGGTCCAATTTCGCATCTAGAATTGGATGAAAAATTATTGAATTAAATTATCACTTCCTCTAACATTCTCCACAGATGGGAAACTAAAGTACAGCATATTGATAAGAGATTCACAATAAACAATATTTTAAAATTTTAGATAAATAGAAACATTTATAAACATTCATAAGAAATAATTTTTAGTTGCTGTACTTTGGGCTCATTAAGAACACAAATCCATTGATCTTTTTACTTTTTCCCAATCCATCAATCCATTAGCCTTCTTTACTTTTTCATCTTCCTCCTTGGCCACCACAGAGCACACAAAACCAAAGGAAAAAAAAAAAGAAGAAAAAAAACTTAGGCATATACCCTAACTCTGTAGCCCATCTATGTTTTCATTGCACCCATCAAGGTAAACCTCCAATCTGGATGAAACCAGGTATTTGCTTTGTCTAAGCCAGCACCAGGTCAGCTAGGTGCCACTGAAGAAGGTCATACAATGGGGCAAAGTGGACTCCAATAAATTCACAATGGTAATCTCAGTGGGAACAAGCCACACTTAGCAGAATTCTTGTTTTTCTTTGATCAATTCCTGAGCTCAAAAAAGTTTTCCAAGCCATCTCTATTCTCTTCCAACTCCTGATCTCTACTTTTCCTTCCAGTTTAAAATACGACCATGCCGAATAATTCACCTAAGTGCTGAGATTATCAACAAAATATGAACATTCTAGCACCTACCACAACTAAACACTGTCCTTCTTCTTTCCTCATGTTTCAACAGAAAAGGTAAACCATGCCACCTGTATCTTGAACATCATCCCCTTCCTTATATTCAGGAATATCACTCCCATAGAATCTTCTCCTCTGTATGTTCATCTCTTCCCCTTAACAAGATCCCCACCATTAGGATTTAACCATGCATGTCTCATCTGTCTTTTGCAAATACATGTTTCATATATTTCTAACTATTCATGATAATCTCATATCTCTCCAACACTACCTTATCATGTAAGAATTATATCGTGCAGCCCCAGGATCTTTGAATTTCTAAGAACAATTGATCTTTTATTCCCATTATCTTGGTCTTTAGCATGCCTCACAACTGTATTAAAAATGGTTGGAGGGCCTGGCACAGTGGCTCATGCCTGTAATCCCAGCACTTTGGGAGGCTGAGGCGGGCGGATCACGAGGTCAGGAAATCAAGACCATCCTGGATAACATGGTGAAACCCCGTCTCTACTAAAAATGAAAAAAATTAGCCAGGCATGGTAGCACGCCCCTGTAGCCCCAGCTACTCAGGAGGTTGAGGCAGGAGAATCCCTTGAACCTGGGAGGCGGAAGTTGCATGGGCTGAGAATGCACCACTGCACTCCAGCCTGGGCAACAGAACGAGACTCCATCTCAAAAAAAAAAAAAAAAAAAAAAAAGCTGGAGATGCCAGGTGCAGTCACACATGCCTGTAGTCCCAACTACTCAGGAGGCTGAGGCAGAAGGATGACTTGAGCCCAGGAGTTCAAGGTCAGCCTGGGCAACATAGTGAGCCCCACATTCCCTCATTTCTTAAAAAAAAAGTAGAGCCAACCAAAATTTCTACATATAGTAAAAGAAGTGGAAGTAGTGATACATAGCAATAATGAGGCAAGATGTAAGAATCCCGAGACACAATAGTTGCAAGGCTAAGAAGACAATTTTTTAAGAAAAGGCAAAGAAAAGACTTCCCTGGGGATGGCTTCCCTTAGAGAATGACAAAAACTGATACAAATATGAGAAACAATTGGCTATGGAAATAAGAGAGGGAAGAATGTTCCAGGCAGAGAGATACAGAAGGAAGATGAAAATGTAAGAGGGCTAATGGTCGGAAAAATCATTTGACAGAAGAAAGGACCATGGGCTAGATCCCTGAGCTCATGGGAGAAACAGGCGAGAAAGACAGGTAGAAACCACATCATACAGGGCTTACAGGTCAAGGTAAAACAAACAAAAACCTTTACCTTTCTTTTGAAAGATTTTTTAAAGTATTGAAGATTTTTAGACAGAGATATTAAGTATCACTTTTTATAATGGGAAAAAAATACATACTTTTGACGTAAAGAACAATTTGGACAGGAACAAATTTCTGTCTGGGATGAAGAAAACCAGACAGACTCAAAAGACATTGGGAAAGTAAAATCAATAAGACTTGGTAAAGGACTGCATATGCAGTTGAGAGAGAGAGGAGAGAGAAGAGAAAGAGGAGAGAGGAGACAGGAGAGAGAGAGAAGAGAGGAGAGAGGAGAGAGAGAGGGAAAGAGAGGAAGCATGACTCTGGGTATCTTGCTTGCACAACTGGTTAGATCACCAAAATAAAGACAGATTTGGGAGGAAGATCAGAATTCAAGTCTGGTTGGACATTAGGCATTTGCAATGTCTTTGAGTCATCAGCAAGAAAATGTGGAGTAAACGTTTATGTTTTAGAGGAGGTCTCTAGCTACATTTATATTTGTACATCATCTGTTGTATAGACTTGAAAAGATTATAAAGGGATAAAGCATAGGGTGAGAAGAGGAGATGGCCTAGATTTGAGCATTAAAGAACTGTAACGTTTAAAATGTGGGAAGAGGATGATGAACTGGAAGAGAAAGAAAAATGACCAAGAAAATATGAAGAATAGAACCCAAGAGAAGAGAGGGTTTCAAGAAGGGTTTCATTCTAAGAGAATGAGGACAATGAGAACAGGAACATATCAGTTGCATTTAGCAACCTGCTCTTAAGGACTTTTCTGTTCCCAGAAAACTAAAAATATTATAAAGGCACTAATTACATTTTATCACTTCAACATAGTTTTCTAACGTATTGTATATATTCCTTAGTTCTATTTTTTATTCACAAAGAGTTTACTGGCATAAGCCATGAGCAAGCAGTCAGAGCTAAAGAATCACTATTTTCAGCCCATTTCCACTGCTGTCTCAATTATACTAAGTTTATGAGACAAAAGCATCTTTTCAATAGTATTAGCATTTTTAAAATTTTTTTCTCATTTTAAAATACTAGCAGCATAAATGTAATGAAGACTAATATTGAAATAATTACTTAATAGACAAAGATGGTATGATGCAAACTGCCACAAGATGAGTCATAATTCAATAGCTTGAAATGTTTATCAATTCATGTATAAAAATATGAATTTCATTAGTGGCACATGGTGAAGTGGTCAATATCTAACGTATAAAATGTAAGTGGTTAAAAAGACAAATGTTTGAAAGTTGAGGTTTACCTGTATCTTAAGTATACAATTTAAATTCACGGAAATGTCTTCAAGGGATAATTTAAAGAAACAGGGAATTTAAATACTTTCAATTCTAACTTTAATTTAAAATTAATTAGCATACAGTTTTGAGAATTCCCTTCTTTCCTATACCACATTCACAGTAAAAGTCAAGAATCCTTTTATTACGCATAGGGAAATAATATTCAACGTATGGATATCGCTTTGGATCAACTGTAATCAAGTACAGATACTGTAAGGTAGGTTTTAGATATACTTTCCCACATGTAGGACATGTAAGTACAAACACACTTTTACAATTCAAAATACGAATTTATTAATCTACATGTGACAAAGATCCTCTCCTTAACCAAACTTTAGTCAGACCCCTCTGAGTCCTCTGCTCAGTTAGGTCTCTCCTTGGGTTTCCCTTTCTGCCCTTGTAGAATAAGGTTTTAGCAAGAACACTGTAAGTCAGTTCAGAGACAATCCCCACCCTCAATATTTGGTAACTCTCAATATCTATCAAATTCCTCATCCTCTACCCTTTATATCTGATCACTATGGCCTACTTTCAGTAAGAATGCTTTCGGGTCTGTTAAGGAAATAACTACCCTATCCTCTTAGTAATTTTCCATCCACCAACTCCTCCATTCTGCCCCTTGGATATAAATCCCCACTTTTTTTTTGTATTCAGAATTAAGCCAAGGTCAATACTGAGGTCTCTTTCTCCAATTTCAATAATATCTGATTTTTTATTGTAAATTTACAATTTATAATTTAAAATATATTTTTACAGCTTTAACTTTGGTAAGGCTCTATTTTTTTTCTTTTGACACATGTAGAAGTTCAATCAGTACTGAGGGAGATATATGAAGGGAAATGAATCTTTACAATGCAAATTAATTAGGAAATCATAATGGCATACATAAAAATTGGTAAACAAAAAATGACTAATTACATTAGGATAATTGGTCAACATTTTAAGGAAAATTTAAATTGGATCCTTATCTCCCACCACATATAAAAATAAATTTCCAGATCAATTCAAAATCATAAATATAAAAATATAAACATGGTAAATTTTAAAAATGTAAAAAAAGTAAACGTAAACAATTTTCAAAATAGAAATAATGAAATGAGTATTTGTATAATATTTTGATGGAAAACACATACTAACAATCATGCCAAAGCCATAAACTAATTTTAAAATGATAAATTTAAGTAATTTAACATTTAAAATCTATTTACAGCCAAACAACCCACCAGTATCAAAGTTAAACTTCAAATTACATTATGGAAAAGAAATATTGGTGTAATTTGTAACAGACTAAGGTAACAAATACATGTGTTTTAGAGAGAGAAAGAACTTACAAATCAGTGAAAAAAGTACACCCCCGTAGTACCAAAATTAATAGAAGATATAAACAATCCACAACATACATGGTCAAGAAACATTTTAAAAGATGTCCAATCTCACTTTCAATTGAGGCAGTCCAGGTTAAGATGACAGTATGTTTGTTCACCACAGTGCCAAATACTAACAAGTTTAATAATGTTTAGTGTTATCAAGCTCATTATGGGGGGAAAATACTCTCATATTCAATCAGTGAGTCCTATCTTTTTGAATGGGAATAGTATAATATTCACCCAAGACCCTTAAACGTGCATACCCTCCTAGAAATATATGCTTAATAAAGCATGCTAAGAAAATACTGGGTAAGTGCACAAAGATGAATGAACAAGAATGATTATCAGAAGGGGGGACAAGATGGTGAACTAGACACAGCCAGGAAGAGCCTGTCCCACTGAGAGAGACTAAAATATTGAGTAAACCAAATTGAGTATACTTCAAATTGATCTTTTCAGAGAAAGCACTCAGAGTTCATGGAGAGATTACACAGACGCTGGGGCTGAAGAGGGGGGCGGGAAGCTGGGAACCCTGTATCCCATATAGCTTATGGAGTTCCTGAGCACCAGGACTCATTCGCGGTCCCAGCTCCTAAGGAAGGGATGAGTGAAGTAACTGCAGAGCAGCCCATCTTACCATGGACCTCCAGGATCCTAACTGTGGGAGATTCCATGACCTACATGGACATTTGAGTTGACAGGGGAAACTGCCCAGAGAGTCGGCAGAGACAGCGCTTGAGCCTGTGTGGAGCCCAGGCAGTTTTGCATGAGGACATCTGCAATAAAACACAGTCATAAGCACCCATTCCCCAAGGCTCTCCGTATTCCTCTAAGAGGCTCTAACTTCAGTGGATTGTCAGACCTGGAGAGAGCAGGGCTGCCTTCCCCATGGGACTGGGGCATGTCTGATCTGCATGCCCTCTTTCTCACTTTCCCCTTCCAGGGTCCCTGCTTGGCCATTCCATAGGAGCAGACACACAGTGCAGCCTCCACTGAGTGCTTTTGCCTTCAGCCCCCATCAGAGCACTTTGTTGGTTACCTGGGAGGACCTTGGTTCACCCAGTACAGCTATTACTTAACTTCAGGGTAGGGGGAAGCTCTCACTCTCAGAGCACTAGGAAGAGTAAGGTGCAGGTTCATGGGCCAGTTTGGGGGCTGAGTGTGCATTCCTCCATAGGGCCAGTCTGGAAGGGGTGTGACCAGCTTCTCCCTGAGGGAGGTGAGCCCCACAACCTGAAATACCTAACAGCCCAGCAATCTAGGTACAGAACGCTTAGGATAAAACTAGTTGGTTGGGCCAGTTTTGGGGGGGCAATCACTGGAAGGAGAGACCCAGTTGAGGGAGCACTAGCTGGGTAATTCCTACAGCCATCTTCTGGGCAAAAAGACCCAGACTGCAGGTGCACACCAGCTGCACACCCATGGCAACACCATCCTGCCCAAAGATCCCCCACTCTTGACCTACTGCATCAACAGACCACCTGCAGACATACCTCACAACCTGCTCTGACTCTACCAAACACACAGGACCAGTGTGCCTCCAGAGAGCTGTGAGTCCTCTGGTGAACTAAACTTCAGCTAGGGCTGCCCCCATGGGAGGGCGCACAGCACAGCTCACCAGGATCCTTCTTGGAGCTAAGGAAAGGCAGGTGTGGGACCAGTGATTGGAGGAGGCTCAACTAAAACCCAGAATGGACTGGGCGAGGGGATCTCTCCCCCCACCCCACCTCCTCCATCACAGAGCACTGCTGCCAACCTGTTGAAATACAAAAGCAGCACACGGCTGAGCAAAAGTCTGTTAAGCGCCATCTACAGGATTGCATCCTGAATCACACCACCAAAAATTCTTCCAACAGACGTTGCCTGCTAACCACAATGCAGGATTCTGGCTACAAATAAGGGATTGCATACAGAGCCTTCGCCCTCTGAAAGCATCCAGAAATGAAGACGAATGACTATACTCAGCTTACACCACAGTCAAACACTCAAGGGAAGTAAAGAACATGAAAACAAAAAGGCCCATCCAAACAAAAGCAACTTCAAAAGACAGAGTAACACCAGCCCTCACAGATGAGAAAGAAGCAGCACAAGAACTCCAGCAATTCTTTTTTTTTTTTTTTTTTTTTTTTTTTTGAGACGGAGTCTTGCTCTGTCACCCGGGCTGGAGTGCAGTGGCCAGATCTCAGCTCACTGCAAGCTCCGCCTCCCGGGTTTACACCATTCTCCTGCCTCAGCCTCCCGAGTAGCTGGGACTCCAGGCGCCCGCCACCTCGCCCGGCTAGTTTTTTGTATTTTTTAGTAGAGACGGGGTTTCACTGTGTTAGCCAGGATGGTCTCGATCTCCTGACCTCGTGATCCTCCCGTCTCGGCCTCCCAAAGTTCTGGGATTACAGGCTTGAGCCACCGCGCCTGGCCGAACTCCAGCAATTCTAAAAGTCAGAGTGTCTTCTTACCTCCAAATGATTGCACTAGCTCCCCAGCAATGGTTTTTAACCAGACTGAAGTGACTAAAATGATAGCTATGGAATTTAGAATCTGGATGGCAAGGAAGCTCAATGAGATACAGAAGAAAGTTCAAGCCCAATCCAAGGAAAACAGTAAAATCATCCAAGAGCTGAAAGATAACATAGCCATTTTTAAAAAGAACCAAACTGAACTTCTGAAACTGAAAAATCCACTACAGAAATTTCATAATACAATTGGAAGCATTAACAACAGAATAGACCAAGTTGAGGGAAGAATCTCCAAGCTCAAAGACCACTCCTTCAAATCAACTCAGGCAGAAAAAAATAAAGAAAAAAATTAAAAAATAAAACCTCTAAGAAAAGTGTAATTATGTAAAGAGAACAAACCTGTAACTCATTGGCATTCCTGAGAGAGAAGGAGAGAGGAAGCAACTTGGAAAACATATTTGAGAATACAGTCTGTGAAAATTTTCCCAATCTTGCAACAGAGATCAACATGACATTTCAAGAAATTCAGAGAACCCCGACAAGATACTAGACAAGGCTACCATCCCTAAGAAACATAGTCTTCAGATTGTCCAAGGTCAATGTGAAAGAAAAAATCTTAAAGGCAGCTATAGAGAAGAAACAGGTCACTTACAAAGAGAACCCCATCAGGCTAATAGCAGACCTCTTATCAGAAACCTTATAAGCCAGAAGAGATTGGGGGCCTATTTTCAGCACCCTTAAAGAAAAAAAAATTCCAACCAAAAATTTCATATCCCACCAAACTAAGCTTCATAAGCTAAGGGAAAATAAAATTCTTTTCAGACAAGCAAATGCTAAAGGAATTCATTACCACTAGACCAGCTTTATAAGAGGTCCTTAATGGAGTTGTAAACACATAAATGAAAGAGTGATACCTGCCACCAAATAAAAACACTTAAGTACATAGCCCAGAGACACTAAAAAGAAACTACACAATCAAGTCTACATAACAATCAGCTAACAACATGATGACAGGATCAAATCCTCACATATCAATATTAATCTTGAATGTAAGTGGGCTAAACACTTCATTTTAAAGGTACAGAATGGCAAGTTGAATTGAAATAAACAAGACTAAACTGTCTGTTGTCTTTAAGAGACCAATCTAACATGTAACAATACCCATAGGTTCAAAGTAAAGGGATGGAGAAAGCACTATCATGCAAATGGTAAACAAAGAGCAGGGGTTACTATTCCTATATCAGATAATACAGACTTTAAACAATGACAATTATTTTCAAAAAGACAAAGAAGGGCATTACATAACAATAAAGAGTTCAATTTGTAAACCAAAAAGTATCTGAGACAGCTCCCAATCAATTTAGAAGTTTATTTTGCCAACATTGAGGATCAGGATTTGTGACACAACCTCAGGAGATCCCGAGAACATGTGCCCAAGCTGGTTAGGTTACAGCCTGGTTTTCTATATTTTACGGAGACATAAGACGTCAACCAATACATATGAGGTATACATTGGTTCAGTCTAGAAAGGTGGGATAACTCAAAGAGGAGGCTCGCAGGTCACAGGAGGATTCAAAGATTTTCTGATTGGTAATCGGTTGAAAGAGTTCAGTTATTACCTAAAGACCTACAATCAATAGAAAGGAGTGATGCTGGTCTCTCAGCTAATCTCTTTAGGATCAGAAAAAAAGACCAAGAAAGGGAAGGCGATGTCTATAGAATGTGAATTTCTACCACAAGAGACAGCTTTGCAGGGCCATTTCAAAATATGTCAAAGAAATATATTTGGGGGTAAAATACATTGATTTCTTTCATAGTACCTGTCATGTGAAGCTCTACTAGAGTCCGTTTGGAATTTGGTATCTTATTGCTACAAAGAGTCTATTCTGTCTGTCTTAGGATGACTGACTAACTGATTGATTGATAGAAACAAGGTCTCACTCTGTCACCCAGGCTGGAGTGCAGTGGTGCTAGCACAGCTCAATACAGCCTCCAACTCCTTGGCTCAAACAATCTTCCCTCCTCAGCCTCCCAAGTGGATATGACTACAGGCATGTGCTGCCACACCCAGCTAATTTTTTTAATTTTTTGTAGAGACAGGGTCTCACTACTTTTTCAAGATTGGTCTCAAACTCCTGGCCTTAAGCAATCCTCCTGCTTTGGCCTCCCAAAGTGCTAGGATTACAGGCATGAGCCACTGCGCCTTGCCAATCTCTATTTTAATGTTAATGCTGGTCAGTTGTGTGCCTGAACTCCAAAGGGAGGAGAGAATTATGTATGTCTGACCCCCGTCTTTCTGTCATGACCTGAACTAGCGTTTCAGGTTTTGATGTGTCCTGTTGGCCAAGAGGAGGGTCCATTCAGTCAGTTGGGGGTCGGGATGGGACGGGGGAGTGGGGCTTAGAATGTAATTTTTGGTTTACAAATTCAGTAAGACTTAGCTATCCTAAATATATATGCACACAACATTGGAGTGCCCAGATTTATAAAACAAGTTCTTATAGACCTGCAAAAAGACTTTGACATCCATATGCAGAAGAATGAAACTGGACCCTTGTTTTTCACCATATACAAAAATAACTCAAGATGGATTCATGACTTAAATGTTAGACCTCAAACTATAAAAATCTTAGATGAAAACCTAGGAAATACCCTTCTCAATATCAGCCTTGTTAAATTTATGACTAAGTATTCAAAAGCAATTGCAACAAAAACAAAAATTGACAAGTGGGACCTAATTAAACTGAAGAGCTTCTGCACAGCAAGAGAGATTATCTGGGGAATAAACAGACAACCTATAGAATGGGAGAAAATATTTGCAAACTATGCATCTGACAAAGACTTAATATCCAGAATTTATGAGGAACTTAAAAAAATTAACAAGCAAAACACAACCCCATTAACAAACGGGCCCAATACATGAACAGATACTTCTTAAAAGATGACATGCAAGCAGCCAACAAACATATGAAAAAATGCTCATCATCACTAATCATCAGAGAAATTTAAATCAAAACCACAATAAGATGCCATTCTAACTGGTGCAAAAAAATTTCTAAAAACAGATGCTGTCAAGGCTGCAGAGAAAATCAAACACTTATACACTGCAGTGGGAATGTAAATTAGTCTAGTCACTGTGGAGAATAGTTTGGAGATTTCCTGAAGAACTAAGAGTTGAACTACCATTTGATCTAGCAATTTCATTACCAGGTATATACCCAAAGGAAAATAAGTCGTTCTACCAAAAAGACACATGCACCCATATGTTCACTGCAGCATTATTCACAATAGCAAAGACATGGAATCAACCTAGGTGCCCATCAACAGTGGACTGGATAAAGAAAATGTTGTATGTATAAACCATGGAATACTATGCAGCTGTAAAAAAGAATAAAATCATATCCTTTGCAGCAACATGGATGCAGCTAGAGTCTATATTATCCTAAGCAAATACACACAGAAACAGAAAACCAAATATTGCATATTTTCAGTTACTAATAGGAGCTAAACAATGCACACACATGGACATAAACATGAGAACCATAGACACTGGGGAATACAACAGGGAGGAGGGAGGAAGGGAGGCAAGGGCTGAAAAATTACCTTTCATTTATTATGCCCAATACCTGAAAGACAAATTCATTCATATTCCAAACCTCACCATCAGATAATATACCTTTGTAACAAACTTGCACGTGTACTCCCTGAACCTATAATAAAAGTTGAATAAAAAGGATGATTACCAATAGCTATTTATAATTGTTCAAAAAATGGCAGAGAAGTGGAGAGTATAACTCAAAGGCAGAGACTAGGATAAATTATGACATATAAAATGAGTATATAAAATCATTAAAATGATCATGTACATATGTCTATTACTAAGAAGAGAAAAATGAAATTTCAAAGAGCATATCTCATGACTTCATTTTTGAAAATGTTTGCATGTTCTTGTGTATGTGTGTTTTTATGGGAAACATCTAGAGAAATGAACAACAGTTTTAACAGTGATTGCACTGAGGTAATTTTATGCGTGGTTTTCACTTTTTTTAATTCCTTCTTTACTGAGTGAATATTTCTATGAGTTTGTGTTTTTCACAATAAAAAGTAAATAAAACTCCATTTTGAGAAAAATAGCAAAAATGTTCTTTGGCCACCTTCTGAAAATGCATAAGAAAGCTGCATAAAATTTTCTCTATAGAAGATGACCCTAACTTGTGTTACTAGCTATGGATCTGAAAAACCACAAAGCTTCTAGTGAACTATCCTCTACTAAATACTAAATAAAAAAGGACTGATTTAAAACCACACTATGCTCATTTAAGTGGACTATACTAGCCATCTATTGCTGTGTAAGAAATCACCCCAAAACTTAGTGGCCAAAAACAATATTTATTATCTCACATCTTGGTGTCAGGAATCCAAGAGGAGTTTAGCTGGCTGGTTTGAGTTCAGAGTCTCTTATTATATTGTAATGAAGGTGTCAGAATGAGCTGCAGTCATCTCAAGACTCAACTGGGAAAGAATCCACTTCTGTACTCATTTTTGTGGCTTTTGGCAAGGTCTCAGCAGATTATCTTCCAAGCTTACTTATGTAGGCCACTCCCTAGGGTTGCCTCATGACATGAAAGCTGGCTTTCCTGAGAGTTAGAAGGCCAAGAGAGAGTGAGAGACAGCACCCAATCTCAGAAGTGGCATCTCATCATTTCTACTGTATTCCATTCATTGGAATCGAGTCAGTCAATCCAACTGACACTCAAGAAGATGAATACCAGAAGATAGGGATCTTTGGGGGTCACCTTAGAGACCACCTACCAAAATGAACCAAAAGCAAAAGAAAAAAAGAAACAAACTAAAACTAGAGGTTATATAGGAATACTCATAGCAGCTTTATATGTAACAGCCAAAAGCTGGAAACAACCCAAATATCAATAGGAGAATGGATAAACAAATTATGATATATCCATACAGTAGAATACTACTCACAATAAAAAGGAAAAAAAAAAACTGATTGAGGTAGTGGCATGAAATCTCACAGATCTTATACTGAGCAAAAGAAGCTGGACTCAAAAAAGCATACTGTATAATTCCTTTTATATGAAATTCCACATAGGAAGAATCTATGGTGGAAAAAATCAGAAAACTAGCTGCTTCTTTTGATAAAGATTAACTGAAAAGACCCATGAATAACCTTTTTGGAGTGACAGAAACATTCCATATTTGTACAAGCGACTGTTAGTTACACAGTTGCATGCATTTGTCAAAACTCATCAAACCACACACTTGGGATCTGTACATCTCTTTGCATATAAGTGTTGCCTTAAAATGTAAATACTCAGAAACAGAAAGGAAAAAAACCTAGGTTTTGTTGAATATTGGAATGAATTTAAAAGGCAGAACAAATTATCACTTCTTTTGAAGTCTTGCAAAAATAAATGAAAATTCTAATCTGTCTAAAGACAAAGTGTCAGGAACATCTACTAGGAAACAGCAAGATGAACAGCAATTTTTCAACACTGGGAATTAAATTTGATTCAAGTCAAGGGCAAAGTAAAAGATCAAGAAACTTCTCAATGTCCAGTGCCATCCTGAAAATAAGTCACATAGTGAAAAGAAATTCTGGCACAGGAGATGGAAGAAAAAGATCTTAAAAAGAGGAAAGAAGGTCACAAATTTAGTTAAGAGATTGAAGTCAAAAGATGAATAATATTTGCCCCAAAGTTATTAAACAAATCATAGACCGAGTCAGAGCTTTTACCCTGATGTTCTAACTCAGGTCCCATTGCTCTGGGTATTTACTTATCTTATCTAAAAATATTGCTATAATTAAAGTATTGTTTTCACTTGAAACCTACAAAGGAAATCTGGATTTTTATCTTTTCTTTCCACACACTAAATCTAAACTCTTAATGATATGACTTCTGGTTTCAAAAGTTTTATCTCCAAACCAATTTTAATAAAGAAGAAAAAGATTTGTCTCTAAAGCTAGGGGGAAAGTTTTAATTGAAACCACTCTCCAGAGTCAGCAAAGAGTTGAAGTAATCAAGACCAGCTTTTTTCTCCTGTAAGGAAATCTGCAGCAACACTGCAGCCTACCTGTTCCAGTTTGTGCTGCTTAAGCACTGAATATCCATTTGAATAAAACTATATACTATTCTTTTTCTTCTGAAGTGTACTGTTTTTATTGCAATAATTTTATTGTGCTTGCCCCAGTAAGAAAGTGATATCCTGAGTATGATTCAGCCTCACAAGAAATGTTCCTAATGGAGTCACCAAAAACTTCAAAACCATAAAAAAAAAAAAAACCCATATTAAGGGCTTTGGGGGATGAAAACCACAGTGCAATCAACATTCTTCAAAAACAGCAGCAATAATTTAATGACAGGCTTCTCACCACCAAGTTTCGGAAACTTATTTTCCACACCAGAAAGCAAAGCAGGACCACAAAAACTATAGACATGATATAAACACACACACACATAAACCCCTTTCTCTATATTTTGTCAAGAAGACCTGAAAAACTTGAATTAAAAAAAAATAATGCCACATTTAACAACACAGTGTATCATATTGAGGGCTTCTTTACTTCCAGTGTTCCTCAATACTTACTAGAAAGGATGATTACAAATACTGTAAAATGAAGAAACTAGCCTGGATCAAAGGACCTACAGTCCTTTGCAGTTTATACTTGATGTATTTGGCCCATAACCCACAGACTGCCTTAAAATGCCTCCACATTCAAAAAAGCCCCTTCAAGAGCTAACCTGTTCCACACAGTTTTTCCTCTATTAGTCTGCAATGCTGCCATCCTTTCCCTTTCTATTTCCCCCGAATATCTTAATTAAGCAAATCCAGGTGTGGCTTCACAAAAAAGATTGACATGTTTTACAGAGACACCAGAATTACTACATTTTTCACAAGTAAATCAAGATCAGAATGTAATTAGTGACGAAAAAAAATTCATTCTGCCCTTTTACTTGTCCTCTGCCATTTGTCTCATGTTATTTTGTCTACTAGCTTTGATAATGTACAAGCATTTTTTTAGAGTTCAAGTGAAAAGTCCAATCGGAATAACATAAAAAATTCAGACAGACCAACACACACACACACTTCATTGTCTTATAAAAAAATTCTGCCTCCTGTTAATTGGTCTTAGTATTATTATATGAAAAAATAAGCATAGAAGACTAAATTCTCACACATAATCAAGGATGCAATAATGAATACCTCAACAGGCATACATCTGGAAGTTTTAATTAAAATCAGTAGTTCTATTGATATTGTAATATCTTAGAGTAACACCTAGGCAAGTAATCACCTGCCTCCCAAGTGAATGGCAATACTCATGCAATTAATTATAAAAGACTTTGCAGCTGGAACCACCTCGGAATCGCCAAGATATAGAGCAAGTGTTCGCACATATAAGTACTGAAGGCAATGCCACTGGTGCAACCAGGTGACAGCTATTTCACTTAACCTGGATGCAGTATCTCTCCTTATTAGGCCTGGTGCCTGAAAGCTAGCCATAAATTTTGTTCTTCTCTGGCATCACAAACAATCCTCCTGTTTTCTTTAGTCAATGCTTACTTTTCTATTGCAGAGATTTACCAACAGAGGTTGGTCAGGCCATTTGGGGAGATAATCTTATTTTTGAAATTCACTCCTCTTTATCTTCTTGGCTTATAAGTGAACAGAAGGTTTCGCTAGAGCTAAAATAGTGTTACTGTTTCTTCTATGATTCATCACTCTTAAGTTCTTACTCTGAAGATCCTCTGAAGCCCCTTTTTCCCACAAAAATGGATTCTTAGGATAAGAAAATGAGAGAATTTGGGAAGCAGCCAGACTAAAGCAGAATGCTTAAAGATATATTCAGCCACCAAAAGTTTCATTCAGGATCCTGTGGATACCAACAAACCAAACCACAGATACTTTAAAAATAAAGTTATGAGTGAGTCACAACTTATTTAATGACTGTTTTTAATGATTTTAATGAAAAATAATTTTACTTCATAAAGTAAAAGCCAGCACAGAAAGATTCTTGTGTAAGTTTTTACAGAGGCGAGATGAGGGAAAAAGAAACAGAGACAGAGAAAGAGGAAGAAGAGAGAGAAAGGAAAAAAAAAAACCCGTAAGAAATTGCCCAACGTTTCAGGATGTCTGAAAAACATGAGGATTTTTACTGAAAGTTGGAGAAGCTGGTGGTAAATCAGCTTCAACATCAAGCACAAGAAGTTCCAACCTCTCATCATAAGGACTCATCTTTGGAATATCTTAATGTCCACCACTCTTAGGGGATCACCATAGCCCCAGGAACTTAGACTTTTGCTGACCTGTCTGGGTTCCCTAAGATTCACAGAAATATTTCACAATATTGAGGAAATAACAGGCTTTGAGACGTTAATGCTGCATTGATTTTTCTGAGCAGGGTTAAGAAAGTCTAGCATTATTGTATTCAAGCCATTTCTAATGATACAAGTAAACAGTTATTAGCAAGTTTATAGAACCCTTTCCTTTTAATATAGCATTGGTTGGTCTGGCCTGGCATGAAACTGGGTAACTCTGATGTTGACACAAGAAGTTCTAACACAAAACAATGATATTTAGAAATCTAAAAACAAGCAACATGAAGTTCACACACCTAAGCAATGTCATTACATAGTAAACCTTCAAAGTAATCAGCTAGAAATTGTTATATACTTAACGTTAGGTCCTGAGTCACAAACTAAAAAGATACAGTTGGCCATAGTTAGCTATGTTTTATTCAAAATCCATTTCCTTAGCAAATGTAAGGAATATGCATTTATTCTTCTAATTTTAATAAGTTTAAACATAACATTTTTAATAAACTGTTTCAATGCTGAGTACATCAGCTGAATGTGGCATATTTCTCCTGTGTAATATAACACCATCAAATCATTGAAAATAATCTGGTTGATTAAAAAAAAATTATCCGATTAGATACTAATTGTAAACCAGTATTTACAATTAACAAATGAAGCTAACAGATTTCGGTCCATTTTGAAAACAACAACAAAAAAATGACCAAGTCAATTGAATCCAATCAGAAGCTCTGGTTCTCCCAGCTTCTCTCCATGACTCCACTTATTGCTTTTAAATACCTTGGATAACAGTAACACCGCATCTTCACTGAATACTCACTAAGTTCCAGCACTATGCTAATCATTTTATAACCATTAATTCATTTAACATACTGGAGACCAAAATCACTGCCATTCTCTCTTTTTAACATATGAAAAAATATGGAGGTTGAAGGTTATCAATTCCCCCCAAATTTACACAGCTGGTGATTAGGAAGGTCATTCACCTTGCTTTACTGTGCTGTATTGTCCCACATGCCTGTACCCCCACATGTGAACCATAAGTCCTGTGCTATTTTCAATGCCATATGCTCCCTATAATCTTCAATTATCAAGATATGTAAATGTTGATACTCCCAAAGTTTCTCCTCCATTTGTCCAAATCTTTATTTATGTAAATAGGCCTTGTCCCCCTCTACAGTCCAGCCACTGCAGTCACAAGCACATTCCATACCTCTAAAGTAGACTCTATAACTTTTCCTTTCCCCAGTCATCTCGAGAAATGAAAAGATGTGGTAATGTATGAGGTTTGTTAACATTATTATTAAGCCTGCCTGAAGCATGCTCTGGGATTATAATAAGGTGTAACACAGGAGCTAAAACAAGGGGCACATTTGGAGGGGCAACTGATATGTGCAGTGTACAGCATATCGGGAACAGGTTAAACAGGGCTGGTTTCAGCCCACCAAATACATCCTGAAGGGCACAAAGCATGGGCAGAGTTTATAAACCTTGGCAACTGAAGCCAAAGAGTGGACCAATCCAAAAGGAAATACATGAGATGTTATCTCAATGATCTAAAGTAAAAGTTTAGGGTGTATGGAAAGGAAAAAGTGAAGAAGGAAAAAAACTAAAAATTTGGTTTAGTTATTGTGTGCTAAGTACAGTGTTGTTTATTTCATGGATGTTACCTCATATAATTTTACATCAGCAACCCTACAAAATAGGTATTATCCATATTTTACTGGTGAGGAAACTAAAGTCCAGAGAGGTCTCATAACTAGAATAACACAGCTAGCTAGCCATAGAGCTGGCATGAAAAACGCTGACTTTTCTCTTCTGAAGCCTGTGCCCCTTCCTTTACAAAAAGCTGGAACATCAAAGAATATCTGAATAGCATGCCCGTCTTTGAAGGCATCCAGGAATTGTGGGTTAGATAGTACAGAAAAGACCAGAGCAGGTGTGACTATGCTTGTTAATATGTCAGAGTGGGATTGTAATACTGCAGGGAAGTGTGTGTTGTCCATTTGATTCATTGTCACAGTTGGGGTAGTTCCACCTCATTGGTTTTATAGGCTGATTGGATCATCTGCATGCTCATATGAGGTAATTTCCCTTCCATTCATTTTTCACCTGCGTGGTTAGAATATTGTTTTCCTGAGTATCATTTCCAATTATTAAGTGAATGTGATACAGTGGAATCCCATAATCCTCCAGTGTACAGAACAGGGTCGGGGCAATTTGTGCTCAATAAATGTTAGGTAGTTTTTTTCCTCAACATAAGAGGTATATGCTCACTCAAACGGAATAAAGCAAAAATTATGTTTAAACCCACCCAAAATAAACTTTACCGGCAACTTATAATGGTTACATAGTAACTTGAATGAATAGTCTCCATATGCTGGCATTTTGGTAACAAGGTTTAACCTCAGATTAGGAAAATGAGTTGTTTAGAGCATTCGGGATGCCTGGCAGGACATCACAGCAAACTGACATGATCACAAAAAATCAAAATTGTCCAAAATGTACTTGTGCCCAATTGTCTTCAAAGACTGAATATCTGGAATGGCCGTTGTTGTGGAAAAAAAAAAAAAGCCAGTTAGAGATAATGCAGCAGTGTAACAGCATCAGATGGCTAAGCAAGATTCCCTGCTTTCAATCTTTGATCATAATCTGACCCCTTTTTATGAAAACTATAGCAATTCAGAGTCCATACAGCCCAACAAGCCCATGAGAAAAATGAATAATTATTGCATTCCTTTACAACTCCTTTAAAGTTGAGTGGCTGAGTCTATATCCCCCAGAGCTAGCAAGAGAGACACTTCTAGAGCATAATGTAGAAAACTCTGGAGTGAAGCCACATGGCTATAGCAAGTGGAGAAACTAGCAAAGTGTACAGAAATACCAGACACTACATATTGGTGAGGGGTGGTCCAATTTGCGTATAAAACTAATATAATAAATTTGATCACAATCTGGCCTTTTATGAAAACTACAGAAATTCAAAGAGATATATATATATAAAATATCTCAATTCACAAAGCAAAGATATAACCAGAATCAATACCTCAGGAAAACACAATAAATAGCATTAATCTTTGCTTTTAGGGCACATATAACTGCAGAGAATGACTATTACTGGCCATCTTTCTCAAAGAAAAATACTGTCTTGCTGCATAAAGGATCACTACTATTTACTATTCAACATCCAATTTCTTACAAAAGCCATTAAAAGTCAGGACATCATATTGTAAAAGAGAAGTTAGTGATCTAAAATTTTCTGTGTATCAGATTATCAAAGACCAATGACAGAGTAATTAGCATGATAATTCAGAAAGATGAATGATTTTGACTATCTTTGGGTCACATCCTCCTAATTTATTCTCCTCCTTTAGTGGATTGGCAGTATAAAATGATGGTTACTTCAAATTCATGTGCCAGGACACTCCAGATTTTAAAACTCACACTGCATATTGCCAAAGTAGAACATAAATTTTGCATAGCAGATAATATTATACATCGTGGTATTTTTCAGTGAGTTGGTTGTGATTGTGGTTGTTTTTAAAAGTGGTCAGAGAGTATGAACTGCAATAACTTTAAAAGCAAGAAAACATAAGTCATAAGCAATCTTTAAGAGCAGTAAATCTTTATCTGGGAGGCTCTTTGTTTGCTGGTTGGCCATGCATATTTGGCAGTAAAAACCTGGGTTGAATTGTTCTACATAAAAAAGGAGAGATGGCATAATTAAGAGTCAATAGGAAAAAGCAGCACAATAGGGGCAAAGGGTACATCTAAACAGAAGTAAAGGAGCCAGATAGACTGGGCATTATATAGGGGAAGAGCAGAAAGAAAGAAACCTCAATTGGCAATAGAGGCTGGAAAATTCTGAGAGAAGGGACAAGAGTAATGGCAATGATTGTTTTTCAAAGTAAATGC
This sequence comes from Macaca mulatta, assembly GCF_049350105.2. Lineage (NCBI taxonomy): Eukaryota > Metazoa > Chordata > Mammalia > Primates > Cercopithecidae > Macaca > Macaca mulatta. The sequence goes on along the minus strand of NC_133426.1, from coordinate 25,435,145 downwards.
TTGTGCAATGTGACCCTACTTCATGACCAGCAAATCTCCATGATATTCTTAACATAATTGGCCTTATTGTAGAAGCCAGATCAACTTCTGCATCACGGTTGGCACAAAACCAAATAATATTAGCCCCCTCTAACAAATGGACAAAACATAAGGCAGGTTATAGTTGAAGGCCCAGTCAGGATTTATGAACTAAGGCCAGTACACAGCTGCATCTTTGATTAAATCATCAACCTGGAGTCTAGAGACTTCAGCCAAAAGTACTTCGTACTGTGACTGCTGCAGTGTTGAGCAGAAACAAGATGCCAGAGAGTAGAGGCTTATCCAAGGTGAGGTGTGATGGTGATGGTACTAAGAATATCATTCAAAAGTCAGAACCACAAAATTTTAAGAGCTAGAATTCTCAGCAAGAGGTTAAAAATGTAAAATTGAAGAGTGATATGAGGTGAAGTAGAAAGTTAAGTGTTATACCAATAACAACTCTATTAAGTATACCAATGCTGCTCTGAATTTATAGTGAACAAGAAGCTCATAATTTACAGTGAACATGCAGCTCATAATGTGACAATAATATGGCTTTCATTATATAGATGAAGAAAACTGAGATTAATAGACCAAGCAGCTACTATTTATTTCTATACAAATGATACTTTTTTTTACTAAATTCTCAAATGGTTATCCTCTCACATGATTACTTCTGCCATGTTGGCAAAATCAACAAGAAGCTCATTTTATAACAGTCCAAATATGGTGTCTATGTTGTCTTCATAAGAATACACAGACTCTGACTTTGGTCTTGAAGGAAAAGTTTTTAAAAACCAATGAGATGGTAGAGAATTCTCACTAAAAAACACCCAATATACAATACAGAAAGTTAAAATAATAAATGAGAAGGATTCTTGGACCAAAAAAAAATATGGCCCTGCTTAAGTAGGCTTTGCTTCTTTTTCAATTAGCAGCGCTTCTTCATTTTTTTTAAAAGCCTATGTTATATGTTCAATAACTTCCTGATATCTGAATTAAATGGGAAATTGCTTTTGATATGTATAATTTTCAGCATCAATACCTACTCAGGAATAGTATTTCATTCAGCTTTAGACATGGACTTTTTAGTACACTATTTCACATTCTCTTGCAGATTACTTTCATCCAAAATTAACAAGTACAACAACAACAACAACTGAATGTTATTAATCTTTTGACTTGGAGTCTATATTTCCTAGGACTACCACAATTAATAACCACAAACTGGCCGCAGAATTTAAGGAGAGCCAGCTTACCCACAGTTACCCCATGCGGGTTGTGAGAGGGTCCTAGCCATGTGCTGGCCAGAGAGAAATCCCACTTTGTCCATAAATAATGTTGCTAACATCTCATGGAGAGGTACTGTCACAATTACAGAGTTTGTACTGCCCACTAACATATGATACAAATATTGATGAAAATAAAACTGTAACTCTCCTATCAAATGGGAAATTAATTTTATCACTGGATAAAGACATTTATGAAAAAAGTTAGACTTCAAAGTCATCCATTTATTGTTTCTACTGATTTGATGAGTTTATCATTTGACCCAGATTCTAAGAACTATGAATAAGCATCTTGGTTCTTCAAAGAAAATAAGCCATTAAAATATGATTTCTTTTGGTTTGGCATCACACAGGTGCAGAATAATCAATGATTACATCATACTTTTCCAATGACCAGATTATGCACATCAGCCCAAGCAGCGCTGAGCCTGTTGGCAGATCCGCAGATCCAGGCACTGTTGTGCAAGGAGGCAAGAAGAGACCTAAGGTATCTTCCCTGCTCAGAATTCCTCCATCTGCTCCTTCAGTAATGCTGACCTGTGTGGATTTGAACTCCTTGGATCTTGTAAGCATGACAGGAAGTCCCAGCACCTTCACAGCACAAGCCAGTCCCCAAGAGCCTCCCCAGAGAAAAGGGCCACCCAGACCATCTTGCCATTGATCTAGGCTGACTAGAAGCATTTCATGCCCACTTCATCCCCTTAGAAGAACCAAAATAGTGCATAGACAAGAATACTTTGAATACATTATCCAAGAGAGAACATTGGAATTCAACAGAAGAGTGACAGGGAACATCAAAAGCAAGGAAGGAAAATGAAGAGAGGCAGCCTGCTTGGCTGGGATTGGCTGAGAGCTGGGAGTGGTTTCCCAATGTGGGGAAAGGGTAAGTGAGGGACTTTCAGCAGCCCACATCCCTACCATGAAATTATGCAGTTCTGGCCACTAGAGAGCCCTTTGACCTTCTCAATCCCTGAAGCTTACATAGGAAGCTTCCAGGAGACCATGGGGCAGAATTGCTTCAAGGAGGAAGATCGTGCTGGGTCCCACACACTTTCTGAGACATAAGCAGCTGCAGCAAGGTGCATTTTCAACCCTTGCCTTTAACAGACTGCATGCTATCCTGGGTCCCAGAAGCACAGCGTCTGAGGTGTGAAGGAAACTCTGGTTGCTGTTGCTGAGCTGGGAGCACTCCCACAGCCAGGGCTAAAAAGCAAGTGACGTGTGGGCTGCAGCTGCTGGTGCTGGGAAGAGAGTGCCTCCAAAACTGAAACTGGGACATTAGCAGGGCATGAATTGCCTCTGGGACTTAGTCGAAAGCTGAGTGGGGGCTCCAGTAGCCAGGGCTGGAGCACAAGCTAGGTATGGGCTACCGCTGCCAGGACTGGGGGTTGAACTATGCCAGGACTAGAGCATGAGAGACATATGAGTTACCTACTTGTGGATCCAGGCTGTGGCCACTGAGGCAGGCCCCACCCACTCCAGTAACAGTCTCAATGTAGCTGCTACTGCCCTTCACCCAACCAATCTGCCTGGGGCCTAAGGATCACCCTACCCCCACCAACCAAGGCTGATGCCTGTTCTCACCACTGGGGGACCTGAGCACAAGGCCATCAAGCCTGGCTTCACCCCTCATTCCAAGACAGAGCACATAGCCTGGGCTTCTAGGGATTTCCCAACCCAATCCACCACCTTGGGAATCTAAGCACTCCTCCTGGAGGCCTGAGATTGGGCATAAATCCACCTACAACCACATACCTGCAAGTGCCATATGTGAGCCTGGAGACTTGCCACAGCCAGTAATATAAATGCCAATGGCTCAGGATCCAAAGAATCATCCTGCCACTGCTACTTTCATCACCCTTGCCATGCTGGCTGTCCAGGGACCCACCCACGCAGTCTACCACTGACACAGCTGGCGTTCAAGCAACTCACCTGTAGGCCTAAAAATTGGTGCACTAGTAACCACTAACATCAATGCCAGCATAAACTCAGCACACTGCTGCCACCACTGGGTCCTAAAAACTAGCCCACCTGGCATCCTGGTCCAGAGCACATCACCACAGGCTCCACTAATAAACACACCTTAACTCAACAAAGAAATCACAAATACCACTAACACTCTTTACAGTCAAATAAATCACACAGTGATTACAAAACTGCATGCACCCATAATCAAAGCCAAAGAGCCCTACACAACTAATGCCACACATATATCTTTAGAAAAATGTCCTCCCTGATGAAAGTAAATTCAAAAATGGAAATAAGTGACTGTTACACCACATGTGCAGATATTAACACTATAAAAGAGCAAGGAAATATGACTCCTCCAAAGGAACACAATAATTTCTGACCAATAGATCTTGATCAAAAAGAAATTTCCAAATCCCAGATAAAGAATTCAAAACATTGATTATAAAGAAGCTCAGTGAGACAGAAGATAATTCTGAAAAACAATAGAAATAAATCAGAAAAACAACTGAGGATATGAATGAGAAGTTTAACAAAGGGATAGATATTTTTTCTAAAAGAAGCAAGTAGAAATTCTGGAACTGAAGAATTCATTGAAGGAAATATAAAATATATTTGAAAGCTTCAATAACAAACTAAATCAAGCACAAGAAAGGCTCTTAGAACGTAAAGGTAGGTCTTTGGGAATGATTCAGTCAGACAAAAATAAAGAAAAAAGATTTAAAAAGAATGAGCAAAGCCTTTGTGACATTTGGGACAATATAAAGTGACTGAATATTTGAATTATCAGCATCCCCAAGAGCAAAAAGAAAATGAAAGGATTAGAAAACCAATTTAATGAAATAATAGATGAAAACTTCCCAAATCTAGCAAGAGATTTAGACTTACAGACAAGGGAGGTTCAGTGATCCTCAAGAAGATACAATGTGAAAAGGTCTTCTCCATGGCACATTATAGTCAAACTGTCTAAAGTCAAAGAAAAAGTGAATCCTAAAAACAGTATAAGAAAAGTGTCTAGTCACCTATAAAGAAAACCCCATCAGTGTAGCTGCAGGTTTCTCAGCAGAAACCTTACAGGCCAGAAGAGAATGTCGTATTTAAAGTGCTAAAAGAAAAAAAAAAAAGTTGTCAACCAAGAATACTATATCTAGCAAAATTATTCTTCATGCATGAAGGAGAAATAAATGTTTCCCAGAGAAGCAAATGCTGAGAGAATTCCTTAGCACTAGACTGAACCTACAAGAAATGATCAAGTGAGTCCTAAGTCTGGAATCAAAAGAACAGTATTTACCATAATGAAAATACAGAAAAGTATAAAACTCACTAGTAAAGCAATCACACAAAGAAGAAAGAGAAAGGACACAAATAGTACTGTTACAGAAATCCACCAAAGCAAAATGATAAAAAATAAAAGAAATAAAGAAATAAATAATACAAAAAACAACCAGAAAACAATTCATAATATGACAGGAACAAAGCTTCAAATATCAGTAATAATTCTGAAAATAAACGAACTCAATTCTTGACTTAGAAGATAATGAACGGCTGGCCAGGCAGAGTGGCTCACGCCTGTAATCCCAGCACTTTGGGAGGCCGAGGCAGGTGGATCACGAGGTGAGGAGATCGGGACCATCCTGGTTAACATGGTGAAACCCCATCTCTACTAAAAATACAAAAATTAGCAGGGCGTGGTGGCGGGCGCCTGTAGTCCCAGCTACTCGGGAGGCTGAGGCAGGAGAATGGCATGAACCTGGGAGGCAGAGCTTGCAGTGAGCCGAGATCCTGCCACTGCACTCCAGCCTGGGTGACAGAGCAAGACTCCATCTCAAAAAAAAAAAAAAAAAAAAAAAAAAAGATATAGAATGGCTGAATGGATTTTTAAAAAAGAAAACATAGACCCAATTATATGTTGCTTATAAGAAATTCACCTTATCAGTAAAGACAAACATAAACTGAAAGTAAAGGGATGGAAAAAAATAACTCCATTCCGAAACCAAAAACAAGCAGGAGTAGCTATACTACTATCAGATAAAACAGACTTTAAGTCAAAAATAGTAAAAAGGCAAAGAAGGTCATTATATAATAATGAAGGGATAAATTCAGGAAGAGGATATAACAATTATAAATATATATGCACCATTTATAAAGCAAATATTACTAGCTCTAAAGAGAGAAATAGACTGCAATAAAATAATAGTGGGGGACTTTAACACCCCACTCTCAGCATTTATACTGATCATCTAGACATATAAAATCAACTCAGATATAAGATTTAAACTGGACTTCGTGCCAAATGGACCAAATTTCATTTATAGAGCATTCTATCTAAAAACTGAAGAATATACATTCTTCTATCAGCACATGGAACATTCTCCAGGATAGACCATATGCTAAGCCACAAAATAATTCACAACAAAGTTTTAAAAATCAAAATCATATCATGCAACTTCTCAGACTGCAATGAAATAAAGCTAGATATCAATAACAGGAATAACTTTGGAAACTAGACAAATACATGGAAACTAAACAACATGCTCCTGAACAACTACTGGGTCAACAAAGAAATTACGACAAATCAAAAAAATTACTTAAAACAAATGAAAATGGAAACACACCATACCAAAACCCAGGGGTGACAGCAATAGTAGTGTCAAGAGAGAATTCTGTAGCACTAAATGATTACGTCAAAAAAGTAATGATCTATCACTGCACCTCAAGGAAACAGAAAAGCAAGAACAAACCAAACCCAAAATTAGTAGAAGAAAAGAAATAACAAAGATTAGAGCAGAACTAAAGGAAACGGAGACTACAAAAACATTATAAAGGATCAACAAAACAAAAACTCAGTTCTTCAAAACGATCAATACAATTGATAAAACAAAATTTGATAATCAAATTTGATAAACGAGACTAACCACAAAAAAAATACCCAAATAAACAAAATCACAAATGAAAAAGACATTACAACTCATACCACAGAAATACAAAAGATTATCAGAGACTATTACGAGTGACTATATACTAACAAACTGGAGATACTAAAGGAAAGGGATAAATTCTTGGACACGTAAAACCTACAAAGATTGAATCAGGAAGAAATAGAAAACCTGAAGGGAGCAATAACGTGGAGCAAGATTTAATCAGTAATAAAATTCTCCCAACAAAGAATAGCCCAGGACCTTATGGATTCACAGCCAAATTCTACCAAATGTAAAAGGACTAGTACTAATCCTCCTGAAACTATTGTAAAAAATTGAAGAGAAGGGAATTATCAACTCATTCTACAAAGGTAGCATCACTCTGATACCAAAACCAGAAAAAAACACAAGAAAAAATCAAACTACAGGTGAATATCCCTAATGAACATAGACGCAAAACTCCTCAGCAAAATACCAGCAAATCACATCAGCACAGCAAAAATACACCATGATAAAGTGAGATGTAAAACAGGGATGCAAGGATAATTCAAGATACACCAATCAATAAACAGGATATACCACATAAAAAGAATGAAGGACAAAAAACATATGATCGTCTCAATAAATGCAGAAAAAGCATTTGATAAAATTCAACATCCCTTCATGATAAAAATTCTCAACATATTAGGTACAAAAGGAACATGCCTCAAAATAATAAAGGCCATATATGACAAACCCACACCTAACATCATACTGAATGGGGAAAAGTTGAAAGCCTTTCCTCTAAAAACTGGAAAGAGACAAAGATGCCCTCTTTCACCACTCCTGTTCCACATAGTAATGGAAGTCTCAGCCAGAGCAAACAGCCAAGAGAAAAAAAATAAAAAGCATCCAAATTGGAAAAGACGAAGTCAAATTGACCGTCTTTGCTATTGACATCTTATACCTATATAAACCTAAAGACTCCACCAAAAACCTCTTAGATTTCACAAATTAATTTAGTAAAGTGACAGGATACAAAATTAACATAAATAGATCCATGGAAAGCAGTATGGAAATTTCTCAAAAATCTTAAAATAGAAATACCATTTGATCCAGCAATCCCACCGAGTATCTACCCAAAGGAAAAGAAATCAATATATCAAAGAAAAATCTACATTCGCATGTTTATTGCAGCAGTATTCACAATAGCAAAGATAATAGAATCAACCTAAGTGTCCACCAATGGATGGATAACAAAAAAAAAGTTGTGTATATACACAATGGAATCCCATTCAATCAGAAAAAATAACGAGATCATGTCATTTAGAGCAACATCAGTGTAACTGGAGGTTATCTTAAGCTAGACACAAAAAAACAAGTATCACATGTTCTCACAAGTGGGAGCTAAAAAATTTCACCACATGGAGGTAGAGAGTGGAACGACAGATAACAGAGACTGGGACAGGTACGTGAGAGAAAGGGGGAAGATGAGAAGTGGGTTAAGGGGTACAAACGTATAGTCAGAAGGAATAAATTTAATGCTTGATAGCAGAATAGGGTGACTATAGTTAACAAAAATGTATTATACTCAGGTGATGGATACCCTAAATATCCTTGAATGGATCACTATGCATTATATACATGTAATAAAATTTCACATGTACCCCATAAATTTATGCAAATTTTTTAAATTTTTTAAATTAAAAATATGTATGATCACAAACTAGGTAACTTAAGACAACAGAAATGTATTCCCTCAAAGTTCTGGAGCCTAGAAGTCCCAAAATCAAGGTGTTAGCAGGGCTGTTTCTTCTGGAGGCTCTGAGGGAGAATCTGTTCCATACCCCTCTCCCAATTTCCAGTGGTTACCAGCAATCCTTGGTGTTTCTTGGCTTATAGACTCATCACTCCAATCCCCGCCAATGTCTTCACGCGGCATTCTCTCTATACCTCTGTGAATCTGGGTGTTCTCTTCTCTTAAGAGCCCATCCTAATCTAGTATGACAATCTTAACCCAACTAGTTATATCTATAAGGACCCTATTTCCAAATAAAGTCACATTCTGATATTCTTAGTGTGGACATGGTAATTTTATGGGGACACTATTCAATCCAGCACAGAGTCCAAGTTCTGGACTATAAGGTTTTGTAAGGTGATTCACATTTTTATTCCCCATACACCTAGCCTATATGGAATGAACACTGAATAAGAGACACAGCCAGGTGTGTTGGCCCGTGCCTGTAATCCCAGCTATGCCAGAGGCTGAGGTGAGAAGACTGAGCACAGGATTTTGAGACTAGCCTGGGCAATACAGTGAGACCCCATCTCTATAAAGAATTTTTAAATTAGGTGCAGTGGCTCATGTATGTAGTCCCAGCTACTCAAGAGGCTAAGGTAGGAGGATTGCTTGAACCTAGGGGTTCAAGGATGCAGTGAGCTATGATTGCACCACTGCACTCCAGCCCAGGCAATAGAATGAGAATCCATCTCTTAAAAAAAAAAAAAAAAAAAAAAAAAAGACATAAAACAAATTCCAAAGGTAAATACACTAAAAATATTAAAACTAAACAGTTTGTCCTCCAACTTTGAATATTTTATGGATTTTTCCCCTATTTCAAATATATACATCATACATTGGTCCCTGGGAGCCCATTCCCTAAAAGCCATGTTCTCCAGTGTCACAACAATAATAAAGTAACCAAGAGCTGCAATGATCTCTCATAACAAGCTTTGTTCTCTCGACAGCTCTTTCAAGTTGCAAAGCATTTTAACAACACAACTGTAACCCATTAAGAACTCATAGGGTAATTCTTGAAATCCCTTCTACTTTGACACAGACCCCGTATGTTTGTTCCCTTAAACCCCATATCTATGATGATCTCATAATATATATCTGTGTTTACCAGGTTATTAGTAAAATAACATCACAACCATGCTATGTATATACATCAACCCAAAATATTGCTTTTTCCAGTGGGAGATGTGGATGTGATAAGAAACAAAGGAAGTGGTTCATAAAGTCCATCTCAGAACATGATCTTGGCCTACTTGCCAATTTCCAAGGCCATATGATCAGTTATGGTCAGACATCACTAAGGACCACTTGATACAACCATTAAATTTCCCCTATGCAAATACAATCTCTGCTCCACTGTTCTGTTTTCATTCATCTTCTTAGCTCTCTAAATCTCTTTCTATCCATAAACCCTCACTAGACTTCTTTTATACTCTTATAGTGTTTTTATTTGCATGAATCTAGTTTATATGTCTGAACACTCCAAGCAACAAATATCAAATATGAACATGGAAGGTATTACATGGTAGGAGGGAAGAGTAGTGCATTTGACCACCAGGCAACCTAAGGTCCTAATACAGCCTACCTATACCACTAAGTGAAACACCTTTGATCTTAACTTCTTTCAAAACTGAAGTTGATGTTCTCAGAATATACACGCTGAAGTGTTTAGAAATGAAATTTTATTGCAACTGCAAGTTACTTTTAAATGGTTCAGTCAAAAAGATGGATAAACAGAGAGGCAGACATATAGATAAAACTAATATGGCAAAATGAAAACTGTTGAGTCTAGATGTATTGGGTACATAGGAGTTTACTGTACTAGTTTTTAAATTTTTTCTATGTATTTAAGAATGCTGGTAAGAAAATTTCAAGGTAAAACAAAGCTAGAAAAAATTGAAACTCTTCTATTCCCAAATTCTATGACTGCACATATCTAAACCATACCACATCTTTGATCCTTCCAAACTATCCCCCATCTGGAATTCTCCATTTGTACAAATGTCACCTTATTGAAAAACTGCGGTTTGAAATGCTGGAGTGATCCTTGATTCCTCTCTTCTTTTGTGGCTTCATATTTACTAGTCCCAAGTCTACTGAGTCTTCCTTTCAAATGTGTTATATGTTTCACTAACTTTGCATTCCCACTGACATCACCCTTAACATACCCCTGGTCTATTTCAGTATTCCACTTCCTAACTTGATTTTCATGTCTACTGTGTCATCATCAATTTTATCATGTCACTTCCCTGCTCACAAGTTTTCAGTGGTTCTTTATCTACCTCTCAAATGTTGTCCCTGACTACTGCCATATACAACCCCCGGACTTCAGGCAAACAAGTCCATTTCTCATCGCATTCTTGTAGTCATGCTTTAATCATACAATTCTGCTGCCTGAAACAATTTCTCCATCCCCTTTGTAATTATTCAAGCTCTATCAGCTGGCACTTAATACATACTAAACCTATTATTGTTGTTCTTTTTACATATAAACATTATCTCATCGCTACAGATTTATAGCCTTGGTCCTCATTATACCCAGAGATTGCTTAAGAATGTAACCTCCAGGAGTGCAGAAATCTTGCCTTTCTTGACTTATCTCCAGCACACAGGAAACATATATTATTTGGGGGAATAAATTAATAATGTGCTCCTGGAAATTTTCACTTTTTTTTTTTTACATTTTATGTTGTGATATTTTCCACATATGCTCATATGACTCTTTCCCCTCAAAAAAAGGCTGAAATATTTTCTAACATTCACAATTGTCAGGAAAGCATAGCAAATAGAGTAATTGTTTGAGATATGAGAGATACTGCAGACCTTCCCCTAAAAAAGCAAACTCTTAGGGAACCCAGCCAAAATGCAGACACATATATAGACAGATAGTAAGTTAATACACATGGAAAAAGTTCGATTGTTAGTACCTTAAAGACAAGGTCCAGGAGGACCTTGTAGTATGTGGTTATGTTTATGACAGTGAACCCTATCTTTCCTCACCTTGACCCCTACATCTCACCTTCATCACTGAGCCTCTTAAAAGCCGTCTGCATCAGTTCACACATGCCTTGACTCTGGGACCAATCCCACCACAGGGAACAAGGCACATAAGAGTTTTCACTTGAAGATCCCACTGATCCAGATTCAAGATATTCTCACTATGCATCCCACTCCTACTCTATTACTCAATTCCCAGAAAACTTGTTCCTGTCTGCTCTCCCAGCTCTCCTAGATCCTCTTTATATATCTTGATTTCAGATATTAAAATGGTCAAAAGAAAGCTCAGTATGATAGAAAAAAGTTAGGATTAAAGTATGAAAAGCAAGTTTAATAACCCATCTCAGTGCCTGAAAGTCCTGGCCACAAATATTGAAATCCTAGTGGCCTTGTTTGGTGGGTTAAACAATGTTACTCATGTGTGTCTGCTCTCCCCTGTCTTCTTTATCCTCCATATTTGTATGCACACGCACATATGTGTGCATGTGTGTATGAGCACATACAGATGTGTGTGTACACACACAAAATTTGCACACCTCATATTCTGACCTAGCCTGAGGCTTATGTCATTCTGTAGCTTGGCCCAGAAAAACAATACCCAGACCTGCCTCCATATTTAGTCACCTACTATTACTCAAATTAGTGATCATACTTGTAATACATTTACTACATCCTCTTCTTTCAACTCCTCAAAAAATGCTTTCATTGAATAAATCTTCCTTCCACCTCTTATAGGAAGGACACATAAAAATCATCCCATTAAATAATAGAATTTCTGCCTCAGTCCTATAAAATCATAATTCCAGATATTGGTTCTAGGTTGACTTAATGTTATTCCTACACAATAGATTTCTGCATGCTCCTTTATGTCCTGTCTTACAGGAGAGCTAATTTTGCTTAGGGAAAAATTCCATCTCTGTAGATTTATATGTAGGCATTGGGCTGCCAAGAAAAAAAACTATCAGATAATTTTTTCATTTGGAGCCTTAAATTTGAGAAACTTTAGAAACACACTGCTTCCCATACTACAATCAGCTCATTTCTGTTGCATGACATTATTTACCTCTTCTGCTTTCTTTGGTTAGATTCTGTTTTAACCTTCTGTGTCCTATCTTTCATGGTGTTCTGATTTCTAAACTACATCAAGTAGACGGAGTGTAAATATTAAAATCAGGATGCCATGTTAGCCTCTTAAATTAACAAACAGAAAGGTTATTCTAATTACAGATTTATCACTGCAGCTATATTAAGAGATCGAGGTGAAGTTAAATATGCACATGCAACATCAGCCCCAAACTGCCTATTACAAAAGAATGTGTAGGCAACAAAGACCGTGTATGTTTCATGGCACCGTGAAATTGGCTTGGAGATAATAAATGGTGAATAATTCAGAATAAATGTAGTCAGAAATGTTTTTAAAATGTCTCCGTAAAATTTAGCTTATAACTAAATCATAGTACCTTCCATAACTTCCTGGGGGCTCTTGAAAAAGTAACTCAGACTAGCATTAGATAGATATTTCAATAACACATTTTAAAATGAGGAGTGTGTGTCAGCTTCATTTTAAATTCAGCAAGACAGAGGTACAAAATAAATTCATATAACTCGTGGAAAATCTAAAGAAAAAAATTCAAGCCACAATTTAGTGCTAACCATGACACTTTTCTGTAGTCAATGGCACCAGTGATATTTGTATTATGCTTTCAATCCAAAGTCTAAAATTATTGTGATAATTGGAACCTACCTATTTCTGCAATGAGTACACTCGTGGCTACCTGAAAAACAGGCCTCATACATTGCTTCATATAAAATATAATTCATGGATGGGAAAATGGTTTCTATAAACACAGCCACTTTAATTTCTACATTCATTCCCAACCTTTTCAAAATATGTGCCACCCACTAGGCCTCCCAATTTCATTTTTTAGTGTTGATTTTAAAACATCTCAGTAGTTTTAAAGTAGGTGATCCTTAAAAAGGAGAAAAAGAAGGCTAAAGATTGATAAAAGTTGTCTAAGACTGCCCTTGAGTCATGTGAAGATAGGACCAGAGCCAAGATCTAAGAGTTCAGAATTTCTGCCATTTATCTGCCTTATCCTAGAAAATAATCCAGAAAAAGTGGGAAGCAGGTTCTCTGCTAAGCTTGAAAGCACACATCTCTGAGCCGACGGTGACATGGGCTTGTTTGGCATCAGAAAGGGTTTTGTGGCATGTAGAACTATCAAAGAAAAATATTTTATTTTCAAATTACAGGTTGAGTATTCCTTATCCAAAATGCTTGGGACAAGAAGTGTTTTGGATTTCTGATTTTTCAGATTTGGGAATATTTACATATACACAATGAGATATCTTGGGGATGGAACCCCAAACTAAACATAAAATTCATTTATGTTTCATATGTACCTTATACATACAGCCTGAAGGTAATTTTATAAAATATTTTAAATAATTTTGTGCATGAAGCAAAGTTTGTTTTAAGTATTCACAAGTGAAATTTCCTACATGTGGTGTCATGTTGGTGCTCAAAACATTTCAGATTTTGGAGCACTATGGATTTCAAATTTTCAGATTAAGAATGCTCAATCTGTAATAACACAAACAACAATTTTCTATTTTTCTTTATATTTGTTCTAATATTCCTTATATTTCAGTTACATTGTCTTTACATTTTTTGAGGTTATACATCATCACATAATTTAAAGGATCCAATAGTTTTTAAAATCATATTACAAAGAAACAGTAGTCCTCTCCTCCCAGTACATTTCACAAGTCAGAGACAAGCACTCTCAACAATTGTAGCTTTCTCTTAAATTAACTCTAAGAAAAGAAAGAAAAAATACTTTTATCTGAAGAATGTAAAGTCCCTTTAATTATCAGGCCCAGAGAGACAAATCAGACAGCAATCATGCCCTACTCCCCTCTTGAGCTATGTAGTCGGCTCTTGAAACTGCTTGTTATTGCCACAAGTAGCTATAAATTAACCTAATAATGTACCTAAAACCCACAATTTATACCTTAACAATGTATAGTCAATTATCAATCAATGTTATGTTTGTAAACCAATGAGATTTGCTGACAAACAGCTTTGTATCAATCCACTCCCTGTCCCCTTTTATTGCCTTTAAAAATCCACTTGTAACTGTTGCTAATCAATGTCTATTCAGGGCAACTTGAATCTATGCTCCTGGGTTGCAATCCTCAAGCTTGGCCCAAATAAACTCTCTACTTACATTATTTTTGCCTCAGGTTCTTCCTTTTAGTTCAACAGCTCCATAAACCCAAATAATGTTTATTTTGCTACTTCTATATATATTTTTTTTCATTTTAGACGTTGTTTATTGATATCCCACTATGAAAGCTAAGGATTTAGATGACTTGCCCCCTACCTCCTTCAAGATGCAATCATACTAACACTCCCATAACATAATTTTGGTTATATCAATCATCAATATTTGCAATGTTTTGACTTATAAATGATGTTCATAGCTGAATGATAGACTATATTATGGTTACTTCTCCTCAGAGTTAATAATTGTGTTGCATTTTTTCTTAGTTTTCCATACACTACTCATTAATTATCTCCAAACTCTCCCTTAGTTGATTAAAACTCTTCTCAATATGTACAACTTAAATACTTCAAGTATCTATCTGTTTCCTTTACATGGAGACATCACTCTAAAAGCTTCTGACCTGCCCCAGTCTGAACTGGTTGCTCTCCAGGTAAACTGCATGCCCATGCTCCTGGAAATTCCCTTCAGCTCTCTCATGTTGAATCTCATTTTTAAGTCACATTTATTCTATATTTTCTATGTTTATTATCTTATATTGTGAAATCTTGTCTACCAACTTTCTGAAAAATGATGCATGAGAAGTAAATATTATAATGCCCAGGCTATCTGAAAATATCTTGATTACAGACTCACATTTAATTATCAGCTTGACATGGCATCGAATTTTAAGCTTATTTTCGTTTTCTCCCTGAAGTTTGAAGGTATGACTTCTAATTTCCAGTATTGCTGTGAAAAGTCTGAGGACATTATGATTACTGATCCTTTGTGCATAATTTCATTTTTTTCTCTTTGCATACTTCAAAAGATCTGTCTTTGTCTCTGGTATTCTGAAATGTCTTAATGATGCTATTTGATGTGGATCTAATTTCAACCACTGACCTAAGTACTTAGTGAACTGTTTCAAACTGAAAACTTATGTTCTGGCACATTTTCTTGAGTTACTTATCTCCTGTATATCCTCCCCTGTTTTCCATTTTCTCTTTCTTAAACTCCTATTGTTTGAATAATAGGAGTTATCATACTCTTTGATTTGACCTGAAATTTTCTCATCTCCTTGTCTCCTAATTTCTTTCACTTAATCTTTTCACCCTGCTTCCCTAGAAATTTTCTCAACTTTATATTATAATCCTTTCATTCATATATGAACAACTGTTGAGCAATTCCTATATATCAGGCACTGTTGTAAATGCTATAAGATACAAGAGTGAAAAAAACAAATGTAAAAATCCCTGTCCTGGCGGAGCTGACATTCTATTGGGTAAACAAGCAAAAGGATAAGTAAAGTAAAATGTATAGGATGCTAGACAAACAATAAACAAGATACATGAAGTAGATCTTGTTATTTTCCTTTTTTACGTGTAAGGAATCTAAGGTACATGGTGGTTAAATAGGATGCTAAACTAAAGAATAAATAAGAAAGGATATGGATGTCATACGTGTCCATGTGAAGAGACCACCAAACAGGCTTTGTGTGAGCAATAAAAATTTTAATCACCTGGGTGCAGGCGGGCTGAGTCCAAAAAGAGAGTCAGGGAAGGGAGACAGATGGGGGTGGGGCCATTTTATAGGATTTGGGTAGGTAGTGGAAAATTACAGTCCAAAGGGTTTGTTCTCTGGTGGGCAGGGGCAGGGGTCACAAGGTGCTCAGTGGGGGAGCTTCTGAGCCAGGAGAAGGAATTTCACAAGGTAACATCATCACTTAAGGCAGGAATCGGCCATTTTCACTTCTTTTGTGATTCTTCACTTGCTTCAGGCCATCTGGATGTATTCCTGCAGGTCACAGGGGATATGATGGCTTAGCTTGGGCTCAGAGGCCTGACAACAGACTGTTAGGAAAAGTTGCAATTTTAGATCTATTTATTGGTCAGAGAAAGCCTTCCTGAAAAGATGAAATTTGATTAAATATATTATGGAAGTGAGGAAATGAGCCTTACAGATATCTAAGGGAAGCAAAAATATCCAGGTAGAGAAAAGAGACCAAGTAAATGACACAAGGAGGGAATGGTCTCCGTGCTTAAGGAAGAACAAGAAGTCTCCTGTGACTAGAATGGAATGAGTAAGGGACGTAACAGGTAATATCAAAGAAGAAATTCTGGAGCCAGGGTGGGAGTTAGGATGGGGAGTGAAGGTGGGCTGGAGAGGATAGGGGACAGATCATGTAGTATAGATTATTCTAAAAACTTTGGCTCTTACTTCTGGTTATGTGGGAAGTCATTTTCTCAAGATCTGTCTGGTTGTTCTGTTAATAATAGACTGTAAGTTTCTCTTCCAGGTAACAGTAGACTAAGAAATTTAACCAAACCCCCGTGATGAGAAAAATGAGGGTGGTCTTCTTTACTTCTAAGAATAAAACTCCAGAATTCTATCAAGATAGAAGATGGGCATGGGGGATCTAACTGCTTCTCAAACAGAATTAGATCCTGTCCTTCCGTTTTTCAACCCTTCCTTCACTCTTCACTTTCAGAGGTGTCACTAATCCTGATTTTTGGGGGTCCAGAGGTATAAATATGTTTATCACCTTGCCCCTTTGCCAAATAAGGATTCAATGCTCTTGCACTCTCCTTGCTTTTGTTTAAGATATATTTTTAATTGACAAGTAATAATTGTATATATTTAAGGGGTACATTGTGGTGTTCTTACATATGTACACATTGTGGAAAGATTAAATCAGGCTAATTAACACAGATTAAGTCAGTTACCTATCATCCTGCTTTCCAGCTGCCAACATGCTCTTGTATGTTCTCCACTGTTCTGTTTGTCTTTGTGGTCTTATCTTACTTTGTATCTCTCTATTCTTATTTTACAGGGATTTCAGGGAAACAGGAAGTAAATGCTTGTTCACCCTGACATTTTAAACGAAAGTTGAAACAATTCTGCACTTCTAAAAAAAAAAAAAACAAACAAACAAAGAGCCAAAATAAAGTGTAAGTTAATAGTATGGAGTCTCTGAAACCAGGACTCCTGGTTTAAAAACAGCCTTGAAAAAGTTATTTTACCTCCTGCGTCCCAGTTTCTTTATTTATAAAATAAGGAAATAACATACCTGCCCATGTGATTACAATACAAATTAATACTAACAAATGAATTTATCTGCCACATGGTAAGTGCTCAATAAACCTTAGTTGTTCTTATTAGCAATCATACTAAATCTATATACATGGTTTCACAACAGCAAGGAAAATATGATAAAATAGGATATTTTTTGCAGTAAGCTTTTGCAAAATATTTGTTTTCCATAAAAAACAATTCATTGAATATATCTAACATATTTGGTTTTGGTTTTCTCAATCCTTCCATTTATTTGCTTTTCATTTTTTCTTCTTTCATCTGTTCCCACTTGCTAGGCCCACACCCATTCTCAGTTTTCTTCTACTAATGCATTCAGTAATTTATGAATCCGTTACTTTGGCACTACTTGTCCTCTCCTATTAGCCTCTTATTCCCACTTGCTATAGGTTTCCCATCAGGTGGTACCCCCCTTCATTATTTGAGACTTCCTTCCTAACTTTCCCTGGGTCTGTATCAGAACACCATCAGTAATTTTTCAGCCCTCAACCTCCACTTTCCTTACTGTTAATTTCACACTGGAGTTCATTATTTTTACCTCTTTTGTATGGTTGCCATCAACAGGCACGTTTTTCTTTGTTATTAACAAAAGCCAGTAATTTGCACCATTTAATTTATGTGTTTTGAAGGAAATAAAATTTTTACTATCATTTTTCTGACATTTGATAAATCAAGGGGACTTTCAGAGTGCTTCCAAATCTTAAGGTGATTCTTAGCCTTGAGATTTCTGCTCTAGATTTCTACTCACTGGCTCATGGATCCAATTGGTTGAGTTCTGTGATTGCAGCATCACTTTCTAATCTGGCCACTTCTGCAGAGTCAGAAACTAGCATCAAAATAAGTCATAGCCTTCCTGATTCATGCAGGTTTTTCATTACATGAATTTTTACACCTTTCTCTACAGGAGCAAATTATTGCATACTAGATTTTATTTTCTATCTATTCAATCATGTTTCCAATTATTCATTTGTATTCATTCGTATTCCAAGTATTCAGTAAATGTGTGTGAATGTGTGTGTGTGATTTTAAATGACTGAAAGGAAAAGTAACGCAAGGTTTATCCCTAAAATGTTGTTTAATATCTATTATAGATCTGAAAAGAGCTATCACCCTTGATTTTCCATGACTAACCAATTTAGAAACCCTTCCATCCCTGTATTTTCTTTACCTTTTTATTGATGGGTTCTTATATGGGTTTTTTTCCAATTGTCAGTTCAGATTTGTTTCAGCAGCTCCTAAATTGGATGCTACTGAAAATAACTTTCATCAAAAACTTTGAGACCTCTTTCTCACAGGTCAGAAGTTGAATCCTACTTAGATTAGAATGACATGCGAGAGTGACAGGTCAGCGACTTGGTTCTGCCCTAAGCGGATCTTTTTTTTCTTTTTTTTTTTTTTTTTTGCTTTTCGTCTAGAAGCCATCGGTATTACTATAAATTCTCCTGAGCAGATAAAAAACAATATTGAGTGGGCATTTTTATTCTTTTTTCTATTTATTTTATTCAAATCTATAACTCTTTGAGGTAAGGGGGGGAAATAAAAATGCAATGTCTTATTATTTTTCATTTTTTGTTCCCTTTGCTGGATATTTGAGGATACAATAAAATCATCTATATGAAATAACTTTGTAAACTTGAAAAATTCTACATAAATATAAGAAATTGTTATCTTGTCAGATATTAATTGAAAAGTTAATATCTTGTATTTTTCCAACCAACTTGTAGTTTGACCAATAATGTTCTCTAGAGAAGTGGAAACATTCATGAGTCCAAACTTACTGCGTTTGGAGAAAGAAAAACGGTTGCTCATGGTATAAGTCAAATGCCTCAAGAGTCTGTGTCATTGAGAAGTTGTTATTTTAGCTGAGTGATAAAAATAAGAACTTAGCCGGGCGCGGTGGCTCAAGCCTGTAATCCCAGCACTTTGGGAGGCCGAGGCGGGCGGATCACAAGGTCAGGAGATCGAGACCACAGTGAAACCCCGTCTCTACTAAAAATACAAAAAATTAGCCGGGCGTGGTGGCGGGCGCCTGTAGTCCCAGCTACTCAGGAGGCTGAGGCAGGAGATTGGCGGGAACCCGGGAGGCGGAGCTTGCAGTGAGCCGAGATCGCGCCACTGCACTCCAGCCTGGGCAACAGCGTGAGACTCCGTCTCAAAAAAAAAAAAAAAAAAAAAAAAAGAACTTAAAGGGACCTTCTTGCTCATTAAGTATCCACTTAATGGATGTAGGTACTTCCATATATGGAACACTGTATCTGTTCCATATATGAAACTTGTTTCTCCACTTATTCCTTCAAACACACTTTGCAACATTTCATCATTATATGCAGGACATAATCAGAGTATCTGTAAATATAACATGGAATGCGTATGAAACATCTTTTGAAATTAGCAAATCAAATGGAAATAACTATTAACTGCCATGTGTTTACATTTTTATTAAGTATACTATGAGGATGGTCAAACTATAACCCGTGGGTCAAATCCAGCCTGCCACTTGCTTATGCACACAAAGGTTTATGGGAACACAGCCATACTCATTTGTTCACATATTGTCTAAGGCTCCTGTTGCACTGCAACAGCAGAGTTGAGTAGTTGAGACAAAAAACATCTGGTCCATACCACAGGCACTAGGAATACTCCTATAAACCCAGACTCCAGGCCCACCCCAGCTCCAGCCTGCCCCTGCAGAGTCAGGCTCTGGGCCAATCCCAATGGAGCAAGGCTTTGAGCTTTCCCCAGCGCCAGGCCAGCCACCGTAGCCTTAGGCTCCAGCAAATAAGAGTCCAGGCCTGCCCCCATGGACCCAAGCAAAACTAAGATTTGATTTTTTTGAAAGATAACATTGACAAATCTTTAGTTATACTATGGAAAAATGAGAGGTGACTCTCAGATAAGTAAAATTAAACATGTAAGAGGAGACATTATAACTGATAACAAAGAAATACAAAGGATCATAAGAGACTACTATAAAAAAAATACACAAATGGATAATCTAAAATAAATGGATAAATTCCCAGAAACGTACATCTACAAGACTGAATCGTGAAAAACTTAAAACTATGAAGAGACTAATGAAGAGTAAGGAGATGAAATCCGTAATCAAAACCTCCTAAGAAAGAAAAAGTCCTGGACCTGATGGCTATGCTGGCAAACTCTAACAAACATTTAAAGTAGAATAAATGTCCATTTTCTCAAAGGCTTCCAAAAAAATTGAACAATAGGGAACACTTCCAAACTAATTTTATAAGGCCAGCATTACCCTGATACCAAAGGCAAACAAGGATACTAAAAGAAAATCACAGGCCAACATCCCTGGTAAACAAAGATGCAAAAAATCCTAAACAAAATACTAGCAAACCTAATTCAACAGCATATTAAAAGAATTATATACTATGATCAAGTGGGATTTATCCCTGAGATACAAAGCTGGGTCAATATGTACAGTTTGATATATCAAATTAACAGAATGTAAGATAAAAATTATATGGTTATCTTGATAGTACAGAAAAAGCATTTCATGTAATTCAATATTCATTTATGATTTTTAAAAAGCTCTCTACAAATTAAATACAGAAGGAATGTATCTCAACACAACAAAGTCCATATATGATAAGCTTATAGACTAACATACTCAATGACAAAAAGTTGAAAGCTTTTCCTCAAAGATCAGGAACAAAACAAGGAAGCCCACTCTTGCCAGTTCTACTCAATATTGTACCAGAAGACTTAGCCAGAGCAAGTAGGCCATAAAAAGAAATATGAGGCATCCAAATAAGAAATGAAAAAGTAAAATTATCAATGTACAGATAACATACTCTTATATGTAGAAAACCCTAAAGACTCCATCAAAGAACTACTATAAGCAAATTCAGTAAAGTTACAAGATACAAAACCAACATACAAAAATCAGTTGTGTTTCTATATACACAATGAACTATCCAAAAAGTAAATTAAGACAACAATCCCATTTACAATTGTATCAAAAAATAAAATACTTAGGAACAAATTTAACCAAGGAGGTAAAACTTCTGCACATTGAAATCTATGAAATATTGATGGAAAAAAACTGAAGTCACAAATAAATGAAAAAATATTCTGTGTTCATGGATTCAAAGAATGTTCTTAAGAAGTCCATACTACCAAAAATAATCTACAGATTCAATGCAATCCTTATCAAAATTCCAAATGTCATTTTTCACATAAACAGAAAAAAAATTATAAAATTCATACACAACTATAAAAGGCCCTGAATAACCAAAGCAATCTTGAATATAAAAAACAAATCAGGATATATCATACTACCTGATTTCACAACATGCTACAAAGCTATGGTAACCAAAATAGCATCATACTGGCATAAAAACAGACATACAAACCAATAGAATAAGAGATCCCAGAAATAAATCCATGCATTTTGGTCAATTGATCTTTGACAAGGGTGCCAAGAACATATAATGAGGAAAGAACCATGTCTTCAATAAATGGTGTTGGGAAAACTGAATATATATAGGCAGGAGAATGAAATTGGATGCTTATCTTACCCTATATATTTTTTTAAAAAAAACTTAAAATGGAATAAAGTCTTAAATGTAAAACCTGATACTGTAAAACAGTCTGGACAATGTTTTTTTTATTATAACACCAATAGCACAGGCAACAAAAGCAAAAATAAATATGTGGGATTATATCAAACTAAATAGCTTATCCTCAAGAAAGTAAACAATCAACAGTGATAAAACAACTTACAAAATGGGAGAAAATATTTACAAACCATGCATCTGATAAGGGGTTCATATTCAAAATATACAAGAAATTCAAACTCAATGGAAATAAACAAATAATTAAATTAAAAATAGGCAAAGAAATTCAATAGACATTTCTCAAAAGAAGACATACAAATGACCAACAGGTATATGAAAAAATGTTCATTATTAATCATCAAAGAAATGCAAATCAAACAACAATGAGATATCACCTCACATCTGTTATGGTTATTATCAAAATGACAAAAAACAAGCATTGGCAAAACGACAAAAGATAAGAATTGGCAAAGATGTGGAAAAAAGGGAACCCTTGTGCACTGTTGCTGGGAACATAAATTGTTACAGCCATTACGAAAAACAGGATGGAGATTCCTTTAAAAAATAAAAACAGAACTACCATATGATCCAGCAACCCCACTTCTGGGTATATATCCAAAAGATATGAAATCAGTATCTCAAAGTGATGTCTGTGCTCCCATGTTCATCGAAGCATCATTCACAACACCCAAGATATGTTATCAACCTAAGTGTCCATCAGTGGATGAATAATGAAAATGTGGTATAGGTACATCAATGGAATATTATTCAGCCTTAAAAAAAATCCTGTCACTTGTGACAATATGGATTAATCTTGAGGACATCATGCTAAGTAAAACAAGCCAGGCACAGAAAAACAAATATTGCATTATGATCTCACTTACATGAGGAATCTAAAAAAGGTGAACTCATAGAAGCAGAAAGTAGAATGGTGGTTACCAGAGATTGAGGAGTGGGGGGAATGTTAGTCAAAAGATATTCAGTTATGCAGAGGAATACATTTCAATCATGCAGGATGAATAAGTTCTGGTGATCTAATGTACAGCACTGTGACTATAGTTAACAACACTGTACTGTATACTTGAAATTTCCTAAGAGAGTAAATCTTAAAATATTCTCACCCCAAAAATATGGTAACTATGTGAGACAAAGATATGTTAATTAGCCTGATTGTCATAATCATTTGACAATGTACATGTATATCAAAGCATCACGTTGTATACCGTAGATACATAAAATTTTTATTTGTCAATTATACACAAATAAAGCTGGGTGCAGGGAGGAGAAAATTCATGGCCCACAAAGCTGGAAATACTTAATGTGTGATCATTTACAGAAAAATTTCACTGGCTCTTCATAGTCCAGAATTGTAGCATACTTGCTAAAATCCTAACCCTGCAGAGCTATAGTAGAGAAACTTCTTTCATGGTATAGACTTTTTATCAGAAAAGGAGGAGTTAATTGATATGATTACTTACTTAATTGCTAAAGAAGCTTTTTTTTTTTTCATTTTCATTATTTTGAGACTACAGAGGTATTGTTTGTTTGCCTCAGTTTTTTTTTTTTTTTCATTTCCAACCTTAAAGGGAAAGGAGAAGAAAGCCTCCACAGAAAGTCATAGTCATTTTTAAAACAGAATACTCAGCAGAAACTTTACAAGCTTGAATGGTTTAGGGTCCTGTCTTTAGGCACCTTAAACGGGACAGCTGTCAGCCAAGAATTTTGTATCCAGCAAAACTGTTTCATAAATGAAGAAGAAATAAAGTCCTTTTCAGGCAAACAAATGCTGAAGGAATTTGCTGCTAGCAAACCAGGACTACAAGAAATGCTAAAAGGAGTTCTAAATCTTGAAACACAAGCTTAATATGCATCAAAGTAAAACCTCCTTAAAGCATAAAACTCACAAGGGCTATAACACAATAACATACACACACACACACACACACACAAAGTAGGCAACAACTAACATGATGAATAGGACAGTATCTCACATCTCAATATTAATATTGAACTTAAATGGCCTAAATGCTCCACTTGAAAGATATAGAATGGCAGAGTGGATAAAAAAATCAACAAATCAAATTATCTGCTGGCTTCAACAGACTCACATAACACATAAGGATTCAAATAAACTCAAGGTAAAAAAGCACAGAAAGATATCCCATGCAAATGGGAACCAAAAGCAAGCAGGAGTAGCTATTCTTATATCAGACAAAATAGACTTTAAAGCAAAAACAGTTTAAAAAGACAAAGAAGGTCGTTATATAGTAATTTAAAAACTCAATCCAACAAGAAGATATTACAAACATAAATTTACATGCAACTAACACTGGAGCCCCCAGATTTATAAAACAATTACTACTGAACCTAAGAAATGAGATAGACAACAAAACAATAAAAGTGGGGTACTTCAGTACTCCACTGACAGAACTAGAAAGATCAATGAATCAGAAAGTCAACAAAGAAACAATGGGCTTAAATTATACTCTAGAACAAATGGACTTAATGGATATTTGCAGAATATTCTTCCTAAGAACTGCAGAATATACATTCTTCTCATCAGCACATGGAACATTCTCCAAAAGAGATCATATGATAGAACACAAAACAAGTCTCAATAAATTTAAGAAAATTGAGATCCTATCAGGTATATTCTCAGACCATAGCAGAGTAAAACTAGAAATCAACTCCAAAAGGAACCCTCAAAACTATACAAATACATGGAAATTAAATAATTTCCTCTTGAATGATTTCGGGGTTAACAATGAAATCAAGATGGAAACTTTAAAAATTCTTTGAAATGAATAAAAGGGACACAAGTTATCAAAACTTCTGGAATACAGCAAAAGCAGAACTAAGAGAAAAGTTCATAGTGTTAAATGCCTACATCAAAAAGTCTGAAAGAGCACAAAGTGACAACCTAACGTCACACCTCAAGGAACCAAAGAAACTAGAAAAAATTCAACCCAAACCCAGCAGAAGAAAAGAAATGACAAAGATCAGAGCAGAACTAAATGAAATTGAAACCAAAAAATATATAAAAGATAAATGAAATAAGAAGCTGGCTCTTAGAAAGATAAATAAAAATAACAGACCATTAGCAAGATTAACCATGAAAAGAGAAGATCCAAATAAGCTCAATTAGAAAGGAAACTGGAGACATTACAACCAATACCACAGAAATACAAAAGACCATTCAAGACCACTATGAACACCTTTACACACACAAACTAGAAAATCTAGAAAAAATGAATAAATTCCTGGAAACATACAACCCTCCTAGATTAAATCAGGAAGAAATTGAAATCCTGAACAGACCAATAACAAGAAGATTGAATCAGTAATAAAAAAAAAAAATGCCAATAAAAAAAGTTCAGGATCAGATGGATTCACAGCTGAGTTCTACCAAACATTCAAAGAAGAATAGGTACCAATCCTACTGAGGCTATTCCAAACGATAGAGAAAGAGGGAATCTCCCTAAATCATTCTGTGAAGCCAATATCACCCTAACACCAAAACCAGGAAAGGACACAACAAAAAAAAGAAAACTACAGACCAATATCCCTGATGAACATGGATGCAAAAATCCTCAACAAAATACCAGCTAACAAAATCCAACAGCACACGAGGAAGATAATACATAATGACCAAGTGGGTTTCATCCCAATGATATAAGGATGGTTTAACAATATGCGAGTCAATAAATGTGATACATCACATAAACAGAATTAAAAATAAAAACCATGAGCATCTCAATAGACGCAGAAAAGGTTTTCAGTAAAATCCAACATTCCTTTATGATAAAAACGCCAACAAACTAGGCATAGAAGGGACTTACCTAAAAATAATAAAAACCATATATAACAAACCCATAGACAACATCATACTGAATGGAGAAAAGTTGAAAGCATTCCTCCAATAACTAGAGTGAGACAAGGATCTCCACTTTCACCACTCCTGGCCAGATCAAATAGGCAAGAAAAAGAAATAAAGGGCATCCGAATGGGAAAAGAGGAAGTCAAACTATTGCTGTTTGCTGATGATACGAATGTATACTTAGAAAATTCCAAAGACTCATTCAAAAGACTCCTAGATCTGATAAACAAATTCAATAAAGTCTCAGGTTACAAAATCAATGTACACAAATCAGTAGCACTGCTACACACCAACAACCACCAGGCTGAAAATCAAATCAAGAACTCAATGCTTTTTACAACAACTGCAAAAAAGTAAAATATCTAGGATATTTTAGGAGGTGAAACATCTTTACAAGGAAAACTAAAAAACACTACTGAAAGAAATCATAGATGACAGAAACAAATGGAAACATACCTCATGCTCATGGATAGGAAGAAACAATATTGTGAAAATGACCATACTTCCCAAAGCAATCTACAGATTCAATGCAATTCCCATCAAAACACCGTCACCATTTTTCACAGAACTAGAAAAAACAATCCTCAAATTCATATGGAACCAAAAAAAGAGTCTGAATAGCCAAAGCAATACTAAGCAAAAAGAACAAATCTGGAGGTATCACATTACCAGGCTTCAAATTATACTATTAATACAAGGTTATAGTTACCAAAACAGTATGGTACTGGTATAAAAACAGGCACTTAGACCAATAGAATGGAACAGAAAATCCAAAAATAAAGGCAAATACTTATAGCCAACTGATCTTTGAAAAAGCACACAAGAACATAAATTGGGCAAAAGACACTCTACACAATAAATGGTGCTGGGAAAATTGGCAAGTCATATGCAGAAGAACGAAACTGGATCCCCATCTGTCACCTTATACAAAAATCAACTCAAGATGGATCAAAGACTTAAATCTAAGACCTGAAATTGTAAAAATTCTAGAAGATAACATTGGAAAAACTCTTCTGGACATTTGTCTATGCAAAGAGTTCATGACTCCAAAAGCAAATGCAACAAAAACAAAAATAAATGGGGCATAATTAAACTAGAAAGTTTCTGCACGGCAAAAAAATAAATAAAAAAATAGAGTAAACAGAAAACCCACAGAACGGGAGAAAATATTTGCAAACTATGCATCTGACAAAGGACTAGTATCCAGAATCTACAAGGAATTCAAACAAATCAGCAAGAGCAAAACACATAATCCCATCAAAAAGTGGGCAAAGGACATGAATAGACATTTCCGAAAAGAAGACTGATTAGATATTTCCCTAGAAAAGATACACAATCAACCAACAAACATGAAAAAATACTCAACATCACTAATCATCAAAGAAATGCAAATTAAAAGCATGGTAAGATAACACCTTACTCCTGCAAGAATGGCCATAATTAAAAAGTCAAAAAACAATTGATATTGGCATAGATGTGGTGAAAAGGGAACACTTTTACACTGCTGGTGGGAATGTAAATTAGTACAATCTCTATGGAAGACAGTATGGAGATTACTTAAAGAACTAAAAGTAGATCTACCATTCAATCCAGCAATCCCACTACTGGGTATCTGCCCAAAGGAAAAGCCATTATATTCATTATATTAAAAAGACACATGCACACACATGTTCATAGTAGCACAATTCACAACTGCAAAGATATAGAACCAACCTAAGTGCCCATCAACTAATGAGTGAATAAAGAAAATGTGAGGTGTGTGTGAGGTGTGTGTGAGATGTGTGTGTATGTGTGTGTGTGTGTGTGTGTGTGTGTGTACACACACATATATATGGTATGTGTGTGTATATATATTTGTGTGTGCATGTATATATACACACACATACCATGGAATACTACTCAATCGTAAAAAGGAACAAAATAATGTCTTTTACGATAACTTGGATGGAGCTGGAGTCCGTTATTCTAAGCAAATGAATTTAGGAATGGTAAATGAAATACCATATATTCTCACTTATAAGTGGGAGCTAAGCTATAAGGACACAAAAACATACAGAGTGATATAATGGACTTTGGAAACTCGGATAGGGGAATTTGGAAGTAGGGGGCGGTGAGAGATAAAAGACCACTTACTGTGTACAGTGTACATTGCTCGAGTGATGGGCACACTAAAATCTTAGAATTCACCACTACAGAAATCATCCATGTAACTAAAAACCACCTGTACCCTGAAACCTATCAAAATAAAAATAAATAAAACAGAATAGCTCTCTCTTAAACACAGAGATCAGCTTTTGCAGGCTGATTCTCATGTCACTAAGATAATAAGAGAATGAGCTTTAGTAGTTTTTAATCTAAGCACTGTAAATAATACATCTGAGATTTTTGGAGCTATACATATTACATGCAAACATGTAGCAAGTATTTTCTTCACAACAGAAAGGAAAAGTTTAGTAACTAATTTATAGCTACTGGAGAATGACCATGAGGTCTATGATTTCTAACCACGAGCTTATATGTCTTTGATCTTATTTTTTATTGTATGTACTGATCATCAATTATTACATAACAAATTACCCCAAAACTTTGCCACTGAAAACAGCAACAAATATGCACGCAGTTTCTGTGGGTGAGGAATTCAGGCATGTCTTAGCTGAGTGGTTCTGATTCAAAGACTCTCATAAGGTTACAGCCAGGATGTCAGCTGGTGCTGCATCCTGGTTTTCACTAACACTCTCCTCAATGTCCTACCAGCTTCCACCTATTTATTGCCTAGTTCCAAAGCCACTCCCACATATTAGGGTTTTGTTGTTATTTGTTTGTTTGTTTTGAGATGGAGTCTCGCTCTGTCACCCAGGCTGGAGTGCAGTGGCGCGATCTTGGCTCACTGCAACCTCCGCCTCCCAGGTTCATGCCATTCTCCTGCCTCAGCCTCCCAAGCAGTTGGGACTACAGGCGCCCGCCACCATGCCTGGCTAATTTTTTTGTATTTTTAGCAGAGACGGGGTTTCACCATGTCAGCCAGGATGGTCTCGATCTCCTGACCTCGTGATCCGCCTGCCTCGGCCTCCCAAAGTGCTGGGATTACAGGTGTGAGCCACAGCGCCGGGCCTATATTAGGTTTTTGTTATGGTAGCACTCCACTTCCAGGTACCCAAATCTGTATTACTTATCTATTGCTGTATGCAAAAATTCAAAGTTTAGGAGTTTAAAACAGTAATCTTTATTAGCTTATATAGTTTCTGTGGGTAGAGAATCTGGGCACAGCTTAGCAAGGTGGTTCTGGTTCAATGTCTTTTATTAAGATGTTGGCTAGGACTGGGGTCATTAGAAGGCTTAACAAGAGCTGGAGGATTGGATTACAAAGTTACTCATTCGCATGGCTGACTGAGTATCTTCAAGATAGGCTGGCTGGCTTCTCCCAGAGCTAGTGATCCAGGAGAAAGGGCAAGGCAGAAGTCACATGTCTTTTATGACCTAGCCTCAGAACTCATACTTGGTCATTTCTGCAATATTCGCTCAGTTACATAGGTCAGCCTTATTTAGTTTGGAAGTGAGAATCACTGAGGGCCATCTTGGAGGCTAGGGCTACCAAACTAAAGTTCTTAGTTCATTTATTCCTCTAGTGATTTTTTTTCTTTTTTTTTTTTTTTTTAGATGTAGTTTTGCTCTTGTCGCCCAGGCTGGAGTGCAGTGGCAGGATCTTGGCTCATTGTAACCTCCACCTCCTGGTTCAAGCGATTCTCCCGCCTCAGCCTTCCTAAGTAGCTGAGACTACAGGCACCTGCCACCATGCCTGGCTAATTTTTGTATTTTTAGTAGACATGGGGTTTCACCATGTTGGCCAGGCTGGTCTCAAACTCCTGACCTTAGGTGATCCACCCACCTCGGCCTCCCAAAGTGCTGGGATTACAGGCGTGAGCCACCACACACAGCCCCTTTAGTAACTTTTAAAAGTAAATTAATATGTCTATATTTCACTATCTGCTATTGCAAAATTCATAAGTCCCTAAAAACAAATATTTTTCTTAACTCTATTGTCAGCCAAACTTTATCCAACTTGAACTCATCTGTCAGCAAAACCCGGTTTAAACTGATAAGAGACTAATTATACTCTCTATTTATCCTACTTTGTGTAACACTTCTACATTTTACTGCATAAATGTATTTGATGAGGTGGCGAGATCCCAGATCCTCCTGGGGTGTTAGGTAATATAAAATATATAAACTATATTACTTTTCTAAAATCTGAAAAACTTTGAAGTCTAAAAGATATTCAGCTCCAATGGTTTAAGATAAAGTTTAACTTAATAGAAACAAATACTGATCTACTTTGCTTTACTACTGAGTTTGTGAGAACTTTTTTGAGCTAGAGGCCATATGTAACTTGTTATAATTCTCCTGGCAACAACACATAAATGTAGGGCAAATGCCCCAAGAAAAAACAACTCATCTCTTAATTGGTGACTGAAAAAATTATACCCAGGAAATAACAATGGACATCCTCCTACTTCCGCCTTGCTCCTCCCATCACCATTGTCTATAGTTCCCACTTTCTTCTGCTATTTTTTTCTTTTTTTTTTTTCTTTGAGATGGAGTCTCACTCTGTCACCAGGCTGGAGTGCAATGGCGCGTTCTTGGCTCACTGTGGCCTCCGCCTCCCGTGTTCAAGCAATACTCCTACCTCAGCCTCCCAAGTAGCTGGGATTACAGGCGCGCGCCACTAGACCCAGTTAGTTTTTGTATTTTTAGTAGAGACAGGGTTTCACCATGTTGGTCAGGCTGGTCTCAAACTCCTGACCTCGTGATCCGCCCACCTTGGCCTCCCAAAGTGCTGGGATTATAGGAGTGAGCCATCGCACCCAGCTATTCTGCTATTTTTTCTCTTTCACCTATAGGATTTTGTTCCACCATATCCTCTTGCCATTCCCTCCGTGACATTTCCAAAATGCAATTAACCCCCCCAAAAAAAAAATTGTTAACAAAACAGAAACAATGGATCTGTAGTTGCCAATAAGTAGCATATGTGCAAATCTGACTGTCTAATCCCATAGCAGAGGCTAATGATGCACTGTCCCATATTCCATTGGTCTACCTCTGACCTTACCCAGAGCTTCAATAGACAATTCATGTGTACACTGACAGCTTCTCACTGAAACTACCCAAGTTCCTCTATTTCCATATGGCTTATTCAGTGATGGAGCTTGGGTAGCCTAAAAGTGCCACAAATTAAATATCTACAACTAATGAGAAATAGAAGTTGGAAGCTAAGGCGAGTGGATCATGAAGTCAAGGGATCGAGACCAGCCTGGCCAACATGGTGAAACCTCATCTCTACTAAAAATACAAAAATTAGCTGGGCATGGTGGCAGGCGCCTGTAATCCCAGTTACTTGGGAGGCTGAGGCAGAAAAAAAATGCTTGAACCCAGGAGGCGGAGTTTGCAGTGAGCTGAGATCACGCCACTGCACTCCAGCCCAGTGAAAGTGAGACTCTATCTCAAAAAATAATAATAATAATAATAAGAAGAAGTTGATGGGTAAACACTCCAGCTTCTCCCACACTCAGTAGAACCATCTCAGTGGCTTAAAACAATGAAGGTTTATTTTTTACTCGAAGTCTGCTATGGGTCCAGGCAACACCCTAGGGTAGCCTCCCCCATGTGGTGACTCAGCATTATGCCTCCACATAATACATGCTTTGATGTATTTTCCACAGTATAGGGAGAGAAAAAGCGAGGCCTGCACCAAAAAGCAGCACTTAAATGCTTCCATGAAGTGGTGGACATCACTGCTGCTCACATTTTACTAGTGAAAGCATGTAACAGGACCATATCTAACTTCAAGAGAACAGAGATGTAAAATCCTCCCATGTTCCCCATAAGAAAGAAGAACTAGATGTCAGAGAAAAGGAGCAATGCCAGCCACACATACTGTGTGCCTTCCTTTGCAACGTGTTTTTTTTTTTTTTTTCCTCAACATGCTCTTGAGATTTGTCCATGTTAGGCTTAGTCGATTCATTCTCATTTTTGTCCAGTATTTGTGTGACTATATGACTATAGTTTATTTTCCTACTGGTTTTTAGGCTATTTCCAATTTTTTGTTATAACTAACAAGATTGCTGTGAATATTTTATATGCATAATAAGAATTTCTCTAGGCTATTGTCCTCATTTAAATACTATTTTATGAGGAGGTACACGCTGAGGTATAGGGAGGGGGTCAAGAGAATGTCTGGAGCACTTGGTGTATAGACTACAATATAAAGCCCAGAAATGTACAGAAATCAAAGCCAACACCACAAATACTGTCTATTCATGTTTGTTCTAAATGAATACATTGATATTATTTTCAGAGTGATTTTCTTTCTCCATTGAACAGAACAGACCAAAAAGCCAAGTTTGTTGACAATGCATCATTCAGTTAACAAATGCCAAAATCAGATTTTCTGCATCCTACTCAAACTCTGTTGCAAATTATGAGCACAATTGCAATTTAATGTTACTAATAGAAGACACACCTTTGAAGCCTTCTGCAAATGTCAAGATGAGTGAAGTGTTTGACAAGACAAAGAAGATGAATCAACTCTAATGCTTTCACTTTAGAGTGGGGAGAAAAAAAAAGTAATAATGCCATAAAACATTTCCCCAGAACAAAATGTGCTAGGGAAAAAACTGATGTGATGAAAAGAGGGTAAAAAATTCCTCTCTCTAAAAGTCGAGGACAGGGACAAAGTAATAATGAAAATTCAATTGAGTGAGACTGACTTTGTAACAACTACTGAACAGGAAGGTCAGCAACATAATTGCTTATGTATAGCCAGATCTAATGTTAGTACTGTTGTTTCATAGGGCTTTCCAATGAAGGTAAGGAAATAGCTTTGTCTCAAAGTCATTTTTACTAAATGGCACCTCCTGCTTTATCTTTTGCTTTCTCCTTATGTTTGTCTGAGTTATCATTTCTTACAACTTTTAAAATATCATGGCTGAGGTCCCTTTTACATATAGCTAAAAAAGCACTCTTCATCTGCTATGTACTACATGTTTATGTTCCCCTATAAGTCATATGTGGAAGTCCTAATCCCCAGTGTGATGATATCTGAAGGTAGGGCCTTGGAGAGGTCACTGGAGTGAGGTTAGATCATGAAGGTGAGGCCCTCACGATGGGATTAATGTCCTTACAGAAAGCAGAGGAAACACAAGATCTCTCTTTCTGTGATGTGAGGATAGAAAGAAGGTTGCTGCCTGCAAACCAGGAAGTAGGCCCTCACTACACACTGAATCTGTGGGCATCTTGATCTCAGACTTCCCTGTCTCCAGAACTATGAGAAATAAATGCTTGTTGTTTAAGCCATCCAGTCTATTGTGCTTTGTTATAAGAGCTCAAACCAAGATACCATCTAAAATTCTCAAATAGTTTAACCATTTGTTTTTCTCAATCGCTGCCCATAAATGAATGGATTACCACTGAAAGACATGCAAGTTCATTGTTTTCATAAGCTATACTGAAGTGAAATAAAAGATTATTTGCCTAAACATGGACTTTGCAGACACTTGGGGCACCTACACATCTCATTAAATAAAAGCCTGGCAGACAATGTAATCCCATTACTTTCAAAAAGCACTGTGTTTGTGACCTCCATTTAACAAGAATAAGAAACACAGACAAATAAAAGGGGTGGGGGGAAAGCACAGAATTTTTGGATTATTGCTGATAGATCCTTCCCTAACATTTGCAGGATTGGGGTAGAATACACATGGAGGCCCACATATCATATGTCTTTCTAACAAACTGGAAGACCAGATTTTAATTTAGAATTCTGGGAGTCCTTGATGTTCTAAGTAAGAACATGATCATGTAGGACAAGCCTGTGGCCTGTGGCCATGGTATGCTCTGCTCTCTTCTTTCCCCTGACGTCCCTGCATTCCATGTTGCAAATTTTCACACACATGTGTAGACACCCTCGCCTGAACACCTCAAGTCCGCCCCAAGCCCCGACAATATAGTGGAGCCCTCTGTATAGTGGGGCTCAGTGCAGGGTCCTCTCTCAGCAGGCCTAAAGTCAGTACTGATTAATGAAATTTCTAATTTCTTTTAAGGAAATTGGCTTTTAAGAACGGAATACACACACAAAATCGTCTCTGTCAGAGCTTCACTCTGGATGATAGTCCTAGCTTGCTTGAAAAGTTTGAGGAGGTGTTAAAAGATTTTTGAGAGGGGTGTGTGAAAAGACAAAGATAGATTTTATGAAATTCCTAAGAGGATGATGTAAGAAAAGAATACTCCTAGCTAAAGAAAAACAGAATGAAGATGGGAGCACACCTCTTTAGTATCATTTGCTTATTAAACTTCCTCTCCCTCTCAGTAATTCCATTCATAATGAAGTTTTTAAAAACAACCTGCTATGCTACAGCACTTAGACGATGAGAAGAAGAAGACAAAGAGAATGTCAACATAAGGGTTTCCATCTTCGATTTTGAAAGCTGCTTGGGAAAATGAGACACTTAAATGCAACAGCAATAGAACAGAATGAGGTGGTTTGTGCTCAAGCACTAAAACACAGAGTGCATGATGAGTTCAGTAAAGGTAGACAGAGCCAGTGTGAAGTGGCCAGGAAAACTCTCTTCAATTTCAGCACAGTCTTGTCAGAATTAATAAGATTTTAGGGGTCTGGGGAAAATAGCTTTTCCCAGATAAAAGAGCAATACCTCAAGGTTCACATCCTAATTCTATTCCAACTAATTTCTATTAAAATAAAAATAGACAAACTAGCCAGGCAAGGAAAAAACTGAGTATAAGAAACTCAATGTCTACTTCTAACTGTGCTCAACTTCCTCCAAAGATAATTCATAGACATACACAGAGAACTACCAGAGCCATATACACATTCTATCTTCTCTAGAGGTTTATATTTTTAAATGAGGAATATTAATATTGACAGGTACTTGATAAGATGTCCTTGAATATTTAACAATCACAATGGAGGAGATACAAGGTAAGAACTGTTGACATTAGATACAGGTTAAGTGTTCTTACTGCAGAACAGAAAAGGTCATTTCTTTGGTTGTATGACCCACCTAGAAACTAACCAATACAAGGCTCTGTATTAAACATAAAATTTCAAGATGTCTTTGAGAATTACAGAAGCTAGGAAGAGTACTGATGAAAGTGACTCCAGACTCCAAGTAATGGGAAAAGATGGCACTTTAGGTGGTAAAATTAAAAACTTTAGGGTTCGGATTAGGAATTAACGGATTCATCAAGAATAGGGTCCAGAGAGGAAATGACCTAAGTTTTGTCTTAACACAGAGTAAAATGGAGACTAAAAATAATGTAAAAACAAGGGCAAATGGTCAAGCAGTGCCTACACCATACATTGGAGCAGCGTTCTTTGGGAACAACTCAGAGAAAGGATTAGTAACAGATGTGCAGGTCCCCCATTACTCATTCATCCTAGGGCAGCCTGCAGAGATCTAACAGAGCTGGATGTCAGACTCTGAGCCTGATTAAGGCAGTATTAATCCCTGCCTAAGTGCAATTAGAGGCCAGAACATAGTAGTAATATCACTTGCCAAAACCTTGGCTCCACCTCTATCCTGTCAACTCAGCATTAATGATTGAAAGAAGCACCACGATCTTCAGGATCAGTGAGTTGGAATCTAAACCTTGTGGTTGCAGCCAAATGACATAGCAAACTAGCAGTAGGATTCACTACATCAACCATCATGTTTGTGGAAGTGACTATCACTGTCTTTATACGGGTAGGGGTTGGAGTGGCAGAGATCTAAGCCACCCTTGTAGTAGACCTGGATGGACTGTCATATGCACTGCATCATAACTAATTTCCATAGAGCTTTGCAGACCATCTCCTTTCTGAAAGGCCAACTTGCAGGGTATAAGTCTTAAATAAATTAACCCTTACCTTAAGGAAGGTAATTTGGGTAAAAATGATTCTGGGAGCAAGATTTACAATTTAAGAAAACAAAATATTTCCTTGCCACTTGATTCTTGGTTCAGACTTGTAATTTGTTTTGACATTAAGATGTTAACAGATGTAGCACAAGCAGACACTTGGAAAAGTGCTTGTGAAGTAGCTTCGGCTCTCAAAAACCTCTGTACTGTCAAGAGAAAGAAATGGCCACACTGTTCCAAGGAAGAGAGTCAGAAATGTGTGGATCAGAGGCCTTCCCCCAGCAGCCAAGTTCAATGTGAACTGGCTCAGCTCCAAACTTAGCCACGGACACGTGAGGGAACCCAGCAGTGACCAGCAGAATGACTTAGCTAATCCCAGCTCAGATCAGCCACTCTCTACAGATTCAAAAGAAGTAATTTTTGTTTTAAGGGCTGAGTTCTAGGGTGACTTGTTACACAGCAATAACTGATACAATGTTCAAAATTGCTTGGAGGAAGTATTTTCCCATTGAGCACAATAAAGAAGGTGTATGAGATAACACTGGAGAACTAAAGGGAAATTCTTTAGCAGTGACATCAGTGAATATAAAGGCTATCACAAAGGAAATTAGAGCATCCGATATGCCAAAAAATACATCAGTATTGCTAATTAGAAGAAATAAATGTCATTTGACGAGGCTCAAGAGACTATCCATGGTTACATGTACCTTTATGTTATTATTATTCCCGAAAGACTAGTCTTCAGTTTGTCCTTGCTAAATCTTTAAGCTAACAAGTTTCCTCACTTCGTATTATAAAACAATATTTCTTTATCTTCCATAACGATGTGTAATGATAGTATTAAGATGATTTATAAGCTACAGAGACTAGGAAAAGACCAAATATGCCCACATTTCCATAGTGCCACAGGTCCATAAAAGTTTTAACACAAATCATGTTGATGGCACTTAACATATATTAGTGAACATTTTCATATGGTGGTAAGATCAAAATTTAATGAAATAATCCACTTTGAGGCAAAATTGGTTTATTATTCTGGACATCATCAACCTCAGGAATTTGACAATTTTTAGGTCTAGTACAGACATTAAAAGATTCTTCCTATGTTTATCAATGAAACTCGGTTATTTCTGTAAAAAGGTTTTATCTTACTAGTTCTATTCACCACATAGGATTAGAAGAATCTGGGTAGATATCTAGAATCAGATCGAATCAAGTCAGATATTTCTATGTAAGCTCTGTGTTAGAAAATGAAACTGAAAAAGAAAGGGGGAGAGTTGATGTTTTCAACAAAGAGCATATAATCCAATTATATAGTTCAGGTAGATGAGTATTCAAGGGGTAGAATAAAAGAGGGGTGAGTGGTTCTAAGTTAGGAAGTAATTCAGAAGAAGAAAAGGTAATGTTATGCTAGCCATTAGGAAGAGTGCCATGGGTGAAATGGAACATATATTGGGCCTCAGATAGGGCGTAAGATTTCGATTGCCAGAGTGGAGTGAGACAGGCTGCCCCTGCCAAAGGAAGATGGTGGGAAAAAAAGGAAAACCTAACATAAATAAATGTTATTAAGTGAAGATTAATCAGAATTCTTATACCACTAGAATGATATCTCTTTAGACAATGAATAAGCATTAATTTCATTCTAATCACACCTACAAAAACAAATGTCCTTTGTGTGATTTACAGTACTTTTAGAAGTCCAAGGACTTCTTTATATTATGAAATACTTATTATCCCCATGAAGCTGAAGTGAGAATTAAGAATATTTTAAGGAAGATAGATAGGTAACAAACCAAAAGATACATGACTTTCCCAAAGTCACCTAACTTCAATCTTCCCTTTTCCCCTTCTCCTAACATCCTTCTTTGTCACACCTTTGAGTCTAAAAAAGCCAGATTGTATATATTTCGTATCTTTAAGAAGTTGAATCACAAAAATCAACAGAATATACCAACTAGTGAGAACCATGAATAAAATTTGCAATAAAATTGTCCTTCATCCCAATATTGGACTTAATTAGGTACCAAATAACCTGATAATCCCTTTGAACATTTGAAAAACATAATAAAGCAAAATCTACAATTCTGTTGTAAAAGCTAGCTTTGAGCCACTAGCTGTTCCTTTCTCACTTTCTTATCATATACAAAACATCTAAATCTTCAATATTTAGACTCCCGAACATATTGCTTTCTTAGAGTAAGTATTAGAATTCACAGAAAGGCTATGGTAATAATATAAATAAGCAGTGAGTCATAAAGCAAGTTTCCCAGTCTCTTCTTGTGACTGTGGGAGCAGGGAGAGACAGGAAGTGTGGGAACTGGGGCAGGAGGGGGCAGAAGTACAGAAGGAAACCTTGGATCTTATTAATGAAAACATCTTCTCCCTGTGTGAAAATCCCACCCCGAAAGGAGACAGAGCTCCACCTCACAAACTTGTAGCTTGAAACTTTCAAGCTAATATTGCTTTAAGGTCCATCATTCTGCCAGAGGTTGGCAGTACCTTAATTTGTCACTGTCAAGCAGGGAAATTTCTTTAAGGTCTGATTATTGTTTTCTATTCTGCTTTCTCTGGACACATTAGCCTGCTAATACAACAAGCATGCTGGAGCTCAACTTCAGGGACATCAAATAGAGCTCATTACTCTGAACTGCCTGCTGTGTTAACTGTCCTGGAAAGAATGATGTGATTCAGGTAAGGGTATTGGATAGGGCACAGACTGTCCAAATGTTTCTGTGGTCTTTGCTATGATGCCTTCAGGAGAGCATGCTGATGAGCACATATCTGTTTCTCTGACACGGAACACTGAATTTGAAACATTAATTCATAACATATGAAATATTTCATCCTTCTCCCTATTAGAGGGCCCAAATCAATCACTCAGTGAACAGAGAGCTGAAGTATGAGCACAGAGGACTTCTCTCCAGAAGTATCCACAGAGATTTCATGGTTGGGTCAAAAAACCTCTGTAGAAAATCCCACTTGAGGTTTTCCTTCACCTGCATGCAATTTAAGGGACTTTGTATTAGCTAAGAGACAAGTATAGCAAAAAGCATTAGGCTCAAAGCTCTCCATGTCATGCATATTTTTCCTCATTCAATTCTCTAGCTACTGTTTCAATTTTTTTTTTTCACCAAAGAATAGAACCAGGACAAAATTTTTGTGTGGTTTCCTGAAAGGCTTTGGAGAAAATAATACTTAACTCTGACATATGATGTAGGAGTGTGCAGTAAAAGGTTGACAGAAGCCAATATTTACAATGCTATTTAGAGATGATAGGACAGTTAGTTATAAAACCTTCTAAACCCTTTATAATAACTCTCTTCCAGGGGCCCTTGTTATGAGATCAACTTACAGATGGAAATGGTTTTACAACAAAGACATTTAGTGCTTGCATAATGGCAACAAAACAAGATAAACATTTAGAACTTCCTTTGCAACCACCCAAAGAAGGAGGCTCCATGCTAAAGCCTTGCCCAGTGGTTCCAAACCTGGCTGCTCAGTAGAATCACCTGGTGAGATTTTAAGACTCTGATGCCTGTGCTGCATTCCCAGACCAGTTAAATCAGAATCTCTGCAGTATAACTCAAGCATTGAAATTTTTTTAATTAAGTTATAATTTACGTACCATTAAATGCACAAACCTTTCACATCATTTGGCAAATGTACACAGCTGTGTAACCTACCCCACCGCCCTCCCATCACAATATGGACCATTTCACCGCAGGAAGTTCCCTTAATTCCCTTTACAATCAATCCTCACCTCACCAACCCCTAAAGGTAACCACTGTTCTGATTTTAAAACTATGGATTATTTTTACCTATTCTAGAAATTCATATGAATGGGACCTTATAGCACATACCTTTCATGTTTGGCTTTCCTCACCGTAATACTTTTGAGGCCCATCTATGTTATGGCATATATCGGCAATTTGTTCCTTTTTATCGCTGAGTGATAATCCCTTGTATGACTATATGTGTATTTTTAAAATCCATTCTCCTGCTGATGGACATCCGAATTCTTTCCTATTTGGGGTTATGAATGAGGCTGATAGAGACATTGTTGGGCACATATTTATGTGGATACATACTTTAATTTTCCTTGGATACTTAGGAGTTGAATTGCTGGCACAAATGGTTAAGTCTTTTGAATTTTAGCCATTCTAGTGAGTATGTAGTGTAGGCATTACTAGTTTTTAAAGCTCCCTAGGTGTTTACAATTTGTAGTCAAGGTTGAGAACCGCTTTTCTACATAATTGTCCCCAGAGAGGATGTCTTGGTCTAAACTATTACAATTAGAAGTGTCCAAAGAGAATGGGTTATCTTATGAGCTAACAAGCCCTCCTTTACTAGAAGTACGAAAACAACTAGTGCAAATCAGGAATGGTATATAGGCAATGCTTCTTAATATTTAGTGTCCAAGCAGATCTTCTGGGGATTTTGTATACATGCAGATTCTGACTCATTAGGTCTGGTGTAGGGCCTGAGATTCATTTCCAACAGGCTCCCACATCTTCTCAACGCTGAGGATCTGGAACTCACACTTCGAGTAATAAGGGTATAGAGTCAGTTCCTGTATTAGGTAAGGGATTGGAGTAAAATTGAGATTCCTTCCTAAACTATGATTCTGTAGTCCCATGACATTCACATCCTCCATCCTGATCATTTGCAGGGGCTGCAGTCTCTGAACATTTCCACTTGCATACCTGGACATTATAGTAATGCCAGATCCACAGTAAAATCATTATACTCCCAATTGGCTGCCTGTACAAACCTTCCTGTTCACACTTCACTTTAAAACTAACCTCAAAATCCTGCTTATCAGAGCTCTCATTCTTGTTACGTTGTCCTTTCTCTTTC
This sequence comes from Macaca mulatta, assembly GCF_049350105.2. Classification (NCBI taxonomy): domain Eukaryota; kingdom Metazoa; phylum Chordata; class Mammalia; order Primates; family Cercopithecidae; genus Macaca; species Macaca mulatta. The sequence goes on along the minus strand of NC_133426.1, from coordinate 25,394,596 downwards.
ATGACCAGTCATCAACAAGACTTTTCAAATCTCCTTTAATTTAATTCGGCTCATGTTTATCAGTCACCCACCTGTGTCTGTGAAAGACACAATAGGAGGTACTGTGAAATTCAAAAGAATAGGCCCCACATTCTAGTGAGGGAGCAGATGCAAACAACTATGCAACAGAAGACAGAGACTGGAAAAGCTCTTCCCATAAGGTTGATCTAGCTTGCACTCCAACTGCTCCCATTGCAAGCTAAGCTGGGGTGTCCACTACTGTAGCAGCCTCTTACTAGAAGGAAGTGGTATCACATTTTTCACATCCAAACTTCCTGCACACTCCATATGGGCCTGTTTTCCCGAAGCAGAACTTTCATAGTATTATTCCTTTGCTCAAAAGCCTGAAGTATTTTCCCATCCTAGTGCTCACCACTTCGTCTAAATCCCTCCACCTGGCTTTTAGGATTCTTTGTAATTTGTTACCAACCTGCAGATAATATAGAACTTCTTGCTCCAGAACAAATTAAATCTCACCTATTCAGTGAGGCCTTCCCTGACCAGTAATAGACTCCAGGGACCTCTCCCTCTTCTCAAATCCTCAAGTGCCAATAAGTCTATATAAAAAGAAATTTAGCCTTTTATTGTTTAATGATCTTATTTTTTTTAAATCATCACATATGTGGGGTTTTTTCTTATTTAAATAAAGATCCACGAATATAGGGTACTTGCCCTATTCATCCATCATATTCCACAGAGCACCTTGTTAGTGTTCATTGGAAGAAGAGAAGAGATAGTTGGGAAAGGAAACTAATATTAACTAAAATTTTCCTATTAGTCAAATACCTTGGGATTTGCTTCATAAAGAGCAACTTACTGAATACAACCATTGCAGGAGGTATTAGCCTCCCTTGAAACTGACTTGGGTAACTCACAAAGAACGGTTCTGAGACCAGCAGCATCACCTGGAAAGTTTTTATAAATGCAGATTTTTGTGTGCCCTCCCACCCCACATATACTTAATCAGAAACTGGGAGGGGAACCCAGCAGTTTGTGCTTTAAAAAATGCTCCAGTTGATTCTGATACAAATTAAATTTTGATAATCGCTGACTTAAAAGTTTGAATAAATTAACCAAAGTCAAATAGCCTGTTACAGACCTGTTCAGTCTAAGACCAAAAACCGTTCTCCTAATATTACATCATAATGTTTCCTTGACCAATTAATTAATAGGCTCTTCTGGATAACATAGAAAGTTATGAGTCTATGTTTCCCATTTTTAGACTCTAGAGTAAAATTTTCATTTAAAAGGTGATTTAAAAAATTAAAGTATGCCCTAAAATGACTGTAGCTGTAGGAATTATTATAATACAAGACGTTCATATTGCTTCTGTTAACATACACGTAAATTTCCAGGAGGCCAGAAGCACCCAATGACTAAGAAAATTGGAATTTAGTCTCTATCCTAAGCCTTTGTGGTCTGACAAGTAGTTGTACATAAATTAACATCAAAATAATACAATGCCAGCATTTGAAAATAGAATAAATGCTAAATGAGGACTTTATCTTCATTTTAGTCAAATATTCCGCAGAGTAATTGGTAAAGACTGCCTGAGCTTTTAATGGGAACAATCTTACTTGCCTTAATCATTAGATGAAGGGGAAAAATATCTACATTAATCAAGTTCTATTGCTTTGCCATTCTCTTAAAGAGACTCTGTAATCTCAAAGGCCTCCTCAGAAAGCCCACCAGAAAAGCCTTACTCACAAGCTAGATTTCATGAATCATCTTTCCAACACATGATAACAGATAAGTGAGGCAGTATCTTACAATAATCTTTATACTTTAAAAAATCATTATTTTACAGCAGTTAAGATCAGATTAGCATTTTATTAGAATCTAAAAAAGACATGATTCTACAAAAGTTCACTTTTTTCATTTCATGTGAACTGTTCCCTAAGCTTTTGTGTTTACATATAAAAAATATATGATTGCACTCCATATAAGTTGCTGTTATCAAAAATTTAACATCATAGCAGTTGTGTCTGTCATGCTACATGGACCTTTAGTGCTAGCTAGATGAGGCTTTAGTATGCCAACCCAATAGGCAAGACTTCTGAACATACTGCCTCTTAACATACCCAACTGACTGCCATGATGGAATAAATAATTGAGAGAGATGGAAAGGACCTTAAAGATCATTTTAATTTCCCTTATTTTGCAGGTGATGAATCTTAAGCCCAGAAAATGAGGGTGACTTCTTTCTGGCCATGGTCCATGGTGGAAGAACCTGGAATCCAAATCTCCTGACTCTTACCTTGCTGGGCTCACTTTACAATACACTCTAGAATGTCAGTGCAATTCATTACTTCCTCGCCCAAAGAGTTTTGAAAGGAACTCATCCATGTGATCAAAGAAAGGTTAGATAAGGTTTCTCAGTTTGACTCATGCCTTTAGTAATGAAGAAAAGTGTCAGAATGGCCAGGGATATTATTCCCTAGTCTCCAAGTTCATCCAGAGGGAAGAAAATTTCCACTCCACTCTACAGCAGGAAAGAAAAAAAGAAGGAATCCACTCAGCTTCTTACTCTATACTCCCTCCTCAGGCACACCTCCCCAAAGGAGGGATGAGGAGTTTCTTGTCAAAATGACAGAATTGGGAGGTACATGTTGACTCAGGTTCTTCCAGGTTTGCTTCTTTCCAAAGCTCCTGTCCTCAAGACATACATAATTGTCTCATTTTTATTAATTTAAGCCGATATTTTACTTCCATTTACCTAATTCATAACCTATTTTTCAGTGAGGAAATAAGCTGAAAATAACCCCCTCAAACCTCAGTAAGTTCAAAGTTTTCATCTATTGGAAAGTCATCTATAACAACAACTGCTGTTACTACTACTGCTGCTACTACTACTACTACAACAAAATTTGGTTCCAGATTAATAAGAAAATTGAGGCATAAAAGAAAACTTAAAAGCCTTTACATAGTAATACAGGAGGCTATCTTCATAGCATCAGGATAAGACAGGATTTTCATAACTAAATCTCTAAAATCACAAACAGCACTGAACAAAAGGAAAAGACTGATAAAACTGAGCTACATTAAAATTAAGATTTTTTTCATCAAAATACACCATAAAAAAGAAAATAATCCATAAGTCTTATAACCAACAAAGGACTAATATCCAAAATATACCCAAAAATTCCATCAGTCATCAAAAATGAAACAAAAGCAACCCAATAGAAAAATTATCTAAAGACATAGGCACTTTATAAAACAGGAAATCCAAATAGCAAAGAAATACAAGAAAAGATACTCAAGTTCATTACTAATTAGGAAAATGTAAATTAAAACAACCTGCAATTAAATATTGGGCAGACAGACAAAATTTAGAAATCTAACATTACCAAGAGTTGCAAAGGAAATGAAACAATAAAAATTCTCATTCACTACCAATGAGTGCATAAATTTTGAAATACAACCACATTGAAAAGTGGTTCATCATTACCTAGTACAGTCAGAGATACGTCTCATGCAAAACATCACTACAAATTTTTCCTATTTGTGTAGGCATGCCCCCTTTTCAATATGGACTTGCAGCTCTGCCATCCATAGGTAGAGTCTATTTCTCCGAATTCTTTATTCCAGGTTGGCCTTATGACATGCTTTGACTGCTGTAGTAGAATGAGATGGATGTGATGAAGTGGGAATATTGAATACTGAGCCTAGGTCTTGCCCCCTTGCTGTCACATGACTGATAAGCAAAAATAAATAAATCAATAAATCAATAAATAAATAAATATTTTTAAAAAGCTAGTCCTTGATGAGTAGAGACCACATAGAGAAAGAGGTCTGACTGACAGTCAGCAATGACAGCAAGACATATGAATGAGGCAATCTTGGGCCATCTCATTCTAGTTGAGCTGCCAGATGATAGCAACCACAAGAATGAACCCAGGAGAGACCAGAAAAAGAACTGCCTAGCTGAAGCCAGCCTAGATTACTGACACACAAAATTTATAAGCAAATAAAATGGTGGTAGTTCTAAGTTACTACACTTATGATGGTTTTTACACAGAAACAGATAACTGATTCATTATTCATATCCTTTGACTCAGACTCCACTCATTTTGTATCCTAGAGAAACTCTCAAGAGAAACACAATTTCCCCAGGAGACAAACAGAAAAATGTTCATAGAAGTACTATTTATCACAGTCCTGATATGTTTTGGCTCTATGTCCCCACCCAAATCTCATCTCCAATTGTAATCCCCATAATCTCCACATGCCAAGGGAGGGACCTGCTGAGTGGTGATTGGATCATGGGTTCAGTTTCCCCCATGCTGTTTTCATGATAGTGAATGAGTTCTCATGAGATCTGATGGTTTCTTAAGTGTTTGACAGTTTCTGCTTCACATTCTCTCTCACCTGCCATCATGTAAGATATGCCTGCTTCCCCTTCCACCATGATTTGTAAGTTTCCTGAGGCCTCCCCAGCCATGCAGAACTGTGAGTCAATTAAACGTCTTTCCTTTATAAATTACCCAGTCTCAAGTATTTCTTTATAGCAGTGTGAGAATGGACTAATAAAAGTCCAAAACTGGAAAAAATCAAATGTCCATCCACAAGAAGAATAGATCAATAAATTGTGCTATGTTCATAACACAGAATACTTTACAGCTTTATAATTAGCCTTGATCTGTACATATATTGCATACATTCTCCTGTATGTATATTTTATAATTTTCAGAATGAAATAGTCATCTTTATACTTAGTGAAATAGGTAAGCAATTTAATGTTCAGAGGCAACCAGTATATAGAAATGCAGATGCCCAAACATCACTGATGCCTTGGGATGGCTGGTAAATGAACTTTAGCAAAGATAGATGAGGCTGATTTACCAGGAAGGGAAAGGGTTCTGATTTAATAGAATTTGTCATCTACCTTGACATCAGGCCAAGTAATGCATCCCCCAGGTTTTTGACCTCCTGCACAATTCCTTACAGCATTAATATACCTGGTGGCAGGGATAACAGTCAGTTTGGCTCACAGAGAAAATGCTCAAAAGGAAAGCAGAAGATTCAATCATGCCCCCTTCCTGCAGGTAAGAATAGAAAACAAAAATAAGATGCCATGCTCCTCTGCCACTCCCAAGAATCTAAAGAACTAGTCCTTTGAGAATTAAAATATAAAATGACACATGATATATTAGAGTACATGTATTCAGAGTCATTGTGGTAGATTGGAACACTTTAGCTACTTTAGTAAGAGTATATTTCTCCAGTCTACTGATGCTGAGCTTGGACCTGTGACTTTATTTAGTCAATAGATTGTGGGGAAAGTGACAGTATGACAGTTCCAAGCTAAGGCCTTAAGAAACATCCCGTTTCTGCTTGCCATCTTGTGCTCCTGTCATCTGCCATTAGAAGAGCATATTCCAGAGAGCCATGACTTCTCTAGCCTTGGCCCCAGAAGACAGAAGAACAGATTTGAACCTGACCAGAAGTCTGGTGTCCAATGTGGCCCAGCCAAGTTCGGCCTAGATCAGCTGAATCATGGTTGACCTACAGATCTAGGAGCTTGAAAATAAATGTTTGGTGCCATAACCACTGGATTTTCAAGTTGTTTTGCAATAAAAACTACTACAGTCATCTCAAAAGAAATAACTTCTCCCAGGCCAATGTCTATAAGAATGGGGGTGGTCAGCCACAGAACACGGAAAAAAGAAACTCTAAAAGGCAAATATTGTACCCATCCAAGACAAGATCTACCACAAGGAGTGAGGTAGAACAGACCCAAGGACACAACCTCTCTGATCTATGTGTGCAGGCTTATGTTTAACAGGGAAGTTATTACAAACATTAAACATTCATACTATGTAACCAACTCTTTTTGTTCTGATTCCAAGCTCACCAAAGAACCCTGTGAATGTAATTTGGCTTCATGTGTAGCTTGCCTGCAGAGACAGAATATGCAAGTTGTTGGAATAATTAAGCAATGTGATATATGTAAATAAGCATGTCCAGAGCCTTGAACACAAAAGAGTTCTATAAACTGTAGTTTCCCTATGTCCTTCCCAAAGTCCACTGGCACCCTCTCCCAAATGAAGGCAGCATTTCCCACCAGCCATGGCAGGAACCCAATCTTGTTCAGACTCATACTTTAGATTCTATTCTTCACCACTTGGGTCGTTTGACATAAGACAGATCAGATTACTTTCCTAGAATCACATCTTTAATGTATGTTTTGCCCCTTAGAAAGAAGACTTTCACAAAGAAACATGAACATATTTCCAGTATCTGTAACCATACATTTAACGAGAATTGCCAGAAATATAAATCGATCTGAAATCAAACCTACAGTTCCTTGAATGCCTGATGAGAGGCTCCCTCCTTATGTAACAAAATGATTTCATTAGGTATGAATCTCCACTCTCAAAGAATGTTAACTGCAACAACCTGCATATGGCTGAAACCTTTTTCTATTATTCATATGTAACTCTTGTCATAATAAATGAGTTGCAGAGTCATAAAGGCAGTACAAAATTTGTACAAGTTCCAAAATATGCAACAGTATAGGTAACAATTTTTGTCATCTTTTGGTGTCCAAGTGAGGATATATAAACTGAGTAACAGAGCCTCAGAATTTAAAGAACTACTTATATTTCACATAATTTGTTGTTTTCATTTGCAGTATATTTGGTTATTCTTCATTGTCATTCAAATCTGGGAGAGGGCAAATACATCCATTTTATGTGCACAAAATGTGTAACCCAGGAAATCTAAATGAATCCATCTCTCAGAATTGCCATGATGTCACAGATAAAACCTAGAACTCTGATACTCTTTCACATGACTAAGTAACTCCCTTGCACTCTTAAATTTAGTTGCTAAGAAATAATATTGTGCAGAAATGCTGGTAACAATTATTAAAGTAAAAGTTCCTACTACATGTGCACTTTATATATCACTGAAGCTTCCTGTGATTCAAAGTGACATATTGATAAGCTCCTGGGAGTGCATGGCAGCAAACACATTGGACTCATTAATCAGCAGGTGGCTCAGTTAAAGCAAAGATAGACCATGAGACAGAGGCCAAAGAAGAAACACAAAGTGGAAAGGAGCAGTGTTGCCTTGCTCTGCATAGGCATTATTCAAGAAATAGATGCTGAAGTTGCTTGCAGTAACTAAGTCACCCTAGTCCCAAGAAGCCCTGAGTAAGCCATCTAGTCTGTCCTTTTGCTTCCCACTGAGAACCCAATCAGAGCATTCCACATAAAGTAAGAATAGCAGATTTTTTTTTTCAAATTTTGGATGCCTCTGGGGCTCCCTATGCATAACAAACAAACAAATAAGGCTGCTGTTCTTCAACATATAATAATCAAATGTTCATGGAAAGCTCAGGAATATAACTCTTATTGTGTACTCATTAAATACTACAGCAAAAAGTATCTCCACTTCACAGAGAATAAAACAGATTTAAAGAGGTTAAATTTCTCAGGGGCATATTACTAATAACTGGCCCAAAGAACTTTGATCTCAGCCTTGTCTCACTCTTCTTGCTCTTTTCAATATAATGCATGCAGAATCAAGCATCGTGTATTAACACATGACATTCCATTTTATAATTTGAAAAGTTGCCTTTATCTTATATTGCTTGTATTAAATTATTCTTAACAGTAAACAAATTAATTTGGGGAGTAGAAGAATCATTTTGTGGTTGTTAATACATGTACTAGCTTTGATTACTCTTTCATTCCTTTCCAAATAAAACCACCACACTTTTAACGTAACTTTAACATCTCTGGTGATTATAACCTGTCTGGAAAAGTTTGTTGTTCTTAGAATGTCATCTTTGATCAACTGGAAAATTCTTGGCCATTCTCTAAGGGTCCTAGTAACAATCAATACATTTTTTTACACTATTGACTTTCTGAAAGCTTGTGGTAAGCCTGAATGGCTTTGGTTGTAATCACAAAAGCCAGACACTATTTGTCATTATTTTGCTATGCAGAATTTTGCTGGCTCTTTCTTTTCTTCATCAGCATGTCACATAACACCTTCAAGGACAGAATGCAAGGTAGAAGTTTTGGAACCTTTTCCCTCAGTCTTCTAGGAAATCTTTAACCTTTTGGCAGTCAAAGTGCTGAGGTTCATAAGATTTCCTTGAGCAGCCAGCACAAAAGAATTACTGTTGCAATGTTTAAAGGCCTACAGATAACACTAAACCACAGAGCCCATCTCCTTTATAGTTACACATTTGTTACATCTGGATACATTGGCCAGCAATGGAATATCTGCCCCTATCTGAGGGGGGAAGACACAGTCATCAACCCCCAGCATAGTGCATTAATCATCTCCACTAACAGCAAATGTGGGATTCCTCTTTGTATTTCATATTCTAAGTGGTAAGTTCTGCTGCCTCTTGACAAATCAAATCATAGCTAATACATTTCTCTCTAGACTTATGGGGCATTCGCTAACAACCATATGCTGAAAGTCATTGTGCTCTCTGAGTCAGTATTACAATAAGCAATTTTTAAAAGAGGGCTGAGTAAGAAGAGAACATAGGTTCAAGAGTGGTAAGGGATGATGTATGGGGAGAGAAAGAAAAGAGGAGGGAGAGAGAAAGAGAAAAAGAACATGCACAGAACAGTAGGAAGGGATGCAGGAAGGAGTAAAAGAAGGAGGAAGCCATTGAACATGATTAATTTGATAGATAGTATATAGAAAGGTAAAGTTTGGGGTAAAGGGCCAATTACTTCCCTAGAGTCACATCTTTATCATGTGTTTTGGCCCTTAGAAAGAAGACTAGACTATCAATTATGCAGCTTGGAAGGAAGCTTTATATGCCTACAATCAGTTCTTAAACCCTTTTCATCAAACCAGAATAAAAGAGGGCAAAATGAATAGATATGTCTCTCCTTACTCCCACATTTATTTATACTCTTCTCCCTCAAGTTGCATATTTTATGACTTATTTCCTGTTTCAAAACCCCTTTACGTCTTTTTCAACATGACTTTACCTAGAAAAAGATATGATAAAAGAATTAAAAGAAGTCCATGGTGTTATTTATTCAAACTCTCCTAAAAGGTGCCCCCAATGTATGTAAGTAAATTGACAACATAGAGAAAGACAAGCAAACAAGCAAACAGAAACTTAACAGCATATAGAAGAATGTACCTTTAAAAATGAAATTATTGGCACAGTTTTCCCACCTACAAATAATACCTTTCTTCTTATTTCCAAAATTTTTGAAGGCTGTTCTAACCTTTTAGGTACAAATACTATGACTTTACAGTCCATAAGAATTTAATATCATCATTTTTGAGAACTTTATTAGGCTGGGAGAGTTTTATACCCTATGATGGCTTTCTATGATATGTTCATTTCTTTCAGACTCCAATACAGATGAACCTGTACCTCTTCCAAAGTTAAAGGAAGTCAGAGGACAGGTGTTAAATAGAAGAAAAAAAAAAACTGAATGTATTTGCTTGCCTAGCAAGGGAGAGCCATGTCCCTCAGTTGTGTGTCCAGAATAAATTAAGAGTTAAATATATAGGGAAAAGGAAGAAAAGTATTCCAAGTAAGGCAACATTCTGGATTCAGTTCTCTGGTTGTCTTACAAGGTAAATTGTGAACTATTGCTTGAGTTGATGCTTTAAGATTTCACATTACTGCTGCAAGGAAGTCTGGTTTCAAACAAGTCTGAAATGAAGATGTAAAAACCAGTGGGGACTGGGAACAGGATCATATGTGCATGCTTGAAGCCTAGCAAAGAGTTTCTTTAAAATGAACAATGCTTCAATTTGTCAAATATAGGTTTGTATTGATACTCTTTGTTTGCATGTGTAATTCTCAAAGCTTATTTTAACATCCCTACTGCCAAGAAAAACAAATGTGAATGCTCACTGATATGGTTAGGTTGTGTCCCCACCCAAATCTCATCTTGAATTGTAGCTCTCATAATTCCTACATGTCATGGAAGGGACCCAGTGGGAGGTAACCGAATCATGGGGGCAATCTGTCCCATGATGTTCTGTGAAGTCTCATGAGATCTGATGGTTTTATAAAGGGGAGTTCCCCTGCACATGCTCTTTGCCTGTCATCATGTAAGATGTGACTTTGCTTCTCATTCACCTTCTGCCATGATTGTGAAGACTCCCCAGTCATGTGGAACTGTGAGTCAATTAAACCTCTTTCTTTTATAAATTACCCAAACTCAGGTATGTCTTTATTAGCAGCATGAGAACAGACTAATACAGTAAATTGGTACTGGGTAGTGGGACATTACTATAAAGATACCCAAAAATGTGGAAGTGACTTTGGAAGTAGGCAATAGCCAGAGGTTGGAAAAATTTGGAAGGCTCAGAAGAAGACAGGAAAATGTGGGAAAGTTTGGATCTTTAAAAACTGTTGAACAGCTTTGACCAAAATACTGATAGTGATATGGACAGTAAGTTCTAGGCTGAGGTGGGCTCAGATGGAGATGAGGAACTTGTTGAGAACTGGCGTAAAGGTCACTCTTGCTATGCTTTTGCAAAGAGACTGGCGGCATTTTGCCCTGCCCTAGAGGTCTGCGGAACTTTGAAACTTGAGAGAGATGATTTAGGGTATCTGGTGGAAGAAATTTCTAAGCGGCAGTGTTCAAGAGGAAGCAGAGCATAGAAGTTAGGAAAATTTTAAGCCTTATGATGTGATAGAAAAGAAAACCCTAAATTCGGAGGAGAAATTCAAGCTGGCTGCATAAGTCTCCATAAACAACAAGGAGTCCAATGTTAATCCCCAAGACAACAGGGAAAATGTCTCCAGGGCATGTCAGAGACCTTCAAGACAACCCCTCCCATCACAGTCCTGAAGGCCTAGGAGGGAAAAACAGTTTCTTGAGCTGGGTATAGGGCCCCCATGCTGTGTGTAGCCTAGGGACTTAGTGCCCTTCATCACAGCTATAGCAGCCATGGCTAAAGGGGCCAGGGTACAGCTCAGGCCATGGTTCCAGAGGGAGTAAGCCCCAAGTCTTGGCAGCTTCCACGTGGCATTGAGCCTGTGGGTGCACAGAAGTCAAGAATTGAGGTTTAGGAATCGCTGCCTAGATTTCAGAGGATGTATGGAAATGCCTAGATATCCAGGCAGAAATTTGTTGCAAAGGGTAGGGCCCTCATGGAGAACCTCTGCTAAAGCAGTGCGGAAGGGAAATGTGGAGTTGGAGTCCCCCCACAGAGTCCCTACTGGAGCACTGCCTAGTGGAGCTGTAAGAAGAGGACCACCATTATCTAGATCCCAGAATAGTAAATCCAATGACAGCTTGCACTGTGCACCTGGAAAAGCTACAGACACTCAATGCCAGCCTGTGAAAGCAGCCAGGACGGGGGCTGTACCCTGCAAAGCCACAGGGACAGAGCTTCACAAGGCCATGGGAGACCACCTCTTGTATCAGCATGATCTGGATGTGCAACATGGAGTCAAAGGATATCATTTTGGAACTTTAAGGTTTAATGACTGCCCTATTGAGTTTCAGACTTGCATGAGGCCTGTGGTCCCTTTGTTTTGGCCAATTTCTCCCATTTGGAGTGGGTTTATTGGCCCAATGCCTAAATCCCCATTATGTCTAGGAAGTAACTAACTTTCTTTTGATTTTACAGGCTCATAGACGGAAGGGGCCTTGCCTTATCTCAAGTAAGACTTTGAACTGTAGACTTTTGAGTTAATGCTGAAATAAGACTTTGGGGGACTGTTGAGAAGGCATGATTTGTTTTGAAATGTGAGGACATGAGATTTGAGAGGGACCAGGGGCGCAATGATATGGTTTGGTTGTGTCCCCACCCAAATCTCATCTTGAATTGTAACTCCCATAATTCCCAAGTATTGTGGGAGGGTCCTGGTTGGAGGTAATTCAATCACAGGGGCAGTCTTTCCCATGCTGTTCTGGTGGTAGTGAGTAAGTCTCAAGAGATCTGATGATTTTATAAAGGGGGGTTCTCCTACACATGCTCTCTCTTTGCCTGCCGCCATGTAAGTTGTGCCTTTGCTCCTCCTTCACCTTCCGCCATGATTGTGAGGCCTCGTCAGCCATGTGGACCTGTGAGTCAATTAAACTTTTTTCCTTTATAAATTACCCAGTCTCAGGTATGTCTTTATTAGCAGCATGAGAACAGACTAACATACTCACGATATAAAATGTGTTATAGGAATATTTCATTTAATTCTTACCACAACCCAAAAGGTATTATTAACCCAGCAGGGTAAAGATTATTTTCCTAAAGTGGATTTGTTAGGTCAGTACAAATATACAAATGTCCACTTACAAAGATAAATCAACTAATATTAGCAATAGAAAACAACCTAGTGATTGGAGGTCAATTTAAGTAGTGGCATTGGAGACTGAATGAAACTTCCATTCTATCTGACTCACTGTAACAAAAATCTGTGTCAGAGGGGCAGGACTTCTTGGGTTGCATTTGCTGACACTGAGTGTGGAGAAGGTTTTCATTCTAGGAAAGATTGGCTTTACCCTAGGTCTTAATTTCTACTTCATATTATTATTTATAACCCATGACTTGTCTCTCTTATAAGATAGTGAATCCCTTGAGGTCATTATCTTCTCATAATCTTTCAGAAAAGTTGTTCAATAAATATTTGTGAAATGAATACTTCCAAACTATCCATTCAAGTATATATTACAATCTTAATATGTAATTCACATCAGACTTGTCTGGGTTATACAGGTAGTGAAAATTCTATTCTGCCCTTCCTGGACTTATATTCTAGTAGGGAGACATGCATGCCAATAAACAAGTAGAAGTAAATAAGGTACTTCCTATGATAGAGGTGTTCGGCAACCATAACAGGGACCTAGAAGATGCTGCCCCTTAGTTTGCTTGGGAGTGAAGGAGAGCTGGGTGGGTTGAAGGGGAAAAGGAGAAGAGTTAACATAGATTCTATCCAGCCAAGGCTGAATAGCTCATACAGTTGCAGCAGGAATGAGAACTCTCAGTGGGTACCTTGAAGAACAAGTTAATTCAGTGAATAGAATGTAATAGACAGGGAAGTATAGAATTTTATAATGAAGAGCACTGATCTCTGAGCCAAAAGACCTCATTCTAGTTACAACTCTGCTACTGAATTGCTGAATTAACTAAGATAAATTACTCAAGCTTTCTAAAGCTGTGAAATATGGGTAGTAAACACGCCTCACAGTCAGTATTAATTGCCCTGGATGAATTTGGTTGTCTGATATTGCATTCTCCACTGAAAACAATACTCTCTCTCTCCTGGAAACTATTCTTTTCTCTACGCTAATTATGTGGTTCAAGTAGAAGTCCCCAACTCTTTATGAATGGCCCTTTTGACCACACATGACTAACCCAGTATTGCCCAGTGATCTCGAACATGGACTCTTAAGTCAGATTTCCTGAGTTTGAGTCCTGTTCTAGCTACTTTCTAACTGTGTGACTTCGATTAAATTATCAACCCCTTAAGTCTCAGCTTTCTTAGATGTGAACTGTGTATAATAATACATAATCTAAGTAAGTTACATGTAAACCACTCACCATAGTACTTAGAACATGTTAAATATTCATTAAGACCCATTACTAGTATTATATCATCATCATTTGAGCCAAGGAGATTTGGGCAGCCATATTCCTGGGTATATAGAAGAAGCCAGTAGAAAAGCAGAGACAGGAAATAGACTCCTTGATTCCAAATATTCTATTTGCCACTCCACATTTCCAGCCTCCCTTTCAGTTAGACTGGTGTCACATGACTAGTTCCAATCATCCCTGAATCTCAGCTTGACCTCCAGCTTCCCATGCTTTTGGATACATGATCCAAAAAAATTCTTTTTTGCTTCACTAGTTTGAGTTAGATTTTTGTTTCTCGCAATCAGAAGTCTCAACACAATGAATATGGAAAGCTGGAAAAATTTAAAGTTCCATGCAAATCAAGATGTAATTACTTTAAAATTTTAATGTGTTTGGGACACTATTTACAAACCTCACATTTCTTTTCTAAGTACAGTTTAATTTCTTTGCCTCAGTGCCACAGGAACCACTGCAAATAACTACAAGAATGAAATGGAGAGTCTGCCTGCAAACACAGGGTAAAAGCTGAATCAACGCTGTGACCTCTGTTTTTTCACTTTTTAAAATACTTTGCTAACACTTGTAAAGTTCAAGCTGCAGGAAAAAAAAAAGTGTTTTAATGTTAAGATTTCCCTACGTTAAGAATTGTATTATTATTTTTTACTTCTCAATACAAAGTGAAAAAGTTCTTTAAATATGTTCAAAGTGCAAACTGGAGTTAAAGTAACAAGCTCTCTCTACAGAATACATATTATGTTGGTGGTTCCTTAATTTTAGTATGTATTAGAGTCACCTAGCGGGCTTCTTAAAACACGGATTTCTGAGCTCCACCTTCAGAATTTTTGATTCAGTAGATCCCGGACAGAAGCCAAAAACAAGTTCCCAAGTTATGCCAATGTTGCTTGTCCAGGGATCATGCTTTAAGAACCACTGCCTTAAGTAAGTAATTCATTGGAAACATTTAACCTATAGAAGACCAAGCTAAGAAATCTGTCACCCTTACATTGTGGCCATATTTCCTGTTTAAAAAGCAAAGTGCATGTTTAAAAAGTTAAGTTTTAAATGTTCTCTGTCCTACAATTAATTTTGCCATTGCTTTCAAAATATATGCCTTTGTTTTTCCATGATTTCATATGGATGCTTAAAAATCAGTATTTACTGGTTAAATCAGTATACTCATTTATTGCTCATGGTGGCATAAGTTACTTTTGAAGAGCAATGGCAATACAAAGATGTCAATACCTTTTAAAATAATAATTCCACTCAGGAATATTAAATAGGAGAAAGGTATATACACAAATGTTAATTATAAGTTTTATCCATAGTAGCTATAAATAAGAAACTATATAAATGCCCAACTTTAGGAGAACAGTTTAATAAATTAGGTTCCACAGAGACAATGTACCATTATGCAACCACTGACACGACGATTAATATAATGTAGAAACATAAAAAATAATGATTTAATACCAAATATAGAATAATGCTAAAACTATGTAAAGATGAATTCACATATGAAAGTCAAGAAGCAAAAATTAAAAAGATGTTTGCTGGTGGTTGGTGGGCTTTCTCTTTATTTTACACACTGGTTATTAAGACTTCGTTATCTCTCAGCTTCAAACTGCTGGTGTATACTGATCCGCGAGGCTAAAGCTGGGACTCCGCGAATCCCATTTCAGCTCCGCCAGTGGCTCCCTTTTATTCCCTACCACTAGGGGGCGTTAGAGGGAGACAATAAGTTCGAGGAGTAAAAAGGACTTGCTTTCTCCTGTTTGTTTCTTGTTTGGAGTCATCCCAACAATGATTCTTTACCCCACCAGGGGCACTTAGTTCTAATTTGTAGTTTTTTTTCATGTATCCAAAACCAGCCTCATTGTACCCCCTCAGACGCCAGTACCAAATGGCTGGCACCCCGTCTTCACGGGTCTGAGTCTCAGTTCTTTGAGACTCCTCCAAGGTCCAGTTTTGATCATTTCAGCCTCTTTTCTTTGTTCACATAGTCCTGGGAGCTACAGGAAGTAATAGTTTCCTGCTGTTACTACCACTGTTTATACCTCCATGCCCTCACATTGTCTTTTAGGTTCTCTAATACCTGATTAACAATTAGGTTCTCTAACACCTGATTAACAATTCTTTTGATTTAACAATTATTTTGATAATTCTTTTGATTAATTTCTGTCAATCAAAACACTTGTGTATCTTTCTCCAGAGTGAACCATAATTGATAAACTATCTTCTACTATTGCACTATATTGTCTTTTAAATAAAAAAGAAAACATGTCAAGTCTCACCAATAAATGAAAAATAACTGAAAGAAACTGTAAATATTTAACCAAAATGCTTTTATTATCTGGAGAAAACAAATAAAATATTCTGACACTCACATAGCTTTGCCTTATGTCAGACAATTAACATGAGGCACTTTTGATCTTTGCAGGTTGATTTTAGTGTTTACATTCATTCTCAAAGTAACCCATGGAGCTGATATGGAACGCCACGCCACAAAATGGCACGTAAACAAACTAATCTGCAGCTCTGCCCATTCAGTGAATACAGAGCACCTTCTATGGGCCAGACTCTGCTATGTGATGGGAAAAAAAGCTCACACCCACAGGAAAACCACTAGTTAAAAGATTATGTGATAAATGCAGTGATAGAAATAGGCCCAGGTTGCTATGGAAACAGAAGGCATGTTTTGTTTGTTCAGACTACTTTCTCTGGTACCTATTACTTCAACAACAGTGAGAAGATTTTAGCTGGAAGGAGAAGAGGCAAAAATGCATTCTAGGAAAGGGATCCAACTGGTAAAGGGCATGGAGGTCTGAAAAAGGATGGCATACTTGAAGATCTGCAAATAGTTTATGACAGTAACAAGTTTGGCATGCAGCAAAGAGATGGACCTGGTTCTGCTGGTAAAGGAATTTGGAATCACTGATGGATTTTTAAACAATAGTCTTGATCATTTTAGGACACTTTCTGCCTAGCATGGATTTTGACAATTGGCACATTGAGAGGATTCCAAGGCCTGCTGTCAGTATAAGTGGGATATGTCCCTGGCTGGTTCTTAAGCTGCCTTTCATCTTCCCATTCCATGATCCATCTCTGTTTGCTCTGTATCGATTACTACTTAATGTCTCCAAATCCTTGTTTGCTCTGGCCTTTATACTTTGACATCTCTATTGATTACATTTTCTCTGCCTCAAAACCATCCCACTTCTTTCCTCCCATGGCTTGCCTCCTATTCCATGGTGCTGTGCTTGTTCTAGGCAGGACTGGTCACATTTGATCTATTCAATTTGGTCCTGTTAGACTCTCTAGACTCCTTGGCACCTAATCTTGATTCCAGAGATCCTTCCCTTCAAAAACCCTGTGACAGAGGGTTAGATGTGGAAATAGTATTGAATTTGGAACTAAACAAACCTGAGTTTACATCTCTGCCACATTTATTGGTTTGCTCAGACAGTGCTCCCCAAATATTCTATTTGCAATCCCACATTTCCAGCCTCTCTTCCAGTTAGACTAGTGTTAACATGATTAGTTTTGGCCAATGGACAAGCAGTTAGGAATAGTGTTTGTCACCTACCACTTCCACCTTTGCTTTCATGGAAACCTGTTCCAGATTATTTCGATACAAGGTGGCAGAGCCTTCATCATCTTGAGTCTCTTAATAACTGTACAGAGCAGAGCCCCCCACCAACCCACATCTGATATGTAACATCAGTGAGAATAAACACTATAAGCACAATAAATCTTTACTGTGTTAAACCACTTAGATTTCAGGGATAGTCATTTCCACATAAAAGCCATCCTATCTTGATGAATACATTAATTATGCAGCTTTAGACAAGATATGTAACTTTTGTCCTCAGTTTTCTTATCAGAAAAACATAAATTACCTACTGTTCTACATGTGTGTCTGTAGCATGAATTAGTTCATATGCAATTGGTAAAATGGGGAATTACACATAATATAGAAGTCAGGTTGGTATATGCATCATTTTTCCAAGCACAGTAATATTTTGTCTACTGAGTAACAGGAGCTATATACCAAGTAACAGGACCTATACACCAGGAGTTATACACTACACAAGAGATGAATGCTATAGTTGAAACTAAACACCAGTGAAATCCCTTATTTGTCCTTTGACTTGCCTACATCTCCATATTTCTGGTTTATGCCTATTTTCTTCTTCATCCTTCCTAAATTCTTCCCTGCCTCTTTGTGTTTGATAGTCAAATGACAGCTTTTTCAGATTTCTGTTTTGTTCTTGACCCCCAACTGGCCTGCCATAGTCTGGCATAGGACTTATTTTAGGCTATCCCTGGTACCTGCATTCTTGTGACCTGTAACTGTGGCCAGGTATCTGTATTATAGTCCTAATATTAGATAAGAAATATGGTAGGAACAAGGCAGGGCACAAGTGGACTGGAGATGTGTTGGGTGCAATTCTTAGTGGAGACAGATGGCTATATAAGAAGCTTAGGAAAAAAGTAAAGGCTAGAGGTATGAATTAGATTTGGAAGGCATAGTCTTATAGGCATATGTGAAGCAGTTGAAACCATGGGTAAGAAAGAAATTATCTCAAGAGATGATAAATGTACAAGACACAGACAGAAGACATACAGGCACCAATATGTAAGGGGCAGTGGAGACATTATGAGGCCATATGTACATGATGAAACACAGAAAGAATAACATGTAGTAACCATTTACCATTCTAAGTGCTATACCCATATTAAAGCAAAGCACACAACCCATCCTCTTAGAGATTCTATAATATATATATTTAAGCCAACATAAAATGATCCATGAATGAAAAACATATAATTATGAGATATAAAACAAGAAAAGTCCAAAATATTACTGACACAGACTGAGTCACAGACAACTGATCAGGGATTCAAATTGAGAGCCTAGCTAATAGCATGTGCTTCCCTGGCCTTACCATCAACTGGCATCCTGCTAAGGAACAAACCCACTATCCCAAGAGTTGAATCTTCAGACCTTCCTAGCATCGTTGTGCTTCTTTGACAACAAATGCCTCCTGGCATATATTGCCTTACAGAAATCTTAAGGACAAATCAGGTGCAAAAACTTGACACCACTGTGTTTCAAAAATTCTGAGAGAAAAGAATATGTCAGAGTACCTGAAATTCAAATATCCCAATATTCAAAAATGAGTAACATGACTACTAGAAAGGAAAAGATAGCTAGCTTGATATTCATCCACGAAAAAATTCTAGAAGTGATTAAAAATGAGTTGTCAACCTCACCAGCTATGACATCATTAACAAAGCATTCCAAGCAAATCTCTTTGTTTTTGATAGGGAACCAAAATAACAACTCATAGGTTTGACATGGACAGTTTATCTAGGATTCAGGAAAATATCCCATGTTAGGGTGACCAATTGTCTTGGTTTGTTCAAAACCAAGGGGGTTTTCAGACACAGGACCTTCTGTTTTAAAACCAGAAAAGTCTCAAGCAAACCAAGACAAGTTGGTCACCCTATGATGGTGCTCTTGTAGGCAAAGTGCTCCACCATGGCTGCACGATACTCTTGTTAGGAAAAATGCACAGATATTTAAGTAATTAATGCCTATTCTTGTTGATTATTTGTTCTCATTCAGTGGAAAGGGTTGTCTCTAATGGTATGCCATAGAACTCTTTCCTTTGTTATTAGGTTGGTACAAAAGTAATTGCAGTTTTGGACCATGAATTTTAAATCATTATAACTAGGCTCAAATACATCTTTATTAACCAAAATAGGAGCCATTACAATCAACACATTTTTGCCAATGAGAAATAAGTTTGTTCATTCCTGTAGCATAAAAATCCATGCTTCAGGATTCGACAAACTCTTGGAAAGCATTTTCCGCATCCTGCTGGTTATGGAAGCATTTTCCCTGCAAAAAGTTGTTGAGATGCTTGAAGAAGTGGTAGTCAGTTGGTGGAGGTCAGGTGAATATGGCAGATGAGGCAAAACTTTGTAGCCCAATTCATTCAACTTTTGAAGTATTGGTTATGTAACACACAGTCAGGTGTTGCTACAAAGAAGAATCAGGCCCTTTCTGTTGACCAATGCTGGCTGCAGGGCATTGCAGTTTTCGGTGTATCTCATTGATTTGCTAAACATACTTTTCAGATGTAATGGTTTCACTGGGATTCAGAAAGCTGTCATAGATCAGTTCAGCAGCAAACTGAATAGTGACCATGACCTTTTTTTTTTTGGTGCAAGTTTGGCTTTGGGAAGTGCTTTGTAGCTTCCTCTTGGTCCAACCACCCAACCACTGAGCTGCTCATCAATGGTTGTCGTATAAAATCCAGATTTTGTCACACATCACAATCTGATCAGAAATGGTTCATTGTTGTTACGTAGAGTAAGAGAAGACGGCACTTCAAAATCATTTTTTTAGTTTCGCTCAGCTCATGAGGTACCCACTTATCAAGCTTTTTCACCTTTCCAATTTTCTTCAAATGCCAAGTGACCGTAGAATGGTCAACGTTGAATTCTTCGGCAACTTCTCATGTAAGAGGATGAGCTTCAATGATTGCTCTCAATTGGTCATTGTCAACTTCCAAATGGCCGGCCACTACATTCCTCACCTTCAAGGCTCTCGTCTCCTTTGCAAAACTCCTTGAACCACCACTGCACTATATGTTCGTTAGCAGTTCCTGGGCTAAATGTGTTGATGTTGGCAGTTGTCTCCACTGCTTTACAACCCAGTTTGAATTTAAATAAGAAAATTGTTCAAATTTGCTTTTTGTCTAACATCATTTCCATAGTCAAAAATAAGTATAAACAGCAAATAAGTCATCAGCAAAAAAACAAAGTGATAAATGCACATTAAAATGATGTATAACATAACCACATTTAAGAATGTATTCCAGTATCAAACAGCAAATTTCAGGGCCAAAACCACAATTACTTTTGCACCAACATATGCTGCTCAATAGTATTACCTATTACTTGAATCAGAAGGAATTTTTAGCAAAATCATAGATAATACCGGCATGGAGATTTATTAATGATTCATTTATAAAAAAACTTTATTGAGCAACTATTAGGCTCTGCACATTTTCAGGTCCTAGATATAGCAGAGAACAAGACAAAGATCCTACCCTTGTGGCAGACAAATGAAAATACAGTAAAAGATCAGAAAGTGAGAAAACCCATGAAAAAATTAGTCTGTTTAACAGACCAGAGAGTGACAGGACAGCCAGGTGATCAAGGTAGTGTTCTTTGTGGAAGTGACATTTGAATAAATATATGAGTGAAGTGCAAGAAACATGTGAAAAGCTGGAAAATAATAAGTTCAAAGACCCTGAAATAGGAAGACTTGCCCCATATTTTAACATACTTTGCCTCAAAATAAGCAATATTTAGAAAGTTTTATTTACTAATTTTACACCTTTCTATATCAAGTAGAACATAACCAAGATTTTATGGTATCCCAGCAATATGAAATAACCATGCAATTTTAATAGCGATGCAGGAGACTCCTGAGGAAAAAAGATAATTGTAAGTCACGGTTTTGAGTATAGAGTATTTTCCGTGTCTGATCGCCTTTACCTGGTAGGAGGAAGTGGCATCCCAGGCTGTGGTTTGTCCTGAAACCCAGGATTGAGTGGGGAGGTGATCCAATGTGGAACTAAGTGTGATCAAGTCTAAGCCCCAGGTGGAAGTGAGAGGCAAGTAAGAAAGGGTGTTTATTTTGCTGAAATAGCAAGTTGAAAATCAAGGAACACTTGAAACATCAAATTCATGAAAGAGGTCAAAACGGCAGAAAACTGGGATTTAAACAGAATAAGCAAGTAAAAAAGAGCCCTTCAAGCAACACTTTGCAGAGTTCTTTGGCCTTTAATATTGCCAAGTCCAAGGTGGAGAGAGAGCCGTTAAAGGCTTTGAACTGTTTCCTACAATCAAAGTCTCCAAGCTGCCAAAGCAGAATTTCAAAGGACCTATGTAACTGAAAGTACTCTTAGAAAGTTGCTCAGATGACAAGCCTCCTAGTAACCATATAGAGGATCATTTATCCCCTTCTTTATCCTCTTCTTCCAATTCTTGTCCTAGAGCCTTTGCAAAATTAAAAAAAAAAAAAATTAAAGCTTCAAATCTGATCGCTTAGATTCTAGCCCATGAATTTGCCCACTATTGTTAGGTATTTGCATCAGTTATCTATGGCTGCAAAACAAACTGCCCCAAAACACAGCAGCTTAAATGTCACTCATAATTATCTGGGTCAGTAATGTGGTCTGGACTCAGCTGGGCATTTCTCCTGCTGGCCTTGCTGCTCAGTGGGAACTGGATGTTACACAATAGCCTCACTAACATGTCTGACAGCTCACACTGACTGTCAGCTGGGCCTCTCTCTCCTCCATATAGCCCGTCATCTACCCAAGGAGGCTAGCCTGACTTCTTCACACAGCCATCTCAAGGTTCTAAAAAGTGGGGAGCAGAAGCTGCAAAGTCTCTCAAGGCCTTGGCTTCAAAGCTTATACAAAACACTTCTGCCACATTGTATCAGCCAAAGCAAGTCACAAGGCCTGCCCAGATTCAAAGAAGGGAGAAATAAACTCTACATCTTGGCACAATGAGTGGCAAAGTTATAGTGTACAGAAAGGGACTTTGCAAATGATCTACTACAGAGTAAGAGGTCACTTATCTACATGCAATCTTCTTTTCTACTTCCCTCGTCCAAGGGGCTAAGATCTGATCCCAGGCTTCTTCCTCTCCCCCTTCTTACTCTGGCACTGTCCTGCAGGAAATAATACAGGCTATCTTGTTCTCTTCATCAATTCACCTACCACTGCACCTGTTTGAGGAAGCTGAGGTTCTTTCTTTTCCCACAGGTGCATTCAAGCAATCAAGAGATCCCATCCATTTAGGGATGGGATCTGAGAATTAAGGGAGAAATGGGAGACACACACTCTTGCACCACTTATGGAGGCCAGCTTTGGAGAAGCAAACACTTATTCAAGGAATAAAAAGGTGATCCTTTTATATTCTTCATGATATGCTCTCATGAGCATAGTTTCCTTAGAAACTTTACAGAGGAGAGAATTATCCAATTATGAGTAAAGGCAAAATTCTAGTTTGCCTGGTCTTCTGGGCTATAATGCCATCTAATGGAAACAAGGTCTCACCCTCATTCTTTATAAATATAAATGTGAGGCCTCCTTTGTAAATACTTCCCTGACCACCTCCCTCTCCACTTAAGGCTGCACCCTAACTGCTTTTCGTCTGCTATCTTCATAACTTGTGCACTCATTATACTACACTGTGTTTGTGTATTTTGTGTATATATCTCCCGTAATTGATGGTAAGGCCCCCAATTCATGTACATCTTTGTAATGCTAGCTACACAGTGATTGGCACACACCAGGAGTTCTACGTTTGTGAAATTGAATTGAATTTATTATAATAGTGATATGAATTCCAGATCTTCAACACCACACACTAACAGATACGCTAATGCAGCTCAAAGTATCTTCACATGCAAAGGGGACTTGGACAATATCTCTGGTTTTGTATAAACTACACAACAAAAGAAAACTTCCTAGGATATCTGACAGTGACTACAATACCTTTCACTTTTCTTTTTACTAGAACACTTTTATTTTTCTTTCCTTGGTAAGAGGGAGGATATGTGTATGCGTGTCTGGGGGAGTGTTTGTGTATAAGAAGAGGGATAAACTTTGTGATTAATAACATCAGAATTCTATGCCCATTACTGATTTGTTTTGAACTTTTCCTTTCTGATATTTGAGTTTATAAGGAGATATTTTGTTTAACTTGGCAAAGGGTCTTCCCTGATTCAGTCAGCTCTTAAAAGTTCATACACAAAACTGAAAGGGAGGCATACAGTCCTTGAGAATCACCAGGGATAGAATGGACTTGTAAAAATCAGAACCAGAAAACCAACTCTGCCATGACTGAGGCATGAGAAAAATAAGGAAAATAAAATTCTTTAGGCTAGACATCTAGCCTAAAGGAAATGAGAATGAAAAGGAAAACTTCTTAATTCTTATGTTACTTCGAACTTTTCCATCAATGAAAATGATCATCAACTTGGAAAGGGTAGAACAAACCTCATTAAGAGGGAATTGAAACCCAAGTAAAGAAGTGAGAGCCACTTTAAATGAGCTTGTGTCTCCCGGCACTAAATAACTGGAGGTAGTATAGGCGAGATAGGGAAAAAAAGACGACAAAGGAAACAAACATTTATTGGGCATCTTCTTCATTCTAGGGTTTTGCTACTCTGAGTGTGATCCACGAATCAGTGGCATCAGCATCACCTAGAATCTTTCTGGAAACAGAGAATCTCAGGCCCTACCGCAGATCTACTGTATCAGAATCTTCATTTTAGCAAGAGTCTCAGATGATTTCATGCACACATTAATTTTTAAAACACTGGCCTAGGAAGCATGTTAAGAGATGTACATACATCATCTAAGTTAAACTTTACAAAACCCTATGAGGTATATTTTCATTTCTCTTACTATAAATGAAGAAGTTCAAGCTCAAATAAAATGACTGACTTGCCTATTGTCAGAGTTAGTAAGCAGTTAGACCAGAATTCAAACAGTTGTGGAGTCTGGCATTTTCAAAGTCCATAGTACAGCTGGGACTTTGGAACTTAATGCCTGCTTCGATAAATAATTTGTAGATATGAACATACAACATCCCTCACCCCGCTATTATTTCTTAATAGGAAGAAAAGTCAAAATGTCCACTGAAAATACACAAGATTTTCAAGAAAGAAGCAAAGATCAATTCCTAAATATACTGAATGGAAAGCTCAACGTCCATTAAGAAGGGGCTGGGAGAATTTCAGAATTCTAGTTTATTCAGTGCTTATTGAGCACGTACTATACCTGCCAGGCACAATTCTAGGTACTTGGGATGCATTAGTGAACAAAACAGGCAAAGATTCCTGCCCTCATGAGCTCACATTCTTGGGGGGAGACAATAAACAACAGACATAACGGATAAGTAAATTAAATAGTAAAGCATTAAAAGAGATTGGCTTACGGGGGACGGGGAATGACAAAGAAACCTGAAGTACAGGAAGAGTGGTGCAATTTAAAATAAGATAGAAAGAATGGGCCTCACTGAAAGGGTGAAATCTGAGTAAAAATCTGAAGGAAGTGAGAGAGCAAGCCAATCCATCTAGGAGAAGATTATTGGAGTCAAAATCCTAATGTAAAGGCATGTTCCAGGGCCGGCAAGAAAGTCAGCATGGACGGAGCAGGGCCAGCAGTTAGGAGAGACCACCAGATAGGTAATTGAGGACAAACATGTAGGGATTCCTGGGCCATTGTAAGGACTTTGTATTACACCCTGTGTGAAATGCAGACATTAACAGGTTTTTAGCAGAGGAATGATATGACCTCTTTTTTTTTTTGAGATGAAGTCTCGCTCTGCTGCCCAGGCTGGAGTGCAGTGGCGCAATCTTGGCTCACTGCAACCTCCACCTCCCAGGTTCAAGTGATTCCCCTGCCTCAGCCTAACGAGTGCCTGGGATTACAGGTGCCCACCACCACACCTGGCTGATTTTTTTTTTGTATATTTGGTAAAGATAAGGTTTTACCATGTTGGCAGATTTTAATTTTTTTAGAGTTAACTCTAGATGCTGTGTTGAAACTAGATTGTATGGGGTCAGGATAGAAGCAGAGGGATGTAAGTTATGTGCAGTAGCATCCCATCCTATGCAAGGTGATATGGTTTGGCTGTGTCTCCTCCCAATCTCATCTTGAACTGTAATTCCCATAATCCCCACATGTCGTGGGAGGAACCTGGTGGGAGGTAATTGAATCATGGGGGCGCTTACCATCATGCTGTTCTTGTGATAGTGATTGAGTTCTCAAGAGATCTGACGGTTTTATAAGAGGTTTTCTCCCTTTTGCTCGGCACTTCTCCTTGCTGCCACCATGTGAAGGAGGATGTGTTTGCTTCCCCTTCTGCCTTGAAAGTTTCCTGAGGCCTCCCCAACCATGCTGAACTGTGAGTAAATTAAACCTCCTTCCTTTATAAATTACCCAGTCTCAGGTATGTCTTATTAGCAGCACGAGGACGGACTAATATGCAAGGTTAGGTTTTAAAGTTAAAAGCTCTGAATCTGTTCACTGTATCATCAAGAAATCATAGCTGTATTGGCTTACTTGTGTTTAGAAATCATGATGTATAAAAAAATGTAAAAACTGTTTTGTGAGAGATTCCATTTTCTCATTTTAACTGCCAAAAACAATGAGAAGCGGCTATGGGAAATTAGAGTTCAGCACAATATATGCCAGGATTTCTATACAGTAAAAACTTTTCTGTCACTGACAAGCTTGTATAAGTGTGGGCTTATCTGCATGACAGAGGCTGCTTTTTAAAGGGAATTCAGGCACAGGTTACACAAGACGCCCTTTCAGATGTCTTCCAACCTTTCATTTTCTTTATTCTAATCCACACCAAAGTAACTTCATGTCCAGAGTTCTAACTAGGGCAGGGCCACAGGAGATTTGTCACAGAACACTGCAATAGTTTTAGGCCATTATTTGAAAGCCATCTCCTCCTTAGAAAATGTACCTTCACTTCCAGTCCCATGGCGACAAGCTTGTCCCAGGTCCCAGAACAACCATTAAATATAAATAGACAGACATCCAAGATCAAGGACATAGAGCCCATAATCCCCAAGGCACCTTTATTTAAAAGGGCAGCATTGCTCTCCTTCTCTCCTTTGTTCTTTTCTTCTTACTTCACTTCTGTGTTTGTTTGACCAGTGTCATAATACCCTTATGGCTCAGATGGAACAATTAGGGCTTACTAGCATACTAAGTGAGTTCAAAGGTTGAATTAATGGGTGGTTAATTAATGCATCCTGTCAACGTGAAGAAAGTCTCCAAATGACATGCCTCTGGTTTCTGGATCTGGTCAAATATTTTACAATGGCATAAGTACATGCGCAGTACATTTTAACCTTTGCTTGCTGCCAGGAACGCCACAAGCTTCTTCCGAAGATATAACTTCAAATTTGGGCCATAACCAATATATTCAAACTATCCTCTGAATAACTGCAAATGTAATCTGTTTTCCCATATAAAATGACAGCCACTCAGCCGGGCACAGTGGCTCACGCCTGTAATCCCAGCACTTTGGGGCGGAGGCAGGCAGATCGCAAGGTCAGGAGATCGAGACCATCCTGGCCAACATGGTGAAACCCCATCTCTACTAAAAAGATTAAAAAAAAAAAAAATAGCTGGGTGTGGCCAGGCGCAGTGGCTCATGCCTGTAATCCCAGCACTTTGGGAGGCCGAGGCGGGTGGATCATGAGGTCAGGAGATCGAGACCATCCTGGCTAACACAGTGAAACACCGTCTCTACTAAAAATACAAAAAAAAAAAAAAAAAAGGGTCGGGAGTGGTGGCGGGCACCTGTAGTCCCAGCTACTCGGGAGGCTGAGGCAGGAGAATGGTGTGAACCCGGGAGGCAGAGCTTGCAGTGAGCCAAGATCGCTCTACCGCACTCCAGCCTGGGCGACAATGCGAGACTCTGTCTCAAAAAAACAAAAAGCTGGGCGTGCTGGCGTGCACCTGGAGTCCCACCTACTCGGGAGGCTGAGGCAGGAGAATCACTTGAACCAGGAAGGTGGAGGTTGCAGTGAGCCGAGATCACACCACTGCACTCCAGCCTGGTGGCAGAGCCAGACTCCATTTCAAACCAAAAACAACAACAAAAAAAAATGACAGCCACTCATATAAGAGAGGTGCTTTGGGAACCAATGGAAAAGTTGTTTGTTGGTTTCAGAGTCCATGATTCCCAGGGAATGTCCATTTCTCCCTGAATGCTGTCACTACCTATCCAGGTGCTGGTTTTCATCACTCTACATCCCCGAGCTAAATGATATATTTAACCATGAAGAACATACCTCATATACAAAAGTGAATAAATCCAGAACAGCATTAAGCCAGTAACAACTAAAATCCAAATATTTCAGTAAGTGAGAAAAATAACTCCACAACTCTCATTTCTCCATAGCCCGTTCAATAATCCCCTTGCCTTCAGCCAGCATTTCAGGAGGGCAGAATTTTTTACCAAGTAGAATGGTTCAATTCAACCAAGATGTCTGAGAATTTGGTAGCATCTTCACTCCTTTCTCTATATATACTACCCCATTTATGTCTGAGATTCACTCTGTTTCTGCTTCCCTTTATATTGTCAGCTTCTTTCTCCAGCTTCTTTTACTTTTGCCAAGTCAAGTATAGAACCACTCAGCTAAGCTGCTCCCAGATTCCTAACCCACTGAAACTGAAATAATAAATACTTATTGTTTAAAGCTGCTAAATTTGGGAGTAATCTCTTACACAACAATAGATAACTGAAACATCAGGATTTCAGATGGCCTACTTTGATCAAAGTCAAAGGAATCACATAGAATAATAAAGCATTAGGTTAAAAATGAAGGCTGGAGCAATACTGCAGGATATCTTGAATGCCATGCTAAGGGGTTTAGAATTTATCTTGAAGCAACAAGGATCCTGTGAGTATTTTTGAATAAGGGAGTTTTCAAAGGAATGTGTTAGAAAGATTGGTCTAGCAGACCTGCATGGGATAGATTTGGGGAAAAAAAAAAAAAGCATAAAAGTAGGAAAAATATATTATTCACAAAAACACTCGATCACAGTCGCATGTCCTACCTAATCTGATCAAACTCATTCTGCCCTATATAAGTTTTTCATATACTGAGTTAACTTGAGATGGGCAGGGTTCATGGTTAATTCATATTTGAATACTCTGAATCATTTAGCGCAGTACCTTGCACATAAGTACTTAGTAATATGGGAATTATGAACAAACCTTTCCTAAATTCGCCCCACTTCCCTACAAACAGGATAATACTCTTTCTATGGTCTCTTTTGTTCTTATGGCTAATAGATCACATCTGAAATCTTGGCATTACATTACCAAGTACATTTTATTTTTTTCTCTCCCCTGTATAGTATTAGCCCCTTTGGGGCAGTCAGAACCACTAAATAATTTTCAAGGTTCAAAACAAAATGAAAATGCAAGGCCCCTTGTTTCAAAATTATTAAGAATTTTAAGACAATGATGGGAGAGGGGGACTTCTGAGCAGAAGGCCCCGTGTGCACAAGTCACAACTCAGGAAGCGATCCTTGAGGGCAGTAATTCTGTGTTATGTATTGTTTTAACCATAGTTTTTACCATGGGAATATTTGGGAAATGTTGATTAAATGTACTGAGTGAACAATGAAGGTCAGGAGGATTTTACGGAAAGGGATGCTTTACTTGGGAGAAGTTTAACATAAGTGGAGTCCACCCGATAGTTAAGATACCCTGTTTAAGACACAGTCAGGAGTGCCATCTGCTGTCATGGCCCCCTCTCCTGCCTGGGTTGCTTCTCCTGAGTACCTGTACTGCAGAATTTATACATACATATCCTCACATGGTCCAAAAGCCCTGTTTGTCCTATGATGACTCACACTCTAGGGGAAGCTGGCTTTGGTTTGGTTATTTGATTTCCCTTATGTAATGGCAATGACAGTGATTTAATATGTAAGAAGCAAACAGCTAAAGGGATTTTCTAGGCAGAAACAATGTATTGACTAATAACATAAAACAGTAAGGGTTGATAGTCATAAAATAAAGAAAACAAGGTTGAGTGATTTAAAAAACAAGCTGCAGACAAATCCTAGTTTAATTTCTGAAAAATTCAGAAGAGCAGAAAAGTGACTATTGATCACCCTCTCTGAGGGCTGGCACAGACCTCAGAGATAAGCTGTAACTATGAAGAACTGTTTTATCTATTGGACAGACAAGACAATGTATTGAATCCCTTCTTACCACAGGTGAGTATCCTACTCACAAAACACAAATATTTATCTTTGTATCTGAACAATGCCTCTCTGCGACACTAAGGAAAAAGAGCTGCTTGAAAGACATTAGTCCTTCCCTCATCTTCTCCGTCATTTTAGGCGAGTTGCTGCCGTGGCTCCGGAACTGCAGGCAAAGCTTAGCAATTGTAATGGTGACCCCCAGTGGCAACTGTCTGAAAATGAAAGACTTGCTCTGTTTCTCTGCCAAGGATGTCAATTTTATTAAAATGCTTTAAGAAGGATATTGGCAATTTTGTTGAACTGTAATAAAAACTGTGTGCTGGTTTCCAAAAAAAAAAAAAAAATCAATATCCCTCCTCTACTTTATTGTCACTAGTTAAACGTATGAGTTTTCCTTTCAAAAGAGACTCTTTTTCAAGTAAGACAGTTTGTGGAAGGCCTGTTCAATAATGCTCTACAGGTGCTTTACTCCTCTCAAAGAGAAAGGCGGAAATGAGGCCAAATGTCAAACCCAGGTTCACCTGTACCCCCTGAGTGTCCACTGGGTTCTGAGCGTGAGCCTTAGTGGAGATTTAATAGGCAGCTACTTATGTAAGTCCAATTGAACTCTGGAAAAATAATTGATAATCCAACTGAATTCCAGAAAGGCATATGGGGATATGTTCAATGGGCAACAAAGCATGTTAAAGAGATTGGGTTGCCCTCTAGAAACTCCCATTCAACACAAGACAAAAGAAATCAGATCAAAGAAAGAAAAATTTCAATAACAGAGGTTTGAACAATAAGTAAATCAAAATTAATGAACTGTAGACTCTGTACCATATTCAATTTTCAGTTTGTACGTTTTCTTCTGAAACACATATGAACAAAAAGCAGGAATATACTGTCAATTTACTAAGTCATTTAAGCCTGTATTCAATAAAATTCACATAAAAGTGCCCTTTAAAACATCCTTAGTATGATTTAAACTATTGAAATGGACTAAACAGATACGTGTTTGGTAGATGTATTAGGGTTCTCTAGATGGACAAAACTAATAGGATACATGTATATATGAAAGGGAGTTTATTAAGGAGAATTGACTCACACGATCCCAAGATGAAGTCCCACGATAGGCTACGTGCAAGACGAGGAGCAAGGAAGGCTCAGTCCAAATCCCAAAACCTCAAAAGTAGGGAAGCCAACAGTGCAGTCTTCAGTCTGTGGCCAAAGGCCCAAGAGCCCCAGCAAACAACAGGTCTAAGTTCAAGAGTCCAAAGGCGGGCCGGGCACTGTGGCTCACGCCTGTTATCCTAGTATTTTAGGAGGCCGAGGCGGGTGGATTGGCTGAGCTCAGGAGTTTGGGACCAGGCTGGGCAACACTGTGAAACCGCATCTCTACTAAAATACAAAAAATTAGCCAGGCGTGACGGCAGGCACCTGTAGTCCCAGCTGTTCGGGAGGCTGAGGCAGGAGAATCGCTTGAACCCAGGAGGCGGAGCTTGCAGTGAGCCGAGATCACGCCACTGCACTCCAGCCTGGGCGACAGAGCGAGACTCCGTCTCAAAAAAAAAAAAAAAAAAAAAAAAAAGAGTCCAAAGGTGGAAGAACTTGGAGTCCGATGTTGGAGAGTAAGCATCCAGCACGGAAAAAAGACGAAGGCCAGAAGACTCAGCAAGTTAGCTCTTCCACCTTCTTCTGCCTGCGTTTTCCAGCTGTGCTGGCAGCCGATTGGATGGTACCACTCACATTGTGGGTGGGTCTTCCTGGCGGGGGCTTGTCTTCCTCTCCCAGTCCACTGACTCCAATATTGATATCTGCAGACCATACCCGGAAACACCCAGATACACTCAGAAAGAATACTTTGCGTCCTTCAATCAAGTTAACCTTTAATATTAACCATCACAGTAGACCAGGCTAAACACAGTAGATCAGGCTAAACTACGGTTCTCAAACTTTGCTGCATATCAGAATCACCAGGGAAGATCTGGAGAGTCCCAAAATCCAGCTTATACCCCAAACTTATTACATCATAATTGCTAGGGCATAGGCATCAGTATTTTTTAAAGCTCCCTGATCCCAAGCAATTCCCACATGGAGCTAAGGCTGACTGGCTGCCTTAGTTTGACCATGGATTAGCATATCATTTACCTACCATGCATTTTACCTATCTTAAAAATATTTACAAGAGTCATCTGCTAAGAGTCTATTAATAGTATCACCTGAGGAGCTTTGTTTTACATCCCAACATTGAGGCTAAACCCCAGATCAATTTCACCAAAATTTGTGGGGATAAGACCCCACCAAGACATCGATATTTTTTTTTAAATCCCTAAGTGTTTACAAAGTGCAGTCAAGGTTGAAAAACACTGCACATTCAAATATTGAGGAAGAACAATAAAAAGCCCTAACTTGGTATAACTAAATCATTTTAAAGTATAGCATCTGTTTATTATTGATTGTTCTTTGAGGTTACAAAGAGATACCCCCACGAAATTGGAAATACAGAAATAGACAGCCTTCTGAAAATAAACATGTAAAGGTACTACATAGAGGTATAACCTGTTGTAACATAGTCAACCTTAAGGAAAAAGAAAACAGATTTAAAAGGTTAAATAAACAGCCTTCTCCAAGACTCTAGCCCAGTGGTTCTTACCCTGGCTACACATTAGAATCACCTGGAGAGTTTCTGAAACCTGCCAATGCCTGAGCTCCAATCCCAGGGCTTTTGACTTAATTGACTAAATTGATATATTTAAAAGCTCCCCAGGTGATTCTCATGTGCAGCCAGCATTGAGAACCACTGTTTCAGGCAAATAAGGAATATGTCCGTATGCCAAAACTGCAACACAGACATGTACCAAGAGATGCAAAAAGAAAGTGAGTATTTACAGAACATCACAATGAAGCATAAATAAAAGTGATGAATAGATATGAAATTTCAACAACGGGTACATAGCTCTAACAAAGAAAGTTTTTGACAAGAGATTTCAAATACCTCTGTCCCAGTAGTGAAGCAACTCCTGCAACAGGAAGATTTTTTCATCTATTTATCTTGTTTTAAGTTCCAGGATATACACACAGCATGTGCAGGTTTGTTACATAGGTAAACGTGTGCCATAATGGTTTGCTGCACCTTTCAACCCATCACCTAGGTATTAAGCCCAGCATACATTAGCTGTTTTTCCTGATGCTCTTCCTACCAACAGGCCCCTGTGTGTCGTTCCCCTCCCTGTGTCCATGTGTTCTCATTGTTCAGTTCCCACTTAGGAGTGAGAATATGAGGTGTCTGGTTTTCTGTTCCTGTGTTAGTTTGCTGAGGATAATGGCTTCCAGCTCCACCCATGTCCCTGCAAAGGACGTGATCTCATTCCTTTTCATGGCTGCATAGTATTCCATGGTGTATATGTACAACATTTTGTTTATCCAGTCTATCATTGATGGGCATTTGGGTTGATTCCATGTCTTCACTATTGTAAATAGTGCTGCAATGAACATATGTGTGCATGTATCTTTATAATAGGATGATTTATATCATTGTTCATCTATTTTACCTGAAGGACTTTTCATGACATTAGCTTTGTTTCTTATTTAGTGAAGCAAACTTTTAGATGTGTACTGAATTGACTACAGGCGAGAATGTACTTATACAGATACTGAGTATTCCAGTGTTCTGACAGTTATTTCTGATGTGACCTTAATCAGTTGACATCCTGGTGCCTGTCTGCATCTTCTGTGCATTTACCCAAAAAGTATTCCTCAACAAAGTCATGGTCAGTCCTAGCCAATGTTCCTTCCTAGACATTTTGCCACTTCCATCTACAAATTTCAATATTCATAACTTCAGACTTTTAAATATAAGAAATCATGTACTATTCATTACTTTTGAAAATATGTAAATATTGAAGTTTCTTGTTAAATAAGTTCCTATTTTACTTTCATTCACACATACACACACACACGAATACTTGCTATTAGGAATTAAGCTTTTGGGAAACTGATATTCCCTGCTCTTAATTCTTCTCCGGTATATTCTCCAGGTTCTTATAAACTAAAAATTCAAAATTTTTTGTTTTGGTGAGGAAGTTTCTTTTCATTCTTCTAGTACTCTGATTCTTCACTGGAATGGGGGAAACATTTTATATATACCAGACGTGCCAGTTTTCCAAATAAAATTTCCCACCTATGGATCTGATAACGGTCACTAAATATACCTTTTCTGTCAACAGCACAAACTTGTTGTGAGGGCTCTCATCAAAGAGCTTAATCTTACACGCAGTGTTTCCCGGTTGCTAGGTAAAACAATAGATGTAAATACAGAATACTTCTTCACATTCTGTAAAATAATGCATATAGTATTGGTCAATGTCTCTATTGTGAAGTTTCAAATCAATAACTTCCTTTTGAAATTTAAGGACAGAACCTTTTTGCTCTCTCATCATTGAACAGTAATTTCCTTTGATCAGTCATGGAAAAAACAGTGTAAGTTCCTATTTCCAATTTCCTGTCTCTATTGCCTAGAAACTCAGAAACAGCTCTAAGAACAGCTCACTCCCTTCCAATATTCTTCTGATGGAAAAGGGATTAAAATGCCTATCGAGAGAGTCAGCGGTGGCCTTAATTGCTTATGTTTCTGAGGCAGTTTACTTTGCCAGATTTGTGATATTTGTTCTTATTTTTAAAACCTTATTTTTAATATGGCTTTAATGGTAAGCTCTTCAAATTTTTTGGAAGTATAGTACAATTTTTCTTTAACACAATAAACACTTTGGCAAAATAAAACTCTAGATAGTTTGAAATTGGCAGGCTTGTTTTATAATTTGATTCAGTATTAATAATAATAATAATAGCTAGCATTTATTGAGTCACACATTGGGCTAATGGCTTTACAAATATTATCTCATTCACTTCTGACAACTGTGGGAGACAGTATTTTTATTCCCAGTTTTCAGAAAAGGAAACTAAAACTTAAAGAAGTTATCTAACTGATGATAATTAATGTCCAATATTTAGTTTCTAATTATAAAACTTGTTTAATGGCACTGTGGAGACTTTCCAAGGACAAAATTGAACAGGATAGTAAATAAGTTCAAAGTAGACTAGGTAATTTTTTGTAGAGACAGGGTCTCACTTTGTTGCTCAGTCTGGTCTCAAACTCCTGGCCTCAAGCAATTCTCCCACCTCAGCCTCCTGAGTAGCTGAGATTACAGGCATGGGCCACCATGCCTGGCTGATTGGGCAATTTTGAGAACAAAGAGGAGAAGGCTGCCAAAATAATGGGAGCAAATTAGGTAAGGAGTTAAGAATTGTTATCTATCCTCAGAATGATGCCTTAAAGAATATTAATCACAGCAACCATTTAACTATGAAAAGTTAAGTTTATGTGCCTTCTTCCGCAGAGTGCAAACCCCTTGAAGAGGAATCTTTTATTTGAAGTCATACATATATACATATTTGAGCTGTGTATGCTGTGCATGACTGTTTTGACAGTGGTGGTGTGACTCCTTGCTTAACAGAAATATGAAACATAGAGACTTCGTATTATTTTATCTATTTTTAGGCAGCAAAAATGAAGTCTTCTGACCCAATTTGGCTCAATGGATGGCTTAAATATGAGTAAGTAGCAGTTATATTGCTGATTTATAGGGTCCATCTCTAAAATCCTCAAAACTGTGTTTATTTTTCTAAAGAGGACTTCCTTACTTCTCAACTGTTTCAAAGAACCATAAAAATGGAGACTAAGACTTTTTGTTTATAAACTAGGTGATATAAAATAGAAACAATAGTTGTAGCAATGTGCTTTCTTCTTATATTCCCCTACAGTTAATGGGAATGTTCTCTGTAGGATCTGAGTTGGGAGTTTCCAAGAAATCATAAAGAATGGTCTTCAAAGATAACAGTATTTGGGTTTTAACCTCAGTTGAAAACCTTCGAGATCTTTGCTCTCAGGCAATTTGCCAAAATTTGGGGTTGGGGGTGGGGGGGTGGGTGTCTTCATCTCTAAAATGTGATGCAAAAATTACTTTGGAAGGTGTTGCGGGATAAAATGAAATAAGCTACAGAGAGTCTCCGAAACAGAAGGGATTCATAAAATATTAGATCATCTGGCAACCTCCCTCCCTCCCTTCCCAGTGAGATATCTTTCCCTCATTTTCCAACTGGTTTTAGAATAAATACTATTCCTCAAGATTGATTCAACTATATCTTTGGTTTTGGTTTTACTAATGGTTTTACCCATCTCTCTGTCTCAAATATTATTTTATTATATTAGTAATGTTACTACTCCAGAAATTGTAAGTCTAGTTTCTGTAAAGACAGAAATTCATTCTAATTCATTCAGAGCAATTTGACATGAATCATTCCCTGTACATAGTGGTATTAAATAATTATTGGCAGGTTGGCAGTATGTATTTACTTTAAGCCATCATTCTTTTTCTACTGTCAAATAATTAACAAGATTTCTTCCAAGGAGTAGCCTATATTTTGAAGTATAAATGTCAAATAGGCAAAGCTTGTCACCTAAGGAGAAAAGATGATATACTTTACAATAAAAGTGGTACAATATCAAGGCTCAAGCTGGACATTGCGGAATTTGAATCCAGAAGTCAGGAGCTTCAGATACAGTAAATGCCATTCTTCATTCTGAGGGCCCTTCATCAGTTACTTTTTATGTGAAGTCTATACAGCTGAAACATGTCTAGAACATTTGCTAATATTTGGCACATTGGACAGGGTTCTCCCCAACAATCTGAGATTCATTCATTCAGACATGCCAATATGTTCCCTGGTTTCCTAGTAAAGCTCATGTACCTCCTGAAAGAGAAAACACTTCATTAACTCTGCATCCTCCAAACTTAAAAACATTAAATATGCTCATTTCTTTCTAAAAAAGTCCTTTTAAAGTTGTGTTTTACTTTTGTTTTGTTTGTTTATTGTGTATTTGATAAACAGAAAGAACTATGGGCTGGGTGCAGTGGCTCATGCCTGTAATCCCAGCACTTTGGGAGGCCGAGGCAGGTGGATCACCTAAGGTCAGGAGTTTGACACCAGCCTGGCCAACATAGTGAAACTCTGTCTCTGTGGTGGTGTGCCCCTGTAATCCCAGCTACTTGAGGGGCTGAGGCAGGAGAATCGCTTGAACCCGGGAGGTGGAGGCTACAGTGAGCCGAGATCGCGCCACTGCACTCTAGCCTGGGCAACAGAGTGAGACTGCATCTCAAAAAGAAAAAAAAGAAAAAAAGAAAGAACTATGACAATGTAGGATATATCAATAAATCATCCCAGATCTATTTTTCTCTTTTATTGACCTCCATCTACAGGGGTCGAGAGAGGACCCAGAATTCCCATGCTTCAAGAAATTTCCCACATGCCTCCTCCTATGTAAACTCTTAACCTCTCCACTGGTCTTTATTTCAAGATCATTAACTCAAATTCAATTGTACCCTTCACTTCTGTGTTTATCAGTCACCAACCGAGGTCTCTTGGTTTATCGTTAATTACCTTCATTACCTTAGGACACTGCCCCTCTCTTTTCTGATGCAATCTCCCACCCATTCACAGCTCTGAGCCTTTTCCTCTATGCCCTGTAAAAATAGTTCTCCAATTTTTTTGTCACAGGACTCCTGGAAATTCTTAAAAATTATTGAGGACACCCAAAAAGCTTTGTTTATGTGGGTTATATTTACCAGTATTTGTTGTATTAGAAAGTTAAAAAATTATTTAAAATAAACTCATTGCACAGTAACATGAATTACATACTTTTATGAAAAACCTATTTTATAAAAACAAAAACTTAAGTGAGAAGAGTGGCAATATTTTATAATTTTTAAGTCTCTTTAATGCCCGCCTTATTAGAAGACAGCTGGATTCTTATATCTGCTTTTGCATTCAACGTGTTGTGATACACTATTTTAGTTGATGTATATGAATAAAATTCAGCTTTACCCAGATATATAGTTTGAACACAAATAATATTTTAAGAATATTTTCAAATAATTGTGGATATTCTTGTTTGACACTATATCAAAACTCAACAAATGGTAGTTTCTTAAAAATTAGTTGTAATGTGGAACCTTAAACCATATTAATAAAGTTGTTTTTATTCTGTTACATTAGAATTCTATCCTACACTTTGAATAGATCTTCTACCTATGCATGATTTTATAACATCATGCATCACTCATTTGAAAAATATTGCTTCACTGAGTTATATAGATGTTCCAAATGCTGACACATTTTATTATACAATATCAAAAAAACACATTTGTTAATACCACCACTAATCTCATCAAATGAGTCTGTAAGTACAGAAAGCTGTTGCCTTTGCAGATAAAAGTTTTCCATAAATTAAAATTGTACTTAAAAGCTTACATTTTATCATTGGCAACAAACACTGTCAATCATTTTTCTTCAGGTAACTGGTTCACTTTATTCATTTTTGAGAAACTGTCTGCCAAATACCCAAAACTGAGTAGGCAACATTTGTATTGTCAGTCTTTCCATTAAGAACAATCATCAGGGGAAAAAGTGGTTAGTTTGGCTGGTAGCACAACCAGTTGCATATGTACTTTCCTTCAAGACAACTACTTACACTTCAGTATGTAGAACAAGTGTTTTATGCATAGTTCATATTTAATCACACGGAATATTGAATAGACATGCAATCGAGGTTGATATTGAAAAAAATGCTATTCTAGAATTAAAGATCAATCATCAACAAAACCCCCTGAATTGTATTTGTACTACTAGAGGGATATAAGTGTTATACAAAGGGAGTTGAAATTGTCACAACATATTAACATCATCCTGTAATCTCTTAGTCTTTTTGAAAACATCAAGAAATGAGCTTTCTTCTTATTGTGCACTTACACTTTATCCTTGTACCAACTAGGATGTCTTGGGCCGCAGGTAAGAATAAATTGTACCCAAAATGATTTAGATAGTCAGGAAAGTTGTCATCTCTAAAAAGGAGAAATAATATGGTAGGGTATCTTTAGGGCCAGTTAATTCAAGGCTCGTGGCACCAAGGTGAGTCTCACATTTCCAAGTGACACATGAATATATGGAACATCTGGTACAAAATAAGTTGCTGCCTTTTCCTGTGAGTCTCTTTCTAACAATGAAGATGCCTTTCCCAGAGACCCTCCAGCAGATCTCATCTCACATCTCATGCCAGACTGCACGGTGAATACCTATGCCCAATAGAAAGGAATCTCCATGACTAGCTAAGATTAATCAAGGTTTACTCTTAAGCTCTAGGTGGGTCACCTACCCAAAGGGTTGAATGCCTGAATAAAATCAGGCTTCATTCAATAAAGAAGAGAGTGGAAGGGGTGTTGGGGTAAGTGCTGTCAATGCCCTGTCCACAGATTTTTTGCTCTCCCTCCTGTACTTTAAAGGCTGCTGACTACAAACTCCTGTGACTCCTGGATTGAGGGTTTTTCCTGGGCATGGAGTTATAAGCTGTGCACAGGGCAAGCCAGTAGTACCAGAGAATTAATAACCCCCAGAAGCAGCCCTCAGCTGATGATAGATGGGAAGTTGGTGGATAAATATCCAGTTTCCTAGGTCCCCATGTGGGATAACTCTAAGATGCATTCTACATTTCCTAGAATTAACCGGCGAACAGCCACCATGGTAACTGCCTAATAATGCACTCTTTATTGGCTGCCTTCCTCCCTTGTCTCATTTTTTCATCTCCCTTACCAGTGTCTCCTGTTATCATCTTCCAAATAAACTATTTGCAGTAGCATCTTTGTCTCAGGGTCTGCTACTAGGAGAACCCAAATCAGGAAAATGGCCCACCCACCCCCCCCCATTACCATGAGAAACTCAGAAGCCCTTTTTCAATTCTTTGTTCTCAGAGGGCCTTTATTAGCCTCCTTCTCCTATAAGAGTTACTGTTCTCCGCTGAAAACTGCAAAAATGAATATAGAGAGACGGACTTATTCTTGTGTAAGCGTGCACATTTTTTTTTTTTTAAGACGGAGTCTCACTCTGTCACCCAGCTGGAGTGCAGTGGGGTGATCTCAGCTCACTGCAACCTCCACCCCCCCAGATTCCAGTGATTCTCCTGCCTCAACCTCCCAAGTAGCTGGGATTACAGGTGTGCACTAGCACGCCTGGCTAATTTATGTATTTTTAGTAGAGACGGGGTTTTGCCATGTTGGCCACTCTGATCTCGAACTCCTGACCTCAAGTGATCTGCCTGCCTTGGCTTCCCAAAGTGCTGGGATTAACAGGTGTGAGCCACCATGCCCAGTCGCAAAAAATATTTTTATTAAGTAAAGGAAATTAAGCATGTTGCCTGCCATCCCCAGGTCTCCTTCTCAGGAAGCATGTCCCCCAAGCCTCTGCTCAAGTGGGCAGTCATATATGGCCACATTTTCACCCAAGGGTAGCCAGAGCTTTGGCTGGCAGTGCTCACATAGTATGAAAAGAGAAAAGATAAGCAAAGAAAATCTAATTTCCTCTCTTGAAAATTTCACTTAGGAAATACCAACAACAAGAGAATGAGGAATTTGACTCTGTGACAATGAGCTGGAGTTATGAACAGTTTCTCAGGGTCATAAGGCAGTAAACAGAAATTATTATGAACCAGAAACTGAGAAAACCAAAATTATGATGTACTAAAAAATGATAGATGAAGGAGAGGAAAACAATAAGCAGATAGTATCAGTTCATAAGAAAGCAGGCAGACTAGGAACACCTAAGTATTACTAATAGGGAATCTATGCAGTGGAGACTCTTGGAGCTGAGGTTTGGAGAGCTATTACTGTTCCTGCTTCTCCTTCCAACAATAATTTCCATGAGGCTTGACACTGTTATAGCTACTGAACTGGAATTTTTAGGAGATTCTATCTCCTTATTGGCCA
The DNA here is from genome assembly GCF_049350105.2 of Macaca mulatta. Taxonomy (NCBI): domain Eukaryota; kingdom Metazoa; phylum Chordata; class Mammalia; order Primates; family Cercopithecidae; genus Macaca; species Macaca mulatta. The sequence goes on along the minus strand of NC_133426.1, from coordinate 25,354,338 downwards.
TGTCTATGCTAATACCAGTTTCCCTTCTAGAAAGCAGCTTGAATAAGTTTCTCATGACAATATTCTAACCAAAATGCTTTTACAAAGTTTGATCACAGAAAAAGCCAGATTTATTTAATATAAAATGAGACATTTGATATGTAGTCCATGTTTCACATCAATGTGAATATACTTGATATTACTGAACTGTATACTTTAAAATGATTAAGAGGGTAAATTTTATGTTTTTTTACAATTATACATACATACACATATATATAAATTATATACATTATATATCTATTTTTTTCAATTTGTATGTTGCCATATGAGATAATATAAAATTAAAAATAGGACATACTACATAGTTATAAAAAATCAGAATAAAGCATCCTGGCTTGTGATACACCCACATAATAATTGCATTTTCTAGAATGGAATGTTACTTTTTAGAGTTAAAAAAAAAATAACCTGTTATTGCACTCAATCTCACACCCAAACTGAGGATATAAAAGGATTAAAAGTACTTGTACATTAGCAGAGGAATTCAGAAAAAGAAATTGATTTGCTGTAACCACTTTCCCTAAACCTAGAGAAAGAAGTATAAGGAGACCACCTGAGAAGTTTCCTGTATTTCTCACATAGGCTGAGAAACACACTGGTAAGAGTCAGACTCATTCCTAAGTAATATACAGGACCCTGAATCCGTCTACTGAGCTGGTTTAAAACATATGTGAAAGAAATATTGCTTCTTTGGGGATCATGTGTATTGCCACAATAATTTGGGAGAAGCATGCCATCTACACACAAGATAATTAGCATATCTTAATCTCATGTTTTGTCCAAGAGGGTTTGCTAAAGGGTCAAATAGAAGCTAGGGGCCGGGCATGGTGGCTCATGCCTATAATCCCAGCACTTTGGGAGGCTGAGGTGGGCGGATCATGAGGTCAGGAGTTCAAGACCAGACTGACCAACATGGTGAAACCCCATCTCTACTAAAAATACAAAAATTAGCCAGGCGTGGTGGTGCGTGCCTGTAACCCCAGCTACTCAAGAGGCTGAGCAGGAGAATTGCTTGAACCCCGAAGGCAGAGGTTGCAGTGAGCCAAGATCGCGCCACTGCACTCCAGCCTGGGCGACAAAGTGAGGCTCCGTAAAAAAAAAAAAAAAAAAAAAAAAAAAAAGAAGCTAGAAGTGGAAGGAGTTAGTAACCAGCCAAGGGCAATCAGAGATACACTTGTCCCTATCAAAGGAACTTGAAGTGAGCGATCCCCAGCATTGAGATGAAGAAAGGCAAAGCACCACATGGGTCTCTGGTGAACTCATAAAGATGTACCCAAAAAGCTCACCTTTAAATACCTTCCAGATCTAGAGAGCACTGATACTAGATTATCACACAATGACATGCAAGCAAGAATGTTCTTGTCTTATACCCTTCTGCCTCCCGTAGCTCTAAACCTAGAGTGACCTGAAATGGCTTTGTGGAAAAAAGAGTTAATGTGCAAGGGGGGAAAGAAAGAGCAAATTAACCAGAACCTCCACCCACCCACTAGCAAACAGCCTGCAGCAAGCAGACTAGAAGAAGAGAGAAGCTTTGCCTTCAAATGAAACTTAGTACCTTAACAGGACAAATTAATTACTGACTAAAGATTGTTTCATATCCAAAAAGTAACCATCAGAATCATGGGACTGTCCTTAACTTTGATCAAAAGCCAACAAAAGAACCAGCCCCACAGAATAAATTTAAAGAGCTAAATATTGGAAGACAAAAATAAAGTTGCTTTATAATTATATCCCATGAACCCTGCTTATTCAATGGAAAGGCTACAGATATTTAATTTTAGGAAATGGTTAGACTGGATAAAAGTTTTTTTTAAAAAAAGGGCTAAAGCCGATCATATAAACGTTACAATTTAAAAATAACCAAAGAAAATACCACAAACCCTTATTTAGATAGGAACAATATTTTTGAGTAGCAAAGGTACAAGCAAAATAAAACAAAAGCACAACTGAAAAAAATCCTGAGTTGATGTCTAAAAAGTTAAAGGAACTGGCGAGCATCAGAACATTAGGAATTTTCCCAAGCAGAAAATGTTGTATATTCTATTTTCCAAACTGTAATCCCATTATTTTGCAATGAATACCATAAAAATTTTAGACCTAGGCCTACTCTCTCCTCAATACTCTAATTTTGTGTTTCTCTTTCTAACATGTATAATGAAACAGACACAGATTTTAAGCATAATAACAATATTACTCAGAATAGTGATAATTTGCTGAGCACTCATTCTGTGTCAGGTTTGGTGCTATAAGACTTACACTTTTACACTGTTGGTAGGACTGTAAACTAGTTCAACCATTGTGGAAAACAGTGTGGCGATTCCTCAAGGATCTAGAACCAGAAATACCATTTGACCCAGCCATCCCATTACTGGGGATATACCCAAAGGATTATAAATCATGCTGCTATAAAGACACATGCACACGTATGTTTATTGTGGCACTATTCACAATAGCAAAGACTTGGAATCAACCCAAATGTCCATCAGTGACAGACTGGATTAAGAAAATGTGACACATACACACCATGGAATACTATGCAGCCATAAAAAAGGATGAGTTCGTGTCCTTTGTAGGGACATGAATGCAGCTGGAAACCATCATTCTCAGCAAACTATCGCAAGAACAGAAAACCAAATTACCGCATGTTCTCACTCATAGGTGGGAATTGAACAATGAGATTACTTGGACACAGGAAGGGGAGCATCACACACCGGCTCCTATTGTGGGGAGGGGGCAAGGGGGAGGGATAGCATTAGGAGGTATACCTAATGTAAAGGACGAGTTAATGGATGCAGCACACCAACATGGCACATGTATACATATGTAACAAACCTGCACGTTGTACACATGTATCCTAGAACTTAAAATTAAAAAAAAAAAAAAAAGACTTATGTGTATCATCTTATTTGACCTTTGATATGGTTTGGCTGTGTATCCACCCAAATCTCATCTTGAATTGTAGCTCCCGTAATCCCCATATGTCATGGGAGGGACCCGGTAAGAGGTAATTGAATCATGGGGTCAGGTTTTTCCATGATGTTCTCATGATAGTGAATAAGTCTCACAACATCTGATGGTTTAAAAAAGAGCAGTTCCCCTGCACACATTCTCTTGCCTGCCACCATGTAAGACATGTCTTTGCTCCTCCTTCACCTTCCACCATGATTGTGTGGCCTCCCCAGTCATGTGGAACTGTGAGTCCATTAAACCTCTTTTTCTTTATAAATTACACAGTCTTGGGTATTTCTTCATAGCAGTATGAAAATGGACTAATACAGTAAATTGGTACTAGTAGAGTGGGGTACTGCTATTAAGATACCTGAAAATATGGAAGTGACTTTGGAACTGGGTAAACAGGCAGAGGTTGGAACAATTTGAGAGCTCAGATGAAGGCAGGAAGATGTGGGAAAGTTTGGAGCTTCCTAGAGGTTTGTTGAATGGTTTTGAGCAAAATGCTGATAATGATAATGGACAATGAAGTCCAGGCTGGGGTGGTCTCAGATGGAGATGAGGAATTTATTGGGAACTGGAGCAAAGGTGATTCTTTCTATGCTTTAGCAAGGAGACTCATGGTATTTTGACCCTGCTCTAGAGATGTCTAGAACTTTGAACTTGAGAGAGATGATTCAGGGTATCTGGCAGAAGAAATTTCTAAGAAGCAAAGCATCCAAGAGGTGATTTGGGTGCTCTTAAAAGCATTCATTTTTATTCATTCACAAAAATATGGCTTGGAATTAGAGCTTATGTTTAAAAGGGAAGCAGAGCATAAAAGTTTACAAAATTTGCAGCCTGATGATGTGATAGAAAAGAAAAACCCATTTTCTGGGGGGAGAAATTCAAGCTGGCAGCAGAAATTTGAATAAGTACTGAGGAACCAAATGTTAGTCTCAAAGACAATGAGGAAAATATCTCCAGGGCATGTCAGAAATCTTCATGGCAGTCCCTCCCATCACAAGCCAGGGGCTCTAGGAGCTAAAAATGGTTTCATGGGCCAGGCCCAGGTCCTTGCTGCTTTTGCTGTCTCGGGACTTGGTGCCCTGTGTCTCAGCCATGGCTAAAAGGGGACAACATACAGCTCAGGCCATTGCTTCAGACAGCACAAGCCCCAAGGCTTGGCAGCTTACACATAGTGTTGTGCCTGCAGGTATACAGAAGTCAAGAATTGAGGTTTGGGAATCTCCACCTAAATTTCAGAGGATATATGGAAATTTCTGGATGTCCAGGTAGAGGTGTGCTATAGGAGCCCTAATGGAGAAACTCTGCTACAGCAGTGTGGAAGGAAAATACGGGGTGGGAGACACCCCACTGGGTGTCTGAGTCCCCACTGGGACACTGCCTAGTGGAGCTGTGACAAGAAGACCACCATCCTCCAGAACCCAGAATGGTAGATACACCCACAGTTTGCACCATGCACCTTGAAAAGCTGCAGACCCTCAATGCCAGCCTGTGAAAGCACCCAGGAGGGAGGCTGTACCCTGCAAAACCACAGGGGCAAAGTTGCCCAAGACCATGAGAACCCACCTCGTATATCAGTGTGACCTGGATGTGAGACATGGAGTCAAAGAAGATCATTTTGGAGCATTAAAATTTGACTGCCCCACTGGATTTTGGATTTACATGGGGCCTGTAGCCCCTTTGTTTTGGCCAATTTATCCTATTTGGAAAGGGTGTATTTACCCAATGCCTGTACCCCCATTGTATTTAGGATGTTAACTAGCTTGCTTTTGATTTTACAGGCTCATGGGCAGAAGGCACTTGCCTTGTCTCAGATGAGACTTTGGACTGTGTGAACTTTTGAGTTAATGCTGAAATGAGTTAAGACTTTGGGGGATTGTTAGGAAGGCATGATTGGTTTTGAAATGTGAGAACATGAGATTTGGGAGAGGGGTGGAATGATATGGTTTGGCTGTGTCCACACCCAAATCTCATCTTGAACTGTAGCTCCCATAATCCCCACATGTTGTGGGAGGGACCCAGTGGGAGGTCATTGAATCATGGGGGTGGGTTTTTCCCATGCTGTTCTTGTAATAGTGAATAAGTCTCACAACATCTGATGGTTTTATAAAGGGCAGTTCCCCTGAACATGCTCTCTTGCCTGCCGCCATGTAAGATATGCTTTTGCTCCTCCTTCGCCTTCCACTGTGATTGTGAGGCCTCCCCAGCCATGTGGAATTGTGAGTCCATTAAACCTCTTTTTCTTTATAAGTTACCCAGTCTCAGGAATTTCTTCATAGCAGTATGAAAATGGACTAATACAACCTTCAAAGTGCTATTGTAGGTAGGTAGTTGCTATTGTTATCTCCTTCTTGCAGATGAAGTCAAGGAGGCAGAGAAAAGTGAAGTAACTTGCTCAGGACCATGGAGTTAGTAACTTTCCAAGCCAAACCCAGTGTGTTTTACTTTGCTGGGAAGAAGTTCAAAAAAATGAGAGATGCTTTAGAGGATTTATTAATCTATCACCAGGCTTTGCTTTCTGACCTTGGCTGGGAGCTGAGGCTCCTTTAACACCTGTGCCATTTGTTTAGTTGGAGTAGGTATGTTGTCTCCTGACAGGTAAAATCCCACTTTCACATGGGCCTGTTAGTGAACACACTTGAAGTAATTAATCCTCCCAGGCCCCAGCTATTAGCAGTCACTTTAATAAGTCCTAAAATGATTAAAATAAATCCTCTTTACAATTCCCATCAGCAACAAAATTATTAACAACTAAAAATGATTTCCATATGTCCCTAGCTTGCCTTGTGACAAAACTCAGGAATCTATTAAAATTACTTCTGGTCATGAAGCAGAAAAACAAATGTGTTTTCTATAATTCCTTCTTAATAGCACTGGACCAGTTTACCAAGAAACATGACCTGCAAACAATTACATAGCTATCCTCAGTGACAGCATGCTAGCACTTTTTATTCTGCTAAAAAATAATCATCTTCCTCATTACAACCTTGATGCTTTCGACATTGGTAGATTCTTATATTTTGTTTGTAAATTATCCCTCATACTTGTGGAAATTGTGTGAGGCTGGTGCTACTTCTATAAATAAACAGATTCTTCTCTACAGCAAGGAAATAACATACCAAAGCCATATAATCATTCGCATATACATATTACCTTCAGAATAACATCTTTGTATCAACTGAGATTTTGTTAGAAAATCCAATTGGGTAATGTGATCAGATACATCCCAATGTACTAAGGTCACAGGGAGAAGCCTTCATTCATCCCCTTGCTTCTGTGTTCCAGTGTGCCCCTGACTGTGATCACAGCCTGACCCCTTCCCCCATTCTTCTCAATCCTGTGCTTGTTTCCTTATAGCTATCCTTCCCAGCTTTTCTTCATTTATGTGTCCTTATTAACTTCATTGTCCTCATCAGACGACTTGGAGTGATCACGGAGAGATGATTGGTAAATGAATTGCATTAGCAATCAGTTTACTTAAGGTTCACCCTGCCTCCTTTTATGTGTGAATTAGGGAATTAAAGGGTCTAAGGAGAGAGGAGGCAGGGACAGACACAGAGGGAAGGGAAAGAAGGAAAGAAGGAAGGAAGAAAGGAAAGAAGGAAAGATGTGACATATCAGATATTTATAGCAGTGTACCTAGGACAGACATTATATGATCAAGGGATTATATTATGCCATTCCCACTATGATAATAGATCTTTGGAAAATTTTTTTAAATGCCACTTTAGATGAAAGTTGGAAGAGTTTAAGAGAAGAGAATCTGGTGTTTCTCCATTATTCTTTTGTTCACAACCTTTATTCCCCCTCAAATAATTCCAACTCACTTAGTTGGGATGGAGTGGAGAGTAGAGGGCAAAAAAAGAATATATTTGGCCTCTATTCAGTGTGGGTATAGATTTGAAATCCAGGCAGTCTGCCCAATAGGACTGGATTACCTACTGAATGTGTCGGAATATCTAAAACATTTTTTTGAATCCCTGAGTCACTTCTGACTTGCGAACCATATGTTGAACCACAAATATTTACATCAATTTACATCAATACGATTTAGAAAAATAAGACTTGAAACAGGGAATTTTCTCTACAGTAAAATGGTCTAGAGATTTTTGTACCATGTTGGTGAAAACTGTATGTTATGGGCTGAATTTTGTATTCCTAAAATTCATATGTTGAAGTCCTAACTCCCCGTACCTCAGAATATGACTGAATCTGGAGATAGGTCCTTTAAGGACATAATTAAAATAAAATGAGGTTGTATGGGTGGGTCCAAAGTCAATGTGACTGGTTTCTTTGTGACTGGTGTCTGTGTCCGTGTGAAGTCACAGGGAGCAGGTGGCCATCTATAAGCCAAGATGAGAGGCCTCAGAAGAAATCAACCCTGTCACACCTCGACCTCATACTTCTAGCCTCCAAAATCGTGAGAAAATAAATTTCAGTTGTTTAAGCCACTCAGACTCTGTGGCTTTGTTATGGAAGCTCTAGAAGACTAATACAGTGCACCATACAGAACCCAGTCCTTTTTTTTTTAACCCCCTTTTATCAACTTTTATTTTAGAATCAGCGGGTACACGTGCAGGTTTGTTACAAAGGCATGATGCTGAGGTTTGCGGTATGATTGAGCCCATCACTCAGGTAGTGAGCAGAGTACCCACTCCTTATCCAGGTTCCCAAAAATCAGAAGTCAGAAACTGGAGTTGTTTAATTTTGGATATGGGAAGGATATAAAAATAACTCCAGAATTACAATTGGTAAATGGAAGGAAAGGGTAAAGTAACGTAAAAATACCATGTGTTACTCTTTCTTATCAACTTTCAGAGTGGGCCGTGAGTTACAGGGTAGGGCCAACAATATTACGAATATTAGAGTACTAGAAAGAAAACAAAGGATAGCCTTTTTGTAATTCTCACCTATTTTCCTAGAACACAGAACATGAATGCCAGGATTCCTTTGGGATTTTGGAGATAGGGTGGATAAAATATGGAGATGACTATAGACGAATAAAACTGTCTAGTTTTGTGCCAGGATCTTCCTGTTTCACTCTGAATGGATGCCTTTGTAAAGAGCAAACATGTTTCCTGATACTCCACTTGGTTTTGAGAGGAAATTAGGCAGAAGACTCTCATCAAAACATCTGTATTTCTGGCAAAGAAAGCATGATGCATTATCTCCCAAATTATATAAGGATGTTTCAATAATAATAGTTACAAAATGTCCATGTGGATATCGGAAACATTATACTTCAGCATTATAGAATCAGCATTAGTGGTTACAACTCTCCTCATCTTTTAACTGCTCATGGTAGCATAGTTTACCAAATTAGTTACACTCATAATTTGAAGATGTGCTTCATTATATAAGTCAAAGGCATGTGTGTGTGTTTGTGTGTGTGTGTGTATACATACATGTGTGCTTGTTCAAAGTGGAAAAGAAAGACACCCACAGGAGTTTAGACAATGCACATAATAATAATCCATTTGGAAGAATTTCTAAAGGTCTGTCAATGAAGTTTTAGGAATTTTCAACAGGGAACAAAGACAAAATAACCATCCTAAACACTACTAGTGGCTTCTTGATATTTTATTTTTCTTTCTACTCCTTTTCTCCATGCTGCTTATCTATTTTTAGCTCTCAGCATCCATTGAGCATCACAGATTCTTAACCTTCTGTAACTCCACATTATTTTCTAGAGGCAGATTTGTCTACATGCCTCATTTTTATGGTTCCGCTGTTATTAGCCTAATAAGTATTCTCCCTCACACTCGCTGCAAAGTGGTTTTCTAACAGCATAAACAAATAAATGAACAAATAAAAAATGTGACTTCATTTGCTGTACCCAAGATTTGTACTTGAAAATAAGCTGCAGTTTTTATTTTCTGTGCTCATAAGAAATTTGCAAATCCATCAGGTCAAAATAATCAGCACATGCAAAATGCTTGCTACTTGCCATCAGTTTTATTTTTAATAGACATTTGAATAGTCAGAAGAATTGTCAATCTGTACACTCTCCTTTCATTATAGAGGAGACAGCCTGCCATCACACTAGAAATAGTTAATATTACTGCAGTAGGCAGCACAGAAACATATGGCTATGTCTGCTTTCAGATTTGTATTTATTGGGAGACAGCCTAGGCAGTCTATTTTGTGCCAAATTCTTTAAGAAGGTGTTGTGTGCTTATAACCTACCTTTTACGAGAATCTTAAGATCTTAGCAATTATAATATTTGTTTTTCTCCAGGAAGTGTTTTCATGTGACTTCCATACATATATTACTTAGGTTTTTATTGGTATCTAATATATACACACTCATCACTATTGTAAGACCTGTAGAAAACATACAA